>NW_019525245.1:865305-898676 GCF_002814215.2 Seriola lalandi dorsalis | reverse complement strand
TCAGCTGAATTAATATGTTTTTGAAGATTTTATAGAAAGAAAAAATTCCAGGAAAAGTGTATGGCTTAATTTTCCATTTAAGTCATTACTTTGATTCTTGGTAAACATGAGCTTTTTTGTTGGGACTGAGGAGGCAACAAATCCATGACATATGTGTATGTGCAGAAGTGCACACATACACTTACATCAATAATCATGCGGACAGTAGGCAATGTGGCCGCCAGGTTCTGAGGGTGTGGAGGTCTGACGTTTACGGGAACACATCCAGCGTAGAGACAGCCATAGAAAGCGGCTATCAAATCAATGCCTGAGAGGAAGGTGGAGCACAAGGGTGGAGTGAAAAAAAGGAGAGAAAATCAATCCATGATTCACAATAATTAATCTCCGTGTGAGTGATACTTAGAGAGGAAGCCAGAGGCAGAACCTACCAGGAGGATAGAGCAGTACTACGTTCTCTCCAGTGTTGATGCTGCCTTTCTCGGTGAGCGCCGCAGCGATCTTCTCTGCCCGCTTATGAAGTTGGACGCAGGATGCGGTGCTCACTGTTACACCCTGGGGGACAGGAAGAAATTATGAGAGCGAGAGACACAGGGTCAGAAATTGAGGTGTAATTTGTGTAGCAGCATCTTTACATATTCTTGTGCATTGAAGTTAAAGTAAGTAAAATATCAGCATTGATGATCTACTGTATTTCTCAGTGTGTGGAGAGATCAGTATGGTACCTTAGCATTAAGAAGAACAAAGAGGACATGGTCTGGGTCTGTCTGTGCCCTCCAGTGTAGAGCCTCTGTCAAATACTGATGCTGCAGTAAGAAGAAAAATGTCATTAGATGTGTATACTGTACATCTGAGGGTGTGCTTAAATAAACTGTATATATTATTTCAAACACAGCCATGAAGGGCTCATATTGATGAAGGGCTCATGCTGATGGAAGAATTTAATTCAATACACCTAAATAAAACAAAATAAAGTGGTGCTCAGAGACTGCATACCTCAGTTAGACGGCTGTCTGGCATAAATTGTCTCTAGCCAACGTGCAAACAATTTATATCACATACGCTGAGCCAATCCAGCTTTTAAAATAATGAACAATAATTTAGGATGTGAAAGGTACGTCTGCAGTAAAACAAGGGGTAGCTAAAGAGGCTGCATATCTTGTAACACAAATTAAAAAATGAAATAAAAAAACATGCAAAATTTTGCTTGTGCCACATTTTACCACAAGTACACAAAATAAAACCACAATACACTATAGATTAGAGCATGATGAGCATAAACAAGGGTGTGGAGAGGATGCCAGAGGGGGCCGTAATTCTTACCATCACAGTGGGCCACATACAGAGCTACATCCAGAGGGAAACGAGAGCAGAAAGAAAGAAGAGTCCAAAATTTTTTTTTTTTTTTTACATCTAAAGAACTGATCCCTGGCTGAGCGTGGGCCGTTGTTACATTGGCAGTGGAAAGTTTTCAAACCTCACTATTTACCATCATAACACACTTTCCTGCTGCTTCTGAAGGACATGCATGTGATTCTTTTGAAAATGGGAACGTGGTTAAAAAGTTATCAGACTCAGAGTTAGTGGTTGTCTGAAATTACAGTGTTGATGGTCATATACCTTCCGGACGAGATCCTGGTCTTCGATCATGCCGAGGTCCCTGCCTGCGGCCTGGGCAATCCTCTTCCCTGCCACCAGGTTGCCCACCATGACGGACGCAGGACCTACGCCAACTACAAGAGAAAAAGAGTGTGAGAGAGACAGAGAAAAGGGAAAGGGCAGAACAATTCCCAAATTTAGAAACTGTAATGTGTGTGTTATGTAACACTAGTAACCATGCTATTACTTTACAAAACACTTTATACCCTGACTGACTCTCGCATGCAGGACAGAGTCAGCAGTTCCTCCCATCTTTTGGGATACAGTCAGTAATTCAGCCATTAGCTCAAGAGGAATTCTAATCCTCAACATGATAAGTTTAAAAAGTTCAAACTTCATATCCCATCAGAACTGTGCTTAATAACACACATTAAACAACCATGTCTTATCACAGACGTACCCGGCTGCTTCTGCCGGGGCTTGGGCAGGTTGGTGACACATGTATGGGGACACATGAGGATGTTGCAGGGGTGCAGGTTGCCGTCTAAGAAGTACTGCTTGGTGTCAGAGATGTGGATGCCACCCAGGGGTGTTTTAGGTAAGGTGTTGGCCGGGACCAGAGCCAGACAGTAGAGGCCCACCTGGTGGATGCTGTCAATAGCCTACACAGGACACCAAACATGAAGAAGACGACAACTTAAGTCCTTGGCTGACAAAACAGTGAGTTTGTCTCTATGTCATAGACACACCGAAAAGAGATCATCAGTTCAACATTGTAGTGTAGCAACATTCAGAGGAGACGAATTACCGCTTTAATTGGTTGAGTATTAATATATTTTTTACACAAAAGAATCATTTTACGCTTCTTTGTAAGCATTTGTAAGAAGATGATGGGGTGATTTACCTGAAGCACTCGACTCATCCACTGGAAGCTGTCCTCCTCGCTGGCATCTGGCCTCTGCTCTGCCACAATCACTACCCTCTCATCATAGAACACTGTGACTGAAAACACAGCGATCCTGACACACACACACAAACACAGAAACACACATAAATACAATGAAGGTTATTCAGAAGGTGTGGAAGTCAGACATCTACACAAAAGCAGATTAAATGCAGCATGAAATTCTCCACTGAGAAAGAAATGTAGCTCTGCTGTTTATACATCAGCAACACATCCAGTGCTGCCTTGTTTGAGCCTGCTGTGCTCTCTTTGTACCACCAGGTGTCAGTAGTGGCAAATTAAGATTCACACTTGACCCACAGGGGAGCTCATCATCAAAGAAGATTTTCTTCTCACCTGCCACGGTACACAGTCTTGACCGGCTCCACGGCCAGAGCGGTGGCCACCAGGTCGTCAGCGTTGTGTCTCCGCCCGCTCACCATCAGCAGACCTTCGATCTTCCCCACCACAAAGATCAGACTGCCCTGTACAGAGGGACACACACACACACAGCAGGGTCATTCCACTGTAAGTATACAGATCCATTCAAGGACACAGAGAGAAGGATGGTTTCCAGGAAGGTTCGAGTTACCACAGATGATGTACTCTAATGAAACAATCCTACTTACTGGGCCAACAAACCCCAGGAGTCCCGAGCGCACAAATGGAATCTCTCCAATGGGAACTCCATTAGCGTTAACAGGTATTACCTGAACACAACGACACACAAAAGACAGAAAGGAGGGCAATATAACACAAGAAGAAGTTAACCAAGTTTTTTTTATTTTATGAGACGTATCGGTGCAGGCAGGTTAGTGTTGTTATGCTGCTCTCATACCTCGAAGGTGTTTTTTGTGAGTCCAGGCAGGCCGTAGTACATGTTGCCTCCAGCACGAGAGTTGATTATTATCTCTCCTATCTCATCTGTTTTACACAGCTGAGGAGGCCCATCAGGCCTAACAATGCACATCAGAGCTGGAGACACACAAAGACAACATTTAGAAAACACAGACTTCTCATGTGAAAGGGAAGGGAGTTTACCAATGGCTTTCTACTGTTCAGCCCGGTTTTCAATGCACATCATCATCCGCTTCACAACAATTAAATTTAAATCACTGTAGCGATTTTCTAGAGTCCAGAGATTTTAAGGTGCACGATTGAAAAACATTCAGCAACATGTGCCAGTTCTGTGATCTGGGAGAAGTGGAAGGAGTCTTCTGTCTGTCTCTAACATTTAACAGAGTGATTTGACAGTACTGTGAAATATTCTGGGGTACAGACTTACTTACTATACACTTATGTTTTATCAGTAATCTATCAGTTTAAAAATGTGTGCTCTACATTTTTGATCTGGTTTATACATATTTGTGGTGTGACACAGTAATAAACCAGCATAGCAATAAAAAAAATATCATCACCATAATCACAGAAACCGTGTACAGTTTAGGTTGATTTTGAATTATTTACAAAGCATACCATCATTTTTCCTGCTGTGTAGAAACTGGTTTACGTCCATGTGAGTATGAAATGAATGTTTGAGATATTCCATCACAGGGAACAGTTACCATGTTTTTTTCTGCCAAAGTTATCTCATCTTCTTGTATTAATGTTTAGATGCTTGCAGAAAGCTCCGACATCAACTTTGGTTACACTCTGTCCTGTGTAAGGAACAACACGTTTCTTATTGGGCTCACATTTCTGATAAACTGTAGCTCATGGAAGATTTTTTGGCAGCTGACTCTTACGTCTTTGATGTAAGATTTCCCCACATGCACCTATCTGTCGTTTGTATTCGATGACTTCCTTTTTGACTCATGTATCTTTCCTTCTCTCCTCACCTCCAGGCATGACATGCCCCACATCTTGCACAGTCAGAGCGGAGTTCTTGTCCTCTGTGTTGACCCTGATGACGCCGTGGCTAAGGCCGCCCAGTGAAAGAATGGCACGGGCGGGAAGGGGTGCACCGGGTACCCCTGGTCTACACAGGAGAGAGAGCTCGATCAAACATCCACATTTGTATCCCATCTGTTCTTACAGTTAGCAATAAAACAGCCTTCAGTCTTCATCTGTCCTACTGGGCCAGTAAAAATGAAAATCAAACTTGACTGTGTCGTGTTACTTCGTTGTCATGTTTTATACATTATCAGCTAATGTTCTTTCATAAAACTAGAAAGTGGGAGGTAGAAGGGAGGGGTTTCAATTGCTCTTTTGTGTTTCATTTTTTTTCATTCTATATAAAGGTTAACGATTCAATGAAAAAGAAAATATGGGTCAATGACATACCTGCGTATAGCTACTGTCATGGCCTCGGGGGAGGTGGCACAGGGACAGATGACCTCAGGCTTCAGCCCGTGGGACTGAAACACGTTCAGGAAGGCATCGCAGGAAGACACCGACCCTGGAGAGCAAGAGGCAGGGGATTCAAGGTGTTACACCAGATCTATGCAGTTTGAAAAGGTCTTGCTTTACAAAACTGTGAGGTCATATGATGTACTCACAGGGATTAGCACCATCAGCAACAATGAGCATACGTAATGAGGCCAGGCTGGTGTCTCTCTGGTCCCGATGAGCCATCATGGCCCAGTGGAGATCACGGCACTTCACCAAAGCTAAACGAGCTGCACAAGAGTAAATGTGACATGACATGTTATACATGTATACATGTTTACCTGCCACTGTTCAAGCTGGGAAATAAGTGTATTTTACCTTTGTGGATGTGGACCCTCTGTACCCAGGAGAGTGGACAAGCCTTCATTACTGCATAGGGAACACTAATAGTGTGTATCCTGTTCATCACAGCCTGGAAACAACAAAACAAAATTATGCAGCTAATATAGTGTAATACTTATTTTTCCCATCATGACAAAACCCCACATTATGACAGTCTACTAAAACATTCTCAAAAAACAGAAATTAAAAAAAAGTCAGTTTATTGGCTTAATGGCTAGAAGCATAGTGCTTCACCAGGCAATTATAGTTTAGTTAATTGAACCATTCTAAATGCTAAATGTACAATGTTGAATCATTTCAACAACTGGAATAACTGAAATAAAATCAGACACTGTCTGAGCGGTACGAACAAAAAATCGAATGGACTTCTGCAAACATCTGTTTTCCGAGAGTCTAAGAAAGAACTCGACCATAACTCACGATTAAAAGATAAAAAGTGAATTTCTTGATAGAGCTGCCATGTCTCGCAGGCAATCTAATGCAGCTATACATACGGTTTGTCTACACACGCTCACCGTGAGAACACCATGCCATAGGCCCATATCCTTCTTAAAGTCCAGGACATTCACTAGAGTTTCCCCTTAAAGTGAAGAAAGACAGAAGAGACTTCAGACTCATGACGATTGTGCTGATGAAGAAACCTTCAGATGAGGGCTAATGATGGCACCGCAGGTCCTTACTCACCTTCGCAGTAGTTGCAGGCCTGGGTCAGTGCTTGGCAGTGGGTCAACATGGCTACTTTAGACACAGCCACACCCACCACTGTGCCTTCTTTACTCGCCTTGTACTACACAGGAAGTGAACACAAGAGGAGCATGTGAATACCTGTGCAAACCCCAACACAGTTGTCACATCAGCAATGCTTACAAGAATGGTCTGGTTTTAATGCTCCCATATTAAATTTTGCTTCTATCGTGATTTATTAGATCATTTATTTGCACATACAAATATATGCAATAATTTAGTTAAATTCTATTAACTAAATGATCAAACAGGCTCAGTAACGGACTTAAATTTAACTGAAGGCAAACTACAGTTGGGGAACACGATAGAAAAAACAATCAGACGCATGACAATAAGCGTATAGTTAAATCTAAGATGGTTCTACAATACAGTCTCCCTAAAAACAGCAAAACAGAGCAACAACAAACAGATCTGTTACCTCTATATATGCAGGGTCAGTGTTGGCGGTGGGGATGTGCGGCTGCCAGTCTTTGGAGGGCTTGGTCAGGTACTTTGAGTCTGTCACCACCCACTTTAGTCGAGGCCAGCCTATTAGAGAAATGCATCAGTCAAAGTAAAGTCAAAGTAAAGTCAACTATTTCGAAATTCAACCTGTAACTTTAACTGTAAGACACAACAGGCACTTGCACTGGTTGCAGACCTTTGAACTGCAGTATTTCCCCTGTGGGTGTCTTGGGGAGACCCTTCAAACAGATCTCACTGGTCAGAGCCAGACCAACACCACAGCTACCCAGCAGAAACCCCACCTGGCTGATACCTGCATCCTAAAGACACCACACACAGAAAAAACACAATTATATATTCAGATGTTTCAGGTCGAAAAGAACAAAAGCGTTTCTGTATTCAGAAAATGAATACTGATGGTGTTCTTACCTTGCGAGACAGTGGTACCTCAATAGGTACAGGAATAACCTCAGCCAGGAGGCAGCCGTAGAAGGCCACCCAGAACATCCCGGGGTCGCTGTTGGGGTACACCAGCGCCACCTACCAAGACATTAAACTTCACATTTAGCTTTATGTGAGATTATAAAGAGGAAAATGTGTCTTTATGGACGTAAATGCTCGAGATAAAACTATCTGAGAATTCTTAAAAATTCTCATTAAAAATAGTAACAACAGTACGAGTCTACAGACCTGCTAGCAGGTGTGTGAATCTGCACTTAGGCGAGCAGTGCTTTGAGTTAAATGCTAACATGAGCATGCTAACATGCTCACAATGACAATGTTAAAATGCTGATTTCTAGCAGGTGTAATGTTTACCACATTCATCATATTAATTTACCACGTTAACATGCTAAAATTTGCTAATTAGCATGAAACACAAGGCTTAGCAGAGGCTCGTTGCACAAGGTCAAGGCCTGCCTCATCTTGTTGCCCACAAATACTGCACAACGTATTCCTCTGTACTAAATGACTTTTCCAGGATGACACTATATTTGCTTTATGCTGTATGTGTATGGATCTCTTTTCCGGTCTATTTTCTGTCCATATGTGCGCCGTCTCACCCTGTCTCCAGGTTTGAGGATTTGCTCGTTCTTGTTTCCCAGCTTGTTCAGGAGGGTGTAAGCCAGCTTCACACTGCGACTCCACAGCTTCCCTAACAGACAGAGGGTGGACGCAGGAGGTAAGATCGAATCTAAACACTGCCAACAAAAAATATCTCATGGCACAAACATAACATTATTAGTGCTCTTTTCAGTACAAAATGTATGACTCCCAGTAGATACAGTTAATGCACAAGCTGCATTTTGATTTGACACTGTAAAAATCCTTCAATTGAATTGTACAGTCGTGTGTCTCACCATAAGTCAGTGTATAGAGCGGTCTGCCTGTGATGTCAAGAGCAGTGAGGGCGGGGCTCTTCCCCTGAGTGGCCCCCCAACGGGCCAATGCTGCCTGCAGGGCTGGGGGCCAGTTACTGACCACTCCCAAAGGCTCTCCTTTCACTGGGATGATCTGACGGCCCTCCGGCTTGGGTGTGTTTGGGTCCGGCTGCGGCACTATGAGAGAGGCAACAGAACACCTTTGGGTATGTTACAGATGAATGGGGTCCATAATGGATGCCACCAGGATCACAAGGTACCAAATATGTAAACAAATACTGGCACTTCTTTCAATTAAGGCACCCTTTATATAGTTGTAACAAGCAACATTTACAGCTCCAGAATTGAGTGAGTATAAAGTATTTAATAATGATATATTACTGTATATAATATATAATACATAATAATACATATGGTACTGATTCAGAGCAATATTTACAGTCTGCACAAGTTACTCGAAATGTTTTGTTTTGTTTGATTTATCGCTGCAACCATTAGAATTGGCATCTTTCATTTGAACATTTCACTTCATACACACTCAGAGTATAATATTGTACGATGTACTTCAAATTTGAATGAGAAAACATTTAAAGCAACTTAAGTCGAAATTTAAGGGGAATATTGGGAACACAGTGGTTGAAGTGTTTCATGAAGCATTGTACCTTCTACAATCTCCTCCGAGTCGTCGGTGAAGAACTCGCTGAGTGGGGGCCTCTTAGGCCTTTTCAGGGTGTTGAGAAGCTGCTGGATCTTAGTGGACACTCTGCTGTTCACAGGGACCCCTACAAGCAGGGTGACGGTGGCAAGACAAACACAGTCACACTCACTGCAGTTAATACACACAGCGACAAAACACAACCCGCTGAGACTTCTTCCCAGCTCACAGTCTGCTGCTCTTCATCCCGTAGCAAAAGAGGCCGTAATTATTTGTTAACACTAAATCATTTGTCTTGCATTGATCGTAATAACTTTTAGGAATGAAAAGCAGCGTACGTACTATAGGTGGCAACAACACGAGGAAAACATGGTGAGAAGTGGGGTAAAGGTTGTTTCTGGTTTTTTTTTGGTTTGGGGTCACACGGAGGATTGGTGAGGATTCATTTTGGGTGTGGATGTTGTGTTTGTTTCATTTATTTCTATGATCATTCGTTACAAACAGGAGGGAGAGTAAGGGTAGAACAGCAAACACAGAAGGCTACGGACATTATACATGAAAGTGTTTCCTTACTCTGGATATTACCTCTTCCTATCAGCCAGTCAAATAAACATGCGACAGGGTGGAAAAAGATCAAGAAGAAAAGAAAGCAGTTAAGTCTGATTAATGATGTGTCATGGTTGGAGGTCAAGACTTATTTTGAAGAGAGAAGAGTTAGACACAGGCTCCAGCAAAGACACACAAACAAATAAAAAGGTTTGTGTGGTGCTGCTGTTACCGTCCGCAGTCTCCATCATGCTTGAGCGGCTCTGCCCACGGCTCATACCCCGAACCACGGCGTTGGAGGGCAGGTCCACCCGCGGGCCTCTGCCTGGAGGTGCTCCAGCTGTAACATCTGGAGGGGGGGCGCTGTTCTCTGAGGGGGCTGCAGGGGAAGCAAAGGAGGAGAGTCTGAACAAAGCTATCCCCCTTTCTAATTACAATATTACACACTGGAATATTTAAAGGTGTAATAAAACTTGCACAAGGTTTCATTTGGATATAAAGTCCTTCAGTGTTTTTCATTTTATCTTTTATCCTGTGTCATGCTTCAATTAAAAAAAAACATCACTTAATGTCCTGTGCTATTTCTAGTTCAGTGTTTTATTGTCTTGACGGGTAAAACATCACATAAACATCAATAAAGGATTTTCTGATTTTGGAAGGGAAACTGCTGAACTAATACAGGTAATAGTGGCGTCTCACCGATGCGGCTGTGAGCCAGCATGTCTGTCACAGCTGCGGTGTGGGGCTGCTCATGTGGATGGTGCTGTGGATGGTGCTGTGGATGGTGCTGTGGATGGTGTTGTGGATGGTGTTGTGGATGGTGCTGAGGCTGGTGCTGAGGCTGGTGCTGAGGCTGGTGCTGAGGCTGGTAGTGAGGCTGATACAGAGGTTGGTACTGCGGTTTGTACTGCGGCTGAGGCTGAGCTTGGCTCTGAGGCTGCGGTTTGGCCTCCCCGTGGGACAGGGTGGAGGAGGCCGAGGAGGAGGTGGAGGAGCCCTGGACGGAGCGGTTGATCCAAGAGTCTGGGCTCTGCAGGTTGGGATTGACAGGCGGGGGAGCGACCACTGATGACTGCCTGCGTGCAGATGTCTCATCTTCAGAGCCTGATGAAGAGTCTAAATGAGAGAAAACAAAGTATGAATTTCCAGCCCTGACTCCCTCTGGCTAAAGGTCAGATCTGCCTGAAAAAGTGTCTAGACAGGACAAGAGGATTGTCTTTCTTCCTGTCCTACCTGGTGGTGTGCGGGTTTCAATAGGAGACTGGACGTAAGTAGAGCGCCGCTTGGTAGGCATGGGCAGTGCCATCTTCTCCTCCTTATGTTTAGCCAGGGCAGCTTGTACTGCCTCAGTATGGATATCTGCATAGACAAGAGGAAAATACTCTCTGTGAGTGAGGGACAAAAAAACAAGAAAACAATGAAGGAAACAGCAAAAAATCCCACAACATATAGTCTGGGTCTCCTTTTTCCTTTAATGAGAGATCTTTGCTGAGTGGTTTTTGTGATGTCGATTCAAAGCAGATTTTTTCTTCCTTGTAAACTGGCTTATGTAGAAACTGCATTATTTTCCTAACTGCTGCTTGAATATTTTTAGTCCTTTAGTTCAGTGGATCCCAACCTAAAGGAAAAAAAGCTTATGATCTAAAACGTATCAAGGACAGAAAAACCATGGCCGGGGAACTATGACTACAAATGACTACAAGCCAAAAAAGTAATCGTTTTTGTTGGTAATTTTGGACATTTTAGTTTTGTTTCACTCAGCTTTTGTTTAAGAAGATAAAGCATATTAAATTGTAAAGGAAAATTATGGGTGTATAAGTCAGAAGAAAATCCTAAGAGGATGACCATGTTTTCCCACTGAAACAGGAAACCACAACAGGAGCAGAGAGCAAAGCTGTGTATTAGCCCACACACTTGCCTACACACATGCACACACAAATGCACACAATAATATATGCCGAGATACTTTCCCTTGATGACACCCACAGTCACATAAAAAAAAAATGACCACGTGAACAGCCACACATTCAAACTGCGTAACTAAACATGTGCAACAAAAGCCCACTCACTGACAAATCACATCTATTAACTCAGGGGACATTATTTCCATTCAAACATCAACGCATTTAAATAAATCATCAAGCACAGCTCATTACACAGCAGCAGTGGGGACTATAATTACATAACTGGCACTCTGCTGTACAGACTGCTCCGGGATAAATCATCCTCCCTCGTAATGTGCCGTCGTCCACCCTCACACAGGAGCGGCAGGAGGAGGTTTGACTCCTTACACATGTCTGGGAGGAGGACGGCTGACGAGGGAGGCGATAAGCAGGGTGGGGTGTGTTTTACATCAGCTCCAATTAACAGTGAGATTTATTTAGCTAACGGCCTAATATAGTCTTATCTTTCTTACATGCCTCTTTGGTTTAATATTGTGAATTTGAATCAGTTTACCAAACATACATGTGAAAAAACAGGAGCATCATAAAAGTCAGTCAACACTATCTTAGCGAACGCAGCAGGTTGTTTAAGAGGAGTAATAACTGGAGGAAGCAAGAGGAGATGAGAGGCAATTAAATTTAGTTGTTCTCTATTTTCTCTGCAGCCTATAAAATAATAAGCACTTCAATCTCTCCGGTTTCTTATTGCTGCAGTGGTTTATCATCATCATTATGTTGGATCTCTTTTAAAACTCTGCTTTTTTGCCATGCCGTCTGTCGGTCAATCTGTCACTTTGGTGAACTGAAAACTGAAATATCTCATCAACTTGTGGAAGAATTTCATGGTTCCCAGAGGATGAATGCTCATGACTTTAGTGACTTTGTTGAAACTGTTTTGGAGAGGTGGTGATTCAACTTCATGATTATATTGGAGAATGTAGTTTGTAGTGCTATGTTGTTAAATTGTATTGTTATATTGACTGGTGTTTCCAGTATTTTCAACCCATTTATATCAAGGAGGATAGGCTGATTCACGTTTAAAGACATACAGCAATGAAATACTGTATATTGCTTTTCACAGGAGTGAAAAGTTCAGGTATGCAACACTACACAGCAGGTGGCTGTGTCTCAGGAGCAAGAAGTATTTAAATGCAGTCATTTTACTACACTTAACAGTGATGCAGCAAAATCAGGATTATTCCTACGTGTATGAAATCTCAATTTACTTCTCCTTGTAGGGTAAACTACGTATTGTGATATATAGGAAATGGTGAATGAATGAACAAGAGAGGGATTTCAGACACTTGACTGATGATAAGCTTTCCAGTTCCCTTTGAAAATAGCCCGGTTGAAACAAGCTGTATCAGTGCAATTTCACTGAACTGTACTACACAGTGAACAGAGTAAAATGGAGGGCACAGTCTTTATATGGCAAAACAGCTCATCTTCTCTCTTGCCCTTGCTCTGTGCTCCTCTCCCCCAGGCCGTTTCTTTCAACCCATCAGTCCTACAAAACTTTACTTTTACACTGCACTGTGAAAGCCGGAGACAATGCTGCACTACGTTCCATCAGTACATTTCAGCTCGGCCCCTCATTCCTCATTTATTTCTTGATGTATTTTGCCAATTTCAATTTTGGCTCTACTCTATTTCCCCAGCTCTAGTCCTCTCTGTGTTTCCTCCAATCAGATAAAAAAATATTCTGTTGCTCGTCAGATTTAATACAACTGAAACATCTTTAGACAAACCTCCGCCAAGCTCCAGCTTAACATAGTAACTCTAGTCAGCCTGGTATTTAGCATGCTGGAGTGCAAGGGTGTTTCACACGAGAGGAAAGAATTGTTGAAAAGGCGAGAAAGGAAGAGAGAATTAAGAAACGACGCAGGGGGGTGTGGGCCGATCTGGAGGGAGGACACTTTTACAGTCTGCAGCTCAGCGAACAGACACACCAGTATCCTCCTCTCACATGCTCTGAGCTCTTTCACCTCTACTCCACTGCTCTGTTTTTCTTTAACCTCGCCAGCGTCAAGTTTTCCCCACCACATCAGTATTCCTCTGTTCTCCGCACAGCCTCCTCACACATAGCCAGGCAGTGACATCACTCTGCTTTCATGGAGTGGGGGTCCTCACTGAGGAGCTCCCCAGCTGCGGGGCTGCACTGCCGGCTGGCTTTCTCAGCGCTCGCACACACACACACGGACACACACGGACGCACACACACACACACACACACACACACACACACACACACACGCGCGCGCACACACGCACACACACCATGGCTTCAGAGAACATTACATTGACTCACATGAATTTCCTGGAGACCTACTCCAACCTTTACCTAAACCTAACCTTTAAACATGTCTACACTTTAAAGTTTAATGATTTATGATATGGGGACTTTTTTGTCCCCATAAAGAAGACAAGTCCTTACAATGTCCCTACAACATGAGCAATATCTGGACCCCACACACACACACACACACACACACACACACACACACACACACACACGCTCTCTCTCTCTCTCTTCTTTAATTGAAAGAAGCTCAACAAGTGAAGCTGATGTAGAAACTAAATTTCCTCAGTGACTGACACATCAGAGGTGTTTTACATTTGGGGATAAAGAGGGTTTTTTATTTAGCTGTATGTGTTCTTGCTGACCTGATCTGTAGCGGTCATCCCTGGTCCCTCCACCGCGGTGTGTTCTGCGGGAGCGACGTTCCCGGTACCGGGATGAGCTGGAGGGGGGAGGGGCGTGGCTGGAGGAGGAACTTGGAGCGGGAGGCTGCACGTCATTCTGAGGCGGTGGCTCCACTGTCAAAGAAATGCAGAAATAAAATGTGTTAATAAATAAATAAACATAGGAAGCTTAGTATGTTGCTTCTCCAACAGTGTAATCTCAGTTGCATCAGCTGCCATTCCTTTCAACATAATCTCCATGTTTCCAGTAATAACATCCGTTTGACCTCAAGAGGCCAAAGATCTTCGCTTAACTTTTGCCTTCTAGTGTGTTCATGGAAAAAAGCAGAAAGCTGATTTGAATGACTTTGAATGACTGTAATTAAGGTTGTCTCTCTACCCTTCCTAAACTATATAAGATCTATTTTATCAATTTGAGTATTACTTTATTTCTCTTATCGCATATTTATTTCAAGGAGCAGGAAATGAAGAAATTGTAATTTGCAATGGCAGTTGGCATATTTTCATTATTGTCTGTAGTTGTGCGTTGATCACCTTGATCTTCCTGAAACTGACAATAAAGATTTGAAACATAACTCAACAATAAGAAATACACCTTTAGATAAAGCTCTGAAATATTTATAGGCCTGCATCTATACTGCTATTACATCAGGTCATGGATAACTGGAGGGCTAAAATGTCTCTATGTGTTTTATTATTATTATTATTATTAGTTATATGTAATGCTGTGTGGTAATAAATGAGAGTCATTGAAAACCAGTCCCCCTTGTAGCACAGTACTACAAGAGTGGATTAAATTTCTCATAAGGACATTTGGCCACATTCTCTCTATTGGATGTCTGATAAGACAAGTAGAGAAGGAGCCTCCAAAAATAAGACAGAATTTGTTTTCAACCATCACAGTGGGATGATGGGAAATCAGCAGGAAGACTGTACCACTATGGGGCAGCAGTGAGCATCAGGGCTTAATGTGCATTACTAGTGTCACTTCCAGGACTATTACAGTCTATATCTAATTCACATTTCCTGACTACAATGTAGTGAGGTTAACATTTATTGATTTTTCTTTTTTTTGGTTTGTAAAATAAATTCACAGTGTGAGGCCCAGGTTGAAATAATGCCTTGTTGTGAAAAGACATAGGTGTGACAACAAGGTTATAGGGCAACTTAACTGACAACCAGCAAAGCACTGATTTTATGTAACTGAGTCACAGAAATAACACACTGGAAATCAATTAAAATCAAGAAAAACATGGGGTGGTATTTTCTGATGTGTATGATCAGAGAAGATGGAAGATGAACAGTTATGCCTGATCAGGGGAAAAAAAAAAGAGATGCTGGGTTTTTACCTGGAGTGTGGATGATGTAGGGAGCCAGGAGTTTGGTCCTTTTCTTCTCGTAGCCCTTCTGTGTAATGTCACCTGTAAAACAAAGTCCAAATATAATGTATTTTTTACAGACTGGGCTCAATAAGGCAAAGCTGTTCGTGCAACGACAACAAACTTAGACTTTATTTAGATTTGACAGGATTAGAATAAACATCAGTATATTCACATTGTCAACAGCCCTGTCCTTCCCCATCCAACATTACATAGCTTTACAGATTTATTTACTCTTGATAAAACACACTTGATAACACTTTTTCAATTATTGTTTTAACATTGAGATCAGATCTAGAAGTGGTGAGAACCAAGTGAGACTCATTCAAGTATTCTCTCCATAGTTTAACGATTATAATCACCTGTTGAAATGGCGATAGAGGAAAGAGAGAGCAACAGAGAGGTACAAAAAAAAAAAACTAGTAAAAGAGAAGATGGAAACACAGATGGGTGCAGGCAGTGTTGCAGTAATCTCCAGAGATGGCTGAGGGCGTCAAAGATGTGGCTTGGTTCCAGCCTCAACTACAACATGAAGGGAAAAACAAAACAGGACTAAATTTGGAAACTTACGGAAGCGTGGGCTGGAGATGGGATGATTCAGAGACACCGAGAGAAAACAGAAAGAGGCATGAAAGCTGAGGATGAGAAAGGTGGGAGACACACAGAGATAAAACAGGAATGACGAGAGCACAGGGGAGGAAGAGACAAGAACGAGGAGAGGGAGAGATGACAGAGGTGAGTAACAGTGCAGCCAGAGGACAGAGGAGGAGGAATCCCGAGTCACAAGCGTGAAGCGAGCAAAGTGTCCCTTCAACACCCCCTTCCTACCACAACCCCCCCCACCCACCCACCCCTGCCGACAGCCCATCTGCATCGTCCTCCGCCCCACCAGACCCAGCACAGGCTGACGGAGCTCTCTGCTGGCCCTGAAGCGATGCAGTGACTCTGCCAAACTCCTCTGTGGGCAAAGCTGTCAGATTTTCAGACACGTACTAAAAATCCATCTGGAGAGCCTGCGCTCACTTTCCTAGTAACTGTGTTGAACAGCGATGATTCATTCAGTATGTCTGCCAATGGCTGCTCTGGCCGCTCTCAGACCTCGTCTTCATCATGGAGACAGTCTCGGTGACAAGGGAAAAACCTTGACATTTTCAAACAGAGAATTAATAAGCCTGCCTCTGTGTGTGTAATAACCCTGGGTTGTTTCTGCTCTGTGTAATATTGGCCGGTCTGACATTTGATCCTATTTTGTGAACAGCAGTGACTCTTCTGTAGTTGTATCATCTCCCAGAGCTCCGAGCTTTAATCCCTGATTAAAAATTAGGCTGCTGAGATGCACAGTGATGAAAGGCTGACGCTGTCTGCTACTGATGTTGTCTCTTCCCAGTTACACCACAGAGGACAACAGGGATTAGATGAGGATTTTGTGGCACACCGAAACAGGTGTGCACCTGCCAGGTACACAGCCACATAGAGTACAGAGCTAGGTTACAATAGAGTTGAATTCAGTCACCATTCTGTACACTTCCATAGCCACTGTTTCTACTAGTTATGATAATATTGTACTGCTATCATGACAAGTGATTCAAAGTAAATCTGCACTGTGACATCACTACAAAGAAGTTCAACCAGTAAACACACACACACACACACACTTGGAAAAAGTCTGTGTTTAGGGAGGCAGCAGGGATGTTGCTGCAAATGTTTGTTTTAGTTGGATAAGTGTTAGGAAGCTAAGTTTTTTTAGGTTTAGTTTCTTTTTTCTTTTTAAAAACTCTGCGTTAGGATCCATATATGTTGTGAACTCAGTTCTGCATCAGACGAAACCAAAAAAAAGTGAGTGTACACAAAATGTCAGAAATAATCTCCCATTGTAAAGAGTGTGTGTTTGGTCTCTCCTCCAATTTAGTTTGTCTGACGTCTGGATTTGTGGCCTGACCACTTGTGTTGCCCAGTTACACCTCTTTTTAGCACTGTTGTGTTTCCAGATCTCAGCATTTAACTTGGTGAGTACGACTTTGTTGTTACTAACATGAATGATGACCAGATTACAAAATAATGTCCAAGTTGTAATAAACCTGAAGTATCCTTTATCACGAATATGGATATACAGTATTTCACCGTATGGCAAATATATGACATTTGGACAAAAGAAAATGTGTAAACCAGACTGATTGATTATCTTAACTTGAATTACATCACTAATACAGTTCTTCAGCACAGTAGAAAACACAGCAATGTTTCAGCAAATCAGATATCTACACGGTTAAAGCACCACACTGCTGATACACCACAGACGAGCTGACCAAAATGAGAGCTCTCATGTTTGGAGGGTATCGCCTGAGAGCCCACTCCAACACAATATCTACTGAGGGACTGAGGCTCTTTTTTTCCCGAGGAAAAATGGAAGAAAAGCAAACACTTCCATAAGTAATGCATGAACGGTACAGTTGGCCTCGCTCAGTCACATGATTTATTTTTAGCTCATGTGAACAGGCAGTTTTTCTGCAGATAGACACAGAGCGAGAGAGAGAGAGAGAGAGAGAGAGAGAGAGAGAGAGAGAGAGGGATGGAGATGAGAGTGAGAGATGGGGGAAGGGCTGGCATTGCATTAAATGAATCTCAAAGTAATCACTCTTCCATCTGGATGATTTGAAATTCATCTGTTTTTATTTTGTGCTTATATCATCAGATCCAGGCTCCAGCAGCGGGAGCTGAAGAGTTCAACCTCTTTAAAAGGTACATGAACTACAGGTGAACAGATATAAGACAGGAAACTAAATATGGCAAATTTGGCAAACTGAGATATGAGAAAACTGAGAAAAGTCCTTCCAATATGTTTTTTTTTTTTTGCTTTCTATTTTATTATTCCGAGCACTTTGAGCGGCCTGAGCTTCCCCATGAAAAGTGCTTTACAAGTAAGACTTTTATTTATTTATCTATTCATTTATTTACTTTCTCTGATTTATTTACAATAAATCTTCTCCTGTCTGTTCACAGGTTACTCTCTAATAAACAGTCAAAGAGATCTGCTTAGGAAGCAAAGCACAGCTCTGATGAGGTGATGAGGGCCCCACTTGTTAACCCACTTTCTCACAGTGACCCAGTCATGTCTGTCCTAATGGCGGAGGTCACAATCAAGCCGTTTCGGTGAGAAATACCACGGCTCTCCTCATTCGTCTTGTCTTGACAGTTGCACTGGCGAGATGCAATCACGCCCGCGGAACGTATGTTTTCTTTTTCCACTAGAAGGAAGAACATCAAAGCTGTGTCTTCTCCCCGGCCCCGTACACTCTCACACTTGCTAGCTTCTGATTATTTGAATTGCAGCGAGAGTGCTCGCTCCTTCTACCCCACAGGCACTCCGTCTGAATAGTAATTAGCCACCGACCTCTATTCTCTTTCCCTGCTTTTTTCCCTCTCCCTCATCCCGTCTCACTCAGTTGCTTTCTCATGAAAACAATTTAGACACATGTCAACACCTGTTTAATGAAAATTATACCAACACATGTTAAAATATTCCAGGGAGAAAGCAGGATTTCCAGATGTTATCTCAGAAAAAAAGACTACTTCAACAAGGTTTGAAGATAAGACTCTGGAATGCAGCCGACTACAACAACACAACATTACGATCGTAATGTATTTGACTATGGGACTGCAACAGACTGAAATACTGAGGTCCTGATAGATGGTGACATATGGACCACTGTGTTTGGGCTTGTGCCCTATCTACATTTGTTGATATGAGTTCAAGTGTGTTGTTTTCGTGGGAGGGTGGGGGTGGGGGTGGGGGGTTGTTTATTTGCCAAACCAACCTTCCCGAAGCCTAAAGAGCCGGCACATTTTTATCAGTAGAACAAACATTCTACCGAAACCTCCCAGCGGCCTCCTCTTCCCAACAGGCCATGCTTCTCACTCAGCCAAGAGATCACCCACTCGCTGCGTCCACACACTCACGCACAACGCCCACAGGTCACACGCATCCTGGACATGTTAGCAACAGTTTCACTTGATTTATTGTTTAAAATCTTAAAAATTAGGTCAACAGTACGCATAACGGGTCCCTCCCTTTCTCTTGCACACACGTACACGTTTCCTGTCGGGGAGGAAGACGTTATGTTCTCCAGTATTCAACCCTACGTCCTCTGAAAGGTTTATCCCTGCAGATCTGGCAGAACGTTTTCCATCATATCACAAATTTTACTTGCAATACAGTTTGCTGTTTAGCATACAGTCCATGTGAAAGGTTGTTTGACAACTAAATGTAGGATCAAACCTGCTCACAGCCACATGTGTGGGTTAACAGGTGTGTCTATGCGTGTGTATACTTGTATATAACGAGCAAAAATCTTATTGAGGGCGCAAACAGTCCAGAGTGCATACAGATACGAGACTGCAAGTGTGTCAACAAGACATGCAGGTAAGTGCGTGAAGGACATTTAGGTCGATAATGCTTCTTAAATGTAGACCACAGTTAAAAAATTAATGAACTTTTATTAAAGCCCTTGTCAGTTTTACATTTTTATTTCCTTTTAAGTAGCTTTAAGGTTGGAAAAATCATCTTTGTATCTGGGAGCAGATTGTTCCAGCTCTTCATTCAAGTAATAATGTTTGACATTCAACATTCAAACCCCAGACTGCAGTTACACAGTTACGTCATTACATCAAATGGAAATATTCAAGATGTATTGAAAATCATTTTGCATACAATTTCCACATTCGCCAGGAAGAAAGTGCAGTTTTATATTATTTAAACACACATAATTCTTTACCATGCATTACATGAGGAGAGGCTGCGTGTATAAAAATATGAACTCAAGACAATAAAACTGGTATTACAGGCACTGGTGAGGAAAGAGGTGCTTTACAAGAGCCTAAAGCTCTATTACATACACATACACACACACACACACACACACACACACAAACGTCTCAATTGATTCTCTCTCTCTGAAATAGTAGGCAGGGTGTGGCCAATTCAGGTACTGGAGTGAATCATATTTCCCTCCAGTGACAACATCACACACACTCTCTCTCTCTCTCTCTCTCTCTCTCACACACACACACACACACACACACACACACACACATATATATATACAGGGCCTTGAGGGCCAGTTTAAGTAATAACAGGGCTTACAAACCAGAGGAGCAAAGAAGTGCAATGAGTTAACCGAAAAGAAGGCGTGACTCCCTTCTACCTCCTGTTGTTGACTTTTCCTGAAAGAAGAGGGTGTGGCTCACACACCTGACACTCTACACTTAACACACTTCAACACTTTGCAGCAAAGCTATTTCAAGTGCTACATAACATCTAGACTAGAGCATATCCTCCCGTGGGATTTACACAACAGTATGAGACACTGACAGTTATATGGTCTCTGAAGCATGATCTCAACCCTGTGTTAAATTCTGTGGAATTTTTTTTGTTTTTTGCCATTACTATCACACTACTAACACAGGTAGCAGGTGAAAGTTCTGCTTGTGGAGGCATAATGCCATCTGTAAAGTTCAAGACACTTGTATTGTTTGTCACTCTTAAGTGAGCAGATGCTGGAGTCGAGTCAAGTTTATTTAAACATGTACACCTACACAAGCAATGTCCCAGTGTCCCAACAGTAACAACTCCCAATCCAGCCCATCCACTTCAATCTACACAATCAAATAGGTTGAATTTACTCATTTACATCACATTATTTGATAGATTACTCAATTAAATTGTAAATCAATCAAATGTATTGAATTGAATGGGGACAGGAAACCAACATGAAATGTGAGGAAAGACAGTGGAGTTTAAATGACAGTTAGTAAAAGAAACAAAATAATCCAACAAAGAGTTATAGTAGGAATTAATACCGAAAGGCCCAGTAGTAATGCAGTAAACCCAATATAAGAAGTCCAATAGAATAAGTCCAGTAGCAAAAGTACTTATATATTAATATTAATATTAGTTCTTGTTCCAGGTCCAAGCTGTCAGGCAGCTTGGGTTGGGATAGGGTCAGTGGATGAGGTACCATGGATACACCATAAGTATGGCTGATGAGGTCAGGAAAGACAGTCTGGGGTGGCTCTACTGTCATAGAAAATAACTCTGGGAATGTGACCTGGGAATGCTACCCCAATGCTAGAAACCTAATTATTTAGGTTTAGATAATTGGATTAAACTGGTGGATTTGTGTACAACCTGTCCGATCTACTGACAGCGTGTTTTGTGAACCAGACTCGAGGCCTTGTCCCTAGAAATCAGCCATTAATGTGGTAAGTGAAATGGAAGTAAAAAGAATTTAAAAAAGAAAAGCAGCATCCGGCATGTTCTGTGAGCAGAAATAGACCATGAGAAGCTTATTCTTGGCCAAACTCCCTCCTACTAATTTTTTTCCACAGCACATTAACACCTTGCTTTGGTAATAAAGTTCATGAAGGTGTGTGAACCCTGCACCTCTGCCCCCAATAGAGACACTCTAGCCTCACAGAGATAAAAACTAAAGTGGGTTTACCTCATGTAGTCATAACATCAGATATTCACAAAGTTATCAACAGGAGGTTTCTGTCAATCAGCTGACAAGAAAGGTTAGTACCACACTAGGAGACCGGGTCAAGTTCCTTGAAACCCAACTCCACCCAACGGTAAAACTTGCAGTGTTACACCTCACCATATTATGGACACCTGGAAAATTCTCAACCAGCTTTTGGTAGATATATAATCCATACAACTGCTATTTAATTAAAAGCAGTGGAGTTTATGCCAGTGTGTTTTATTATGACCAGTTCAAGTAGTGACCACCTGAGCCCACATACCTGAAAAAGACAACACTTGACTCATGGGATACTAAGGACTACACACACACTGGTTGTATCCTACAAATTCAGACAAGAAACAGCCTTGCTGACAGGCTACAACTGGGTGGGAGAAACCTCCTGTTTCCTCTGTAATGGTTTTAACAGCTTAGCAGAACATTCAACTTTGTTACTACTTGTGGCTCCATCATATGGCCGTTCTAATCTGGAAAGGGTTTATGGAAAATTCACAAAGTAAAAGTGTGTTTATAAGTGGGTGGGTTGGGGGTAGGGCATGGGAGCGCCACATGGGCCATGTCCATAGCAACCAAGCCCATGTGGGAACATGAGATGCAAAACCATGGTGATATTACAGGCCAGGACCATTCGACGACGGTCGCTGCTGACACATACAACACATTAGGACACATTTAAGAAATGAAGAGCAAGTGCAAACTGTCGTGCATTTGTTCATTTTGGTGCTGAACTTCATCAGTCAACTGACAGAGAATTAATCAGCAACAAATCAATAACTCATTTATCAAGCAAATAAAACAAGGAACATAGTGACCAAGTCATCTTGGGCTGTAGAAACTTTTTTTTTTTTTAAATAATTGATTCATCTACCAATAATTTTTTCAAGTAAATGATTTATGGTTTAATCTAAACAAGAAATCAGAAAATGCTGGAAAAAAACATCCCTCACAAGATATTGAAATGTATACGTACGTCCAACCAGCAGTCTAAAACCCAGAGATATTCTGTTTCCAATAACATAAACACAGAAAAGCAGAAAAGCTGGAAAGGGATGACTTTAATTATTGATCAATCATGAAAATAGTTGGCGAATTTTCTGTCAACTGATTAATTCACTATTTTTGATGTTTCATAAATTATTCTCTTTATCCAAATATTAAGCCACTGACAATTAGCAGTAGTCATTACTTTCAGCTGGAATTCATTTGCACAACTTTGACATCAAGGAGAAAGTAACTCATAAGCTAGAAAGTAAATGGGTAAATCACCAAAAGGTTGAATGCAATGCAACATTATGTAAGAGAGTAACGTGAGTTTGTATTGACACATAATACAGTAACGTAACTGCAGTACCTGAAAACCAGGCTAAAAATAAATGGTTGATGTTTGATGCTGTTTATATTGATGATGTAACATTGTATTTATTTATTGTGGGGAAAATAAATGAATAAATAAAATAAATGAATTTATTAGTTAGCAATATAAAGAAACTTGATGATGAAATGGCAGTTTGCAGAGTCTGCAGCCCGTGCTGCAGCCAATCTGACTGCAGCTACTTCACATGGTACTTTTTAATAATTCAGCGAACAGCACAGTGACCTGACTACTACTTACTCCTCTCCCACTGTCAGCCTCACTGTCATTTCTTTGAGTTGTTGCTTTTAGTTATAAGCTGCAGAAATGAAAAAACAAGTAGGTCAGGGAAGGTTGATTCTAATTATCAAAGGACTTAGAGAAGGACAACTTTACAGCCAGAAGAGGTTTGAGAGCACTGTGGACTTAAAAGTGAGATGGTTCAGCTACCAGGCTGACAGTGTGTGTCTGTGTGGAGGTGTGCGCTCCGGTCGCAACTAAATTATTCAGTCTTTTTTATACACAAAGCTTCAATGCATTCTCAGTGTTTATGAGTGCGTGCGTGCATGCGTGTGTGTGTGTGTGTGTGTGTGTGTGTGTGTGTGGTTGTGTGTGTGTGTGGGTGTGTGTGTGTGTGTGTGGGTGAGTGTGAATGGTGAAATTAGACATATAAGGTGTTATATAATACTCATGATTCATTTCCAAAAACAAAAACATAAAAAAAAAGAAAGAAAAAAAAAAGAAAAACATGAATCCTGCTGTTGTGTTCCTGTGTGACACGGGTGGCAGAAGAGTTCCTCTTTTCATGGTGTAAAACCAAGTCTGTGGCCTGGAGCGCTGGCTGGCAATCAGAGGACAGCTCCTCTGCAACAGTTAATGAGCTTTTAAATAGATATGCTAAACCAGCTTCCTTTCCGTCCCTGTACACACTTGCACAAATAAAGGCACATGTAAGCACGTTGCTCCCTGTGCCCAAACACACAGTCAGTGTTATTTAACCCATCAGCTTTAAAGGATAAGGTTGACAATATTCTATTTGTCTTAATTTCCATGAATCCTGTGAAAAAAACCAAACCAACAACGCATTCATTCTATTAAAGTAGGCTATTGCCTGTGTAGTCAAAGCCTGATGTACCTTATTCCTCTGTGCTACAGAGCTCCACATGTTCTATGTTCCATCAAAAACACATAAATGAGCCTCAGCGTTACAGATGTTCCTTTACAGTCCCCAACAAATGCAAAACTAACTTCTGTTTGTAACATCTGATTTTAAAAAAAAACTACATTGCCCAGCTGTTTTAGGAATTTTAAAATGACACTATATATTTGTGACCCATTTTTAAACATTTGAGTCTTCAGCAGGAACCAGGGGGCTTGGGGATGAGTGCTACAGACCAGGTAGGGAAGTTGGAAAGTAAATAATAAGAGAGACAGAATAACATAATGTTGGTTTTGGTCTTTTCGTGGGATAATGCAGAATAACATCAGCCTTGCCCTTTAAGAATGCATCTTATTTATCTTGAAGGGGAGGAAAACTAAAATAATACAGTAGTAGGGGGAAACTGACAGATAGAGAGAAGGCAGTGGTGGTGTCAGGGTGGGCGGGGGAGAGGAAGAGATCCCCAGCAGCAGTCCTGGCCTAGTGTGACTCTCAGGCTAAATGAGCCAGGCGTGTTGCCCCCTGATGCTCTGTGACCTAGATTGAGAGACGCAGGCAGGACCGTAATCTCTCATTTCACTCCCTCTCTCTCTCTCTCTCTCAGTATGGAAC
Organism: Seriola lalandi dorsalis; assembly: GCF_002814215.2. Taxonomy (NCBI): domain Eukaryota; kingdom Metazoa; phylum Chordata; class Actinopteri; order Carangiformes; family Carangidae; genus Seriola; species Seriola lalandi. The sequence goes on along the minus strand of NW_019525245.1, from coordinate 873,956 downwards.
AGGCTGCTGAGATGAAATCCTGCCTCTCCTCCGCAGCATCGCAGACTGGCAGCAGGATGGACGCCAGTCACTAGGAAATCCACACTTCCACTTCTAAGGTTGGACAGTTACAACTGGGACTGAGACAGCGATCAAATTAAGGAAAACAGAAAAAGACTGCTTAGTGGAACTGTCTGCTTTACTGGGCATGTGATGCATTTACAGCACCAGGCACACAGGCACACGTATACAATGGCACAGATGGCATGCATCATAGGTTGTGAGCAGGGCTGGGTCATTTGAAACGTGTCCATAGCATCTACATGATATTTGAGCTTCAACACCAACACCGAAACAATTCTTTCAACCACACTAGCGTCATACCTCTAGGGACAGCAATATCGGCCTCTCAGTAACTCCACTGCTTTGTCCGGACTGAAATAACTCAGCTACTTGATGGACTGCCATGAAATTGGGTACACGCACTCATGCCCCCCTCAGGATGAATTATAATACCTTTGGTGATCCCCTGACTTTTTTTGCAGCACCGCCAACCGGTCAAAATTTATGAATGACCAAATTAATATAAACATTATACCTGCTAAAAATCAGCATGTTATCACTGTCCCTGTGAGCATGTTAGTATTCTTGCTTACATAACAGTACCACTGCGCCTCAACCAGCCTTGCACAACTGCTAGCTTCTTGATAGCTTCAACATTAATCTACAAACAATTAATTTATAGAAGAAACCAAACTTCTAAAACAGAGGAACTTAATATTCAAATCAGTAAATATCTGACTTAAGACTAATTAAAACAATAACTAAACTTCGACAATGACTCTGACCAGGCATCTGATGCCAACTTTTGGTACTGATACTGGGTGTGAATGAAACATTTCTAAGATCAATGCATTGCATTGCCTGTCCTCCTGTGTGAACAGCATCAGTTCAAAGCTGTTTGTTCTTGTCATTTTCACTCCCTGTCTCATTCACTTTCACACACACACACTCACATACAAACAAATGAAGGAGTTGCAGACACTACAATGCCCACACACACTCCCAAGCTGAGCAGCTTAAACAGTTGTGGTTCATTGCTCCAAATTCCAGTCCGGCTCAATCACCAAGTCTTTGATCGCCTCAATGGCTTTCTTTGTATCCTTACAGTCATGGAGGTTATTGTAGGTGGATTGGCTCTCTCTCTCTCACTCTCTCTCTTTCTCTCCCTCCCTAACCATCACACAGCCTTGTGCACGAATACACACACACCCACGCACACACACACACACACACACACACACACACACACACACACGCACACACACACACACACACACACACACACACACACACAAGCACACACAGCTGCCCATTACTATGAAAAAAAAATTGCTGATGCATATTTTCCTCTGTCTGTTGCTAAGGGAGTCCCATCTATGGGGACAACAATGGGGTGATTGTTGCCATGTAAAAGATATCCATGAGAAAGTTTCAGACTCATTGCGTGGCCAGCTGCTGCTCGCCTTGTGCCATCAGCGTTGTGCACGCTGAGTGCTGTTGAGCAGACGGCGAACGCACTTCATCTCACCGTAAAATGTGGATACAGGAGCAGGGCATCTGGACAGTGCCGAGCCTTTTTATTAGCAAAAGAGTCGTCTCTGAGTTCAAGTTACAAATGACAAAGCCATGGTCCTCTGAGGCCGAGTCCTCAGCAGAGGGACAGTCACTCTGGGGGTATCACCTTACCACTAACTCACACTTTTAGCCTTGAAATACTAAAACCATCAAACTCTGTGGTTGTTTTGGCTGCATGTTTAGGGTCAATGTCCTACTGAATGACGAAATGTTGTCCAATGAGTATTGATGCATTTGGCTGAATATGAGCACAGAAAACGCAAACAAGTGCACTCGAGCCCATTTGTGGCTCAGAGTTGAGAGTTGCCATTTAGATTGTGGTGGAGTTGCCTGTCGATATAAAGAGTAAAGAGGTAGCCATGCAAGTGAAGAAAATAATAATGAGGCTGAAAAAAGAAAAGCAAAAACATACAAAAGGAAACTGGTAAAGCTCTGGAACAAAGTTCTATGGACAGATGAAAAAAAAACAAACAACATCGATCGAGGTGATGGGAAGAGAAAAGTGTGGAGAAAAAAAGGAACAGCTCATGACCCGAAGCCACCGACTCATCTGTCAAACATGGTGGTGGCTCTGTTATGGCTCAGGCATGTGTGTCTGCCAAAGGAACTGGTACAATGGCATTTATTGATGATTTCACTGCTACCGGCAGCAACAGGAGCATTCTGTACTCACATTCAGCCGAATGCATCAAAACGCATTGGACAGTCCCCTGATCTCAGTCCACTTGCTGAGGACCAGACTGAAAGCAGAAAGACCTCAAACAAGCACGAGAGACCATCAGCAGGGAAGATACAAAGCATCTGCTGATGTCTACGTGTCAGAGACTTCAGGCAGTCTTTGATCTAAGCAAAAGATTTCCCACAAAATATTAAATATGATGATTTTATTTGACTTCATGTGTATCTGGTCAACTACTTTTAAAAACCCTTGCAATTTGGGCACTATGTGTTAAAAGGGCTATGTCCTCCACACCGGTCTTTCTATATTAATGTAAACCTACTCAAATTAAGGCTGAGACTTTAATGTTTCATCCATTACTTAATTTCAAATTAAATGCAATGAAGCTCAGACGCCAGAAGAACAAAGAAATGTTTAACTGTCCGACAGTTTCTTTCAAATGGTCTGGACTGTTTGTGAGAATTTACTCTCTTCTTTGAATATTTTTGTGCTTTGGACAAAGCACATCATTTGAAGATGTGGCTCTTTGAACTTGTGATGGACCTTTACTTTATGGACATTTTAAGATAATTAATTAATTGAAGAAATAACTGACAGATTAACTGCTAATGGAAATAATTGTAAACTGCATCCCTGATGTTCAGTAAATACCCTTTGGGTTCACCTATATGTATTTAATACAGTTAAAGCAGCTTTTAAAATTATATTCAGCTGACACAGTTTACTTGTTTTGTTCCAGTTAATTGGCACAAAACTATAATCTTTCTGATTGGGTCTGTTATTCCAAGTTTTTACTCAAGGATTCATTTAAAATCAACATCTCCGAGGAGACTTTTGCAATCATGCCATAAAGCTCAAACAATGATCCACAGCAGCCTAATTAGTACAGTAAACCTACATCCATCAGAAACAAGCTACTTGTCATTTCACAAAGAGAAGCGCTGTTTTATTATCTAATAATAATGGATAACAATAATATTGTCGTGAAAGTGCAATCACTGTTTTCACTTCCATATAGCACACTTGATTACACATGATTTCCCATCATCCACTGTCTCTCACCCATGTTAAGTGAGTTGAATATACAGTGATACATCCCCTCCTCCATTATCCACCCTCATTATCACGCTGTTAATTGCAGTCTATTAATAACTAGAGCACATTCTCGACTCTACAGTAGCTCAGGTCAAAGTTGCCACAGCCTCACTCTGTGACACTGTGCGAATTTGACGATAGTGTAGTTTAAAGGTAAACTGATAGTAATGTAACTGATGGGAGTTTTACTTTAAACACCAGTTATTCAATAAAAACCTGATCACAAAGAAAAGGACAGTTCAATACAAGGCCCAAACTTGGTTGGTTTCTCAAGCTGCTAAAGTCACCTGGAATGAATCTACAGTCGGGTTGTGTGGAAAAGACCGCCAGCCGGTTTGTCTGTTAAAATCTTCAGCACACGTCCTCTGAGATTAGTTGCCTTTTCATGAATGGGAGAGTAAACATGTTTCTGTAACTAGAAGAATCAAACTGGCTGAACATGTGCACAGTGACAGTGGTTAAACTGTTTCCACTCAAGTTCTCTCAAGTTTCACCTGTCCTCCCACACAGGCAGAGCAGTTCCAGTTATCTGTGTGTGTGTGTCTGTGGTGCAAGCGGGACCGAGGCGTCATCAGTGGCCCATACATCCCCCTGCTTGGCTCTCCACGTGAAACATAACATTACTCATCCACCCCCGGGCACCTGAGAACTGCACAGCACCAATCAAGCTGCTGCACTGTGATTCACAGTGTGAGGAGGAGACTTGCATAACAGCCAGCACCATATTCCCCCTTTTTCCTACAGTCATTCTTATAAAACAAATAACCGTCCTATATCTGCTGCGGTTTCAGGGTTCAGGCTCTGAGAGCTGCACAGCCGAGTGTTGGAGGGGCCACAGCATCATTTAGTGTCCACTGATGTCTGAGGCTGCACACACACACAAGGCCTCAGGGATGACAACCGTGACCCATTTTCCTCTTCAGGAGTGTATGCAGCATATAGCTGAGAAGATAAGCACTGTATGACACACATGAAGGAAGATCATATGGATCAAAACAAGAATATTTTGTGTGTGTGTGTGTGTGGGGGGGGGGGGGGGGGGGTACGTAAACATACCAGACTACAAACATAAGCTGGCATTTGTTCATTGCATGTGTAGAAACATTTACACATAACGAGCTCAATGTGAAATAAGAGCAACAAGAACACTTGATAAAGAAATGACAGCTCGAAAAGGAGGTCAGTGTGTTTTTATCATTTGTTGTAGTCGTGTCCGGATCCTCTGCAGCAGCTGACACAGGACGGCTGTTTGTGGCTGCTTTCACACAAACACGCTCAAAGATCCAGACTTAACTTAACGTTTGCAGCCATTACCGCCGCAGCTCCAACTCTTAAGCCCCCCTCACCCCCGCTATACGAGGACCTTACCTTCGGATAGCTCCAGATCCAACTCCGCCAGCTGGTCCCTGACCTCTTTAGGCAGAGCCGCCAGATCAACGCCGCGGTCGGCCATCGTTGGAAGCACAGCAGCCTGCGGGATGTTCGCGATATCTCGGATGACAGCAGGTAAGAGTCCAGCATGAAGTAAAAGGGGAAAAAATCAAGATGTTGTAGTAGTGGTGTTTACTCCATCTTCGCGACTCCCCGACACCGCCATGACTGTGGGAGATGGGAGCAACTCGCCAGGGGAGTCTATCAGTCACATGACCGGGGCTGATGGTAATTGTTGTGACAGGATGGTGGGTTGAAGCGGACTCTCTGCTCCCTCTGCTGTTTGTGTTTTTACAGCTGGGAGGCAGAGCAGCTTTCCTCCAGACCCAGCTCACCTGAGCCCCTCCGCACAGGTGGAAACTAGCTTCACTTTAAGTTTCCTGTGTATTACAAGAGTTTCTACAGGGTTCACTTTTCAACATCGTGCAATTTGAGTGTTGATGGCGAAATTAGGGAAGGGCATATAGGGACTAGAATTGGTATATCACATGTATCACTTTATACATACATATATATATATATATATATATATATATATAATAAACAAAATATATGTATATATTTAGTTTAGGCCTATATACATTTGTCTGTTGATGGTCTACGTTTTATATTTTTTACAAAATAATGTACTCATGTTTGTGTTATCCAAAACAAGCAAGGAGTTATAGCATTTATATCATCTACCTGCAGAGAAAATATAGCATTATAACAAACTTAGCAGCAGTTTCCTATTTGTTCATCCAGTAAATATGAAACAACATTCATTTGGAGTCCTGTTTCTGGTAATGTAATGCTCTGTGTTTGGTCTCCACCAGCTCCTGTGAGAAATACCTGCCTCTTTAGCTGTTTAACACTCTTCTATATTCACCAGCCAGTCTCTTAACTTTGTCTATTATCGTGTATGGAAGTGTACAGTAAGTCTTTAGAGCTTTTTTGCACATCTGTCTGCTGCAGCCCGAAAAGATGAGATATATGATACAAGAGAAAAACCAAAACAGAGTTAAAAGGTCATTAGAGCTGAGGGGAACCGCAGTCAGGTGTTAATACTCTGTGGGTTTCACACTATGATCAAGTCCTACTACATACAAGTAGTCACATGATCCATTGTTAATACAAAAATATAGATTGTAGCTGTGTTAAGGAGTTCTGAAATACATAATAAGATCACTGGGCATTCATTTTTCATCTCTGTGACTGAAATATAATGGTAACACAAGAGAGGCACAAACCGGGGCTTGGTGGAAACATGCTGATGACCGTTTCTTTTTCATTAATTTATTTTATTATTTGCCCGAGACAACTTATTCATTAGTTGAGACTATACACAAGTTATTTTTCCCATCCTGAGGCCTGAGTATTTGACAAACACCGCCCATACAGATATCTTCAAGACATATTTTTCATGTGGTTCAACTCTGTTAAACGCATAAAAGACATCTATGTTCTTAAACAAAATACAGGAACATATTATCACACGATGGAAAAAAAAGCCTAACATGCCCACAGAGAAAAATAAACATCTTGAAACAATGACATGTTATAAAAAAAAAACAATACAGTGATAAGGGGAAAAGCAATATGATCCTCTTGGAAGTACAATGCGGTATAAAACAATCTGCATTTCAAAACTTTGAATTCAAAAGAAGCACCTTGCACAAGTATGAAGTCTACTTCATGATAAAAGACGGCTTTTCAAATGTTGGAAAGCACCCAGGTCTAGGACATCTGTAGTTCCCTACAGATGTGCACTTGTCACCAATCTCATTCATTCAAGAATACTCATCTTCACATTTTCTCTGCTCACCTCGAAACTTTAGCTTTCAACTTAAATAGACCAAACCTCTCTTGGTGGCTGGGCTACACGCGTCAGCTAAATACAAGAACATTGATATTTAATAGAAAAATATATTGCACTACTCTTTCCTCAACTGAAATGCCAGGATAAATGATTTAAAATCTATTAGGTTTGATTATCATTTAAGGGCCTTCTAAAGCTAACCATTTCAAGGACTGAGGATGGAATTCTTACATAACAAGGACAATTTTTGCATCAATAATTTGATGTAAATAAACAGAAGTAAAGCAGATCAATAACCAGTGATAGTACGATGAAGCACATACAAACAGTGGTATTCCTCATCCTCGAATAATCCATGCAGCCTGTAGGGTTTGATACATACACGATTAATGTAATGGCACCCATTCCAAATGGGTTTTAAACTAATGCTACAAACATCAGGCAGACATTCACAGGGTAAACTGTGTACACATCTATAATTTGGTTTGTTATGCACTTGGCTGACTAAACCATTGTGGTATTTAAGGAGAATTAACTGAAAAGGGAAACAGGCGGAAAACTAACAGACAAGGTGAAAAATAAACAAAAAAAGAGCAATAGAAATATTTTCCAGGCTGCCTTTTACTGCAATCAGCCCGCCACTCTCTCACTGTACTTTCACTGTACTTTCACTGCATCAGCAAAACATGTGAATGCCCAGTATCAGGCACAAAAATCTTTTCTTACATGAACAATACAAGACATCTTACAGTAAAATTGTCAGCCTGGGAAGCAACCAACCTCATCACAGCCAGCGTGTGGGACAGAATTGGCCTGAAGCTGCATTTTTAAGTGAAACGAAAATAAAATTATGATTTTCACGTAGAGATTTTTCATTCATACATTTCATCCCAATCTCAAACCCTTTTCAACTGTCATAACTGAACAAGAAATTACCCCAAACCCTGCAGAGTGAGTGTCCGACGTGTTATTCATATTTACATACATAGAAAGACAAAGTTTCTCTGAACAGGGAGCCTGCTGGGGGTGGAGGGCTGACGGAGGCACTGTGCCGTGTCTTTGTGTGATTATCATTGGCTGTGAGGGGAGGAGAGTATCTTAGTCTGGGGTGAGAGGGGAGGGCAGATCCCTCTTTTGAAACATTTTGCACCAGTCCGGCCTCCAAATGCCACTCGAGTTCATTCTGGCTACGTGCGTCAGCACATCATCTTGGAGCTGACTGTGACTGCGTCGCCATGACAACCCCTCCCGGCTGGCCCGATCCCATGCCGGCCAGGACCGACATAGCAACAGCCTCTGCAGCGCGGACGCTCAGCCCGTTGATGGTGGCCCCTGGGCTGGGGGCCGAGGCAGGCGGTGACGGCCCGTGTTGGATAACTGCTGCCGGGGAGCTGATGGGTTCAGTAGAAGTATCCCTGGAGGTTTCCTCTCCTCCTGCAGCTATAGACAGAGAGAAACATTCACCCTTAGAGAGGTGAGCGAGTAAAAAGAACACATTAGATGGATGTGATGATAGATGGATCCTGAAAAAATAAGTGATAACGTGGTGGAAGCTCGTTGGCCAGTTTGTGACCTTAAATGGTTACCTAAGAAAGCTGCCTTCTTCTGCATAACAGTGACTGGGCAGTCTTTGTGGGCCAAAAGGAGCTGCTTCAGCTGTGCCACCTCATTCCTTAGTAGGGTTACTTCATTCTGATTGCAACACAACACATACGACACACAAATCATTCCCAACATGTCCCTTCTTGTCTAATCTGTGAGCATGTTTAAATATTTGGTGTACACCCTGGAAACACTGAAGACTCACCGTTAGGGAGACATTCATGTTGGCAAGATCCTCTGCCTTCTTCTCCAAAGAGTTAACCCACAGCTTTCGTTTCTGCCTGCAGCGGGAGGCAGCCGCTCGGTTTCTCTCGAGAAAGCGCTGCCTCCTCTCGTCAGGATCCATCTCTGAAGCTCGCCGCCGCCGGCCCCCTGTTGGCTGGGCAGGCGACACCTGTGGAATGAAGGGGGGGGGGGGGGGGGGGGGGG
>NW_019525245.1:811258-865285 GCF_002814215.2 Seriola lalandi dorsalis | reverse complement strand
GGGCGAAAGTGATCACATCTATGTTATGTTCCTGTCCTGAGTGTGGGATGGGTTGTTGAATTACAGAAATGTCTTATCACAAGGAGGAAGATTTTCTTAAAAGGCATAAACATGTAACATGACAATTAAGTATGTGATTTAGTATGTAGTAAACATCAATAAAGTCTTAACTATACAGTTTGGCACAAGAGATTTTGGAATTAGTTCAGTAGTGCTATATGTCATTCATGTGAAATGGGCTACTATGAACAAATGTGATGAACATGTAACAATTGCATAAGGCACACATTACATTAATGTAATGTCAAAAGTCCAAATGCATCACATTAGCACATTTGTTGCTTGATACCATTAAAACTTCTGTGTGAAAACTACATCTGTAACAAAGACTCATAAACAACCCAAGTGAATCATAAAATGTAACTTTACAAGGGCTGGTTTTACCTGTGCAAATAATTACTTTTAATTATTTGAGAGAAAATTTGGTTGTAGCATTTCTATAGGGACCCATGTTATTGTAAACATTCATCTCAAAAGGTTTCCCATACAATGTGGGCATTTAGGTGTGTTCCTAGGTATGATTGTATTGAAGCTCATACAGCATGTGTATTACCTGTGGTTGAGCAGGTGATGGTGCATCAGAGTTCTGAGTGGGCTGGTGGCTCTGTTCCTGCCGCTGTGGGACAGCAGGAATGGATCCTGCCCCCCCACCAGCCCCATCTTGTGCTCCTGAAGCCTGATGAGTTAGAGCTGCCTTCAGTCGCTACAAAAACACACAGGCAGCCGTCCATGTAGGTCAATTAATGTTAAGCTCACAAAAAAACTGTTAAGTTTTCATGAAATATAACAACATAATTTAAGTGTAAAAGCAATTTTACATGTGATACACATTGTTGTTCAGAGCGTGCAGCCGACATTAAGATGCACAAAAGACTGATCATCTCACCATCTTGGTTTCAGAATGCAGACTATACCCAGAGGGGGAGGATGAACCACTGCTTGCGCCACCAAGTGGAGGTCCTGGTATCCCAGGGATGTTAGGCACTGTGTTCACTGTCCTCGCGAGCTGCACATTCCAACAAATAGAGAAAAAAAGAGAGGAACAGAGGAGATATGGTAAAGTACAAAAAAAATTGTGCAAATATCATTTGTTATATTTTTGAGTTTTCAAAATTACTTACAGATATAACTGAGGTCATCTGCACAGGACTGGGGAGGAGAGGTACAGTCTGCCCATTAGGGAAGTGCCTCACCAATGGATAAGAACTTGTTGGGGAGCTGTTGATAAAACCAGATACTTGTAAACTGTTGCTCCTCCATTCTGCACCCATTGACAAAATTCAGACTGAGGACCAGGTAGACAAATATTTTCTTCTGAACACAGGAGGCTCTCAAAGTGCTACATGTGCCTAGCCTCACACGTCCCAGCGACATGGTAGTTAGACCATCCTCAGCTTCTGTAATGTGAAAAATTTCTGAGGGGACATGAAATATGTGAGCAAAGTATAATTTCGAGAGGGACTGGATTTGAGCCTTCAGAGGTAGGTGTGGATGCTGCCCTTTGGTACACTTTCCATGACATAACTTCAGTTTTAAGGCATTTTGCAAATACCACCACAGGCCAACGAACATATAGAAATGCAAATAACAGCAGGAACACACTGCATTTTACCCTAGCTGTCTGTTGGAGGGTGGAGCTTGCGTGATGACAGATGTTGGAGATGGTAGAGTTGGGTGTAGTGAGTCATTACTCAGGTGAAGTGGAAGAGAACCTGGACGCACAATGGTTGGAGTGGGGGCAGAGGTGGGTTTTGTGAGAATCTCCTGTTGACACACCAAACAATAACATTTATTTTCAATTGACACTCCAATGGCAAATTTATTTTGTCTTCAGGATCAGATATTTTGATTAATCTCTACGACTGATTTTTTTCTTGTGCATACGATGATATGAATTTCAGGTCATTCAGTAAACCAGTGTGCCGGCCACATAAAAGCAGTTTGCGGCAATGCCTTATACCTTGACTCTCACCCTTGAGTCTCCGCTATTGTCTGACATGCTGGAGGATGAATCTGGACTTCCGGGAGGGGAAGAATCCACTTGTAAAGGACCCTCATCCTCATCTTTTACTTCAGATGGTGTTTGTGAAGGTGCAGCCTTAGAGGCAGAGAGCAGACAACAGAAGATCAATAAAGACTTTCAGATAGTCTAAAAAAATAATAAAACCATGATATAATTTTTTCTTTATAACTTGAGTAAAAACAGAGTGCCAATTATTCAACATGTACACTCATCCTTAATCTCACCGGGTGTTTTGTCCTGTGCTCATCTTCCTGTGCTTTGCAAAACTCCTGTTCAAAGGAACTGGCCAGCTCATTAAAAAGCCCAACCTCCTCACAGTTCTTCAGGAAACGTGTGGGTGTGGGGGTCTGGTCTGCAAAAAAGAAAGGGAAAAAAAGAGCATACACTATGTTAGTCAAGAGAGTTAGTGGACAGAAATAACAGACCATAACAGACATATCAGTACAGACAACAACAAACATAATTGAAAATGGTAATGTCATTACCTGCAATGATAACAGAGTCTGTTCTGGCGGGACCAAATTTTAATGTCATTTCATGCTTGTGTTTGTGGACTGACAGGTGGTCTTCATTGGTGAATCTCTGCAAACAATAACACAGCAGATAATAAAAATATAGTTGTGTCATATTAATAAAAAGGATATAAAGTGTGTCACCAGTGTGTGTACTGTGTCGCTGACAAATCTGATTTGAGATGAATAATAGCACCTGCAGAAGGTCCACAGTGAGGTCAGACAATATAACATCAGTCTTACTTGCCTGATCATTATCCTCTACATTGCCATTTGTACACTACTTTAATCGTTAAGTTGATTCTAAATAATATATTGAGAAATCATACCTGCCCACATCCAGGGGCAGTGCATACAAAAGGTCGATCGTCCCCCATCTCAGATAAATGTTCTGCAAAAGAGAGCAAAAAGGGAGCAAATTGTTATCTACCTCATTCATTAATGCATGGAGGCTATCAAACAGCTGACAACCCCAAGTTACAATATATTATCAAACTGGTTGATTGCTGATGAATGTTTGAATGGTGAAACTACGTGATTAATCTATACCAGCTTTAGAGCATTGACAACGTTAATCTAGAAGCAAGTGGCTGACCACTTGCTTTCATGTAACTGTGTTTTGCTAATGTAGTAACCTGCAGCATCGGTCTACCTGACATGCACCTGTTGAGAACTACAATCTGTGTTTACGCCATTAAATGCATGAGCTCACTGGACACCAAAAACATGAGCACATAAATCGTACTGACAACTCATCAGGAGGTAAACAGGCCGACAATCTTCGGCCTGTTTGAAGCATTTGCTTTAGGCTCTGTCGAGGATCATCGGGGACTAGCGTTCAACGATGAAGCACAGAGCCAGAGCAAGCTATCACACAATCTGCCCTCCAGTGTCATTAAGTCAGTGGCGTTAGCTGGCGATCACTGTCGAGGTCGATCGGCTATGTGGCTAGCTAGGTGGCTTAGGTTACGGACTTAAGGATAGGTTAACCTAAAGTGCCGATTCTTTGGCTAGTCCGGACTTTATGAGAGATGGGCCTCAAGCTAGCATAACCTTATCGCTAGCCACGCCAAAACATTTTGTTTCCTTAATCTGACAGCAGTGTCATTATAACGAACGTGGAGGCTAACGTACTGTAAACTAATTACGGATAACGGACGGTCTGATACGTCTCGCAAAGCGATTTTTTTTGTGTATCTGCCAGTCACAACACAACTAGCTAAGCTAATGCTAACTGCTAATCGAAGCTTCGTTAGCTTACCTTGTGGGTTCACACTAACAGGTCCGCCAAGTTAGCAGCTAAACGTTAGCTCGCTAATGCTAAAGAAGCTGTGCTCGTAAACGTAGCTACGGTTGTATCATAAATCACATGCTTAATGAATATTGACTGTACATAATTTTGCGAAACATCAAACTTTGCGTTAGGTGATCCGAAAAGCGCACTAACTCACCCGACATTAATGCAGCCTCTACACTCCCCCCTCCCTGCTCCGGACAGCGCCGCTGTGCTGCTGCTGCCTGCCCGTTGTTGACACTCTGACACTTCCATAAGTCAAACACCGCGAGAACTGCAAGTTGGCAGAGTATTACGTAACAGGAACGACAACAAGATGTAGAGTCCAGATCCTTTTTTTCCTCAAATATTTTATTATTCAAAACATTTTTAATATCATCTTATTAAAAGTATTAAACAATCAATCAAAACTTCAAGATACATAGTACAGAGGATATGGGCAATACATACAAAATAAAAATAAAATAAAATAAGATGCAACACATGAAAGGACAATGAAATAAAAACATTCTACGTATTTAAAGGTATTATGCAGAGTCCAGTTCATGGATGATCCACATGCTGGAGGGATGATATATTTTTGTAGGCCAATACGGAAGTTAGCATCATCACAAAGAGCTCATGGCATTTTTCAATTGGCTTTTGGATTGTTGCAGAAAATAAGCTCTGTGACAAAACGCGCTTTATGATACTTCCATATTTTGCTCAGCAACATGATCTTCACAATTTAACACCACTTTTATTATTTTTGAAGCGTAAATACAATCGCCACAGATAAAAAGCTAACGTTAGGCTATAAATTAACTACACCACAATCACATGACTTCAACATCACCATCAAGCTTCGTACTTGCAGTTTGATTTAGGAAATTATGTTACTGTCCCATCATCTCATTGTTTTTGGTCTTACCTATTTGGTGATATACAGTGGGGAAAGCATGGAAAATGTGTGTTAAGTACTGTATTCATAACAAATGTAATGTATGTATTTCAAGAAATTGCATAGAATTTATTCAGTTAAACATGTGAAAGATACAAACTGGAAATTGATTATAAGTGTGATTTTGGTGGTCTAGAAAAAGAGAGTATTTCCCATCTATTTTTCAGTGTTGTTCCAGATTGATGTAGCCCACCCTCTAAAAAAATAAACTAAAATTGAATATTGACATAGTTGTTTGATGAAGTGCTATATTTTTGTCAAGATAAGATTGAAAACATGTTGTATATAATACAACTTTTTATTATTTTTGGAAAATTCCATATTCATAAGACAAAATGGTCAAGAACCAAGCCAAATTTCCTGCACTTTATTAATGAATTAAAAAAAATACAGCACAATTTTATCTGATGTTGAAAAATGATATGCTGCATATAACACAAACAATTGCTTTGTAACATGTAAATTGTGATTTTTTTTTATTTTTTTGCTTGTCATTGTCTTTTCTGTTATTGTTTTATCATCTATGTGTGTGTTTGTACCTTTGTGTATGAACTTGTGTACAATAATGTAATGTACACAAGTTCGTCTAAGTTTGATTAACGGATTTGGCACGCTTGCCTCTTCTACAAAGGCATTTGATCTTAGAAAGTTACCGTTAGGTGGCAGTAGTGTAAGTAGGACTAATGCAACATCGTGGCTGCCAACTGCCGTAAAACATGAAAGAAGAAGTAACAGCAATGAACCTCCATTGCAAGAGCACGAGTATAAACCACAGAAGGATTGATGGTGGGTAGATCAGTTTTAATGTTCGGCGTGATGACGTTTAATGTCGCGGCAGGTTCCATATAAATATCTGTCAACAACTCTGCCCATGTGTGTCAGTTATGCTAGGAATATAGAGGAAAATCTACAGATCACATCTCTGAAGTGTGTGCTGAACATAAGACTGAAATATAAGACGGGAATGTTTAAAAATAAATCTTTATTTTCATACATCAGGCTCAGTAATAAAATATTCACTTGATAAACCAGTGTGTACTTGGCTGAAAATTGCAATACCATGTTTGATTGTGACATTTATAAGCAGGATTCTGATATAAGACTGACATTGCATTGACAAGCTAACATAATTGAAACTTTATCATACACACCTAGCAATGGACAAACAAGCATGCACATACACATTTAGCTCCACTCCTGCCAACTGCAGCTACAATAAACTGAGATTTACATTGGACAGGATCTAGTGTCTCCAAGTGTCATAAACTGACCATGTTGGATTTTGATAACCAACTAAACCAGCCTTGATCAGTGTAACTGATGTGCTCAAAATTCTCGCACTTTTTATATCGAAATGAAACACTGTTAAGGCACTGGAGGTTTGCTTTGAGATAATAGTTCCATGAAGTCTGAACCAGAAGCAATCTCTCTCTCTCTCTCTCTCTCTCCTACCCAAGTTTACATTGTCAGTCACACACTCACACACACGGAGGAGACAGCTGAACTACTGATTACAAAAAAGAACAAAAACAACATACTGTACACTGCAGTAAATTCTCTATAAGCAGACGACTCTAATCACTTATCTAAGGCAAATTTTTTTATTCCCCTATACCTGAAAATCTTTAATACTTAACTGTCAATCATCTTTTGTTCTTTTCCATTTGCAACACCACAGACTATTCAGATGGAATGAAAACACATATAGTATAAGTTCAGCATTTCTGTGCAACATCTTTCCATTTGTTACTTCTGTAATGATCGAAAGCCTTGAGATCAAAGCATAATGCATTTCCATTCACACCACTGCAAGTATGTTCTGCTCATTGTTGACCCATGAGCCCTGACTGTATAGCTCAGCAATTCAACTCAGCTGTCAATAACCAAGCATATTTTCTCAGATAAGTCTACACAACAATTTCCAAATGTTATAAAGATACAGGATAACATGAAAAGAAAAACATTAAAATTAGATAGAAAATGAAACTTCTTCTACAGCAGGAAAACAAATACATTAACAAGGCAGATCAAAAATAACCCTGTATACACACAAACACACACACACACACACACACACACTCAAGAAAGCTAATACATAGACATTTACAAAATGAAGCTCAAATGTGGTTATACATCAACAGACTACATTCATCTGAAGCCATCAAAACAGATGATGCAGGCAATGTAACCAAATCAAGAGGAGACACTGGCCACAGCATCAACCATCAAAAAGCTACTTCAAATCAAGGTGACAAATTTCTATTGAAAAAAAAAAAAAAAAAAAAAAAAAAGGGTCCAACAGACCATTATGTTTTGACAGTTCACATGCAGATGTTAGTCACAGATGACTCTTGAACATCTATCATCTAAAAATTTAACCGAAACTGCAAAATACAGAACTAGCCATTCATTATGTTACCATGATTAGCAGGTCTGGAACAGGTAAGCTGTGCACCATAGGTTATCATGGTGAACTAGTTTACTGCATCAATTTTTAACTGGTCCCAGTTAAGAGTGTTTGAGAAAAGCAAGGACTGAAACCAAAGTTGGCAGGCTAACACATTAATCTTGTTCTGTAAGAGACAGCAGCGTTACTGCCATCTGATAAAACATGGAGACCGTCTTACTGCTCCTGCTTACATGGAATAATCCTAAGAAACTCATACACGGATTTACACAAGAGCTAACTCACTGATTCAATCATGCAAAAATGACATAGGCAAATCTTCTCAAGATATACTATAGTGCTTATTTCAAATGTTAGCAGTAGTGATCTAATATCTGTATCACTGACAACTACTGCACAAAACATTCAAGGACTATAATCATTACATGACGCAATGTTTTGAATCAATGTAATTTAGTATTTCACCAGGATTATTTATAGAGCAAGATTTCACAATCATGAGAATTTCTTCAAACACTGCTACTCATCAAAATTTAAACCCTCTGTAGTGAATCACACACCCCACTGTTTCTATTATTCTGTCGTGGACGCAACATCCTCCATTTCATAAATAATTATACTGTATATTCAAAGCAAATTTGATGAAAAGCTTAAGAGGAATCACATGCAAACAATAACCACTCAGACAGAAATCAGATATGCCTTATTGTCATTTTGCATTTAGACAAAGCGTACTAAATGTTAGAACACCATATATTTTAAAGGATACTATATCACTCGTTCTTGCTCTCAAACACACACACGCACAAGGTTTAGCCTGTTTATGGTGATATTACTTTAAGTATGTTTTATCACCCCAAGAATCTGCATTTCTGTCAGTAGACTATATGCATTTCCCTAAAAGGAATATCTACTTAAGAGTCTTCAAATAATTTCAGGTCTCCAACAATGCTTAGAGATTCTTTGACAGTCTGTCAAATGAAATATATTCATCTCTCTATTTACATATATTATATATTTACATATATATTTGTTTTATTTCTGTTTTAGTTAATGTTTAAAAGATTTTTCTTTAGTTACTTTGGTGACCTTGGGGGAATGTTCTGTTCCTTGCCACTGCGTCTGGCGCCCCGCTGTGGAGAAAACTGTTTGCCAGCATTCAGGCCTCTCTGATGCTCCCGAATCTTTAGCCCTGCACCTCCAACTCTGGCTTGGCCATTCGCCCCTCTGAAGGAGCGTAATGGTTGACGAGGTGGCCTGCTGTCTCCAGCTTTCTCCGATTTGTCTGTTGTGTGCCTGGAGTTGGGCAAAGGTTCTTCAACCCTGTTGACCTTGAGCTCTTGCAGGGGCTGGCTAGCTGAGGGGGCAGGAGGGGAGGGAGAGGGCGGCTGTGCTGGTGGCGGGTCCTTGGCCATCTTCTGGCACACCTCTGCATAGCTGAGCTTTCTTGGCCCCTGGTAAGAGAAAAATGGATGAGAAATTTAAAACAAAATCACCAAATAAATAATAAATAAAATAAAATAAATAAAATCATAAAATAAACGTTCAAGGAGGACAAGTTGGACAAACACAAATGTGATGCCCACTTGAAAACCCAAACGATCCAAAATATCGAAATACCCTGTAAATACTCCACCATTAACAGACTGACCACAAAGATCAATGGCAAATAAGTGGATTAAACTTCATTGGTAATTTAGCAGGAAATTAGCAGAGAAGTTTCTATATGTTGGCCCTGTTTGCCTCTAAGACACAACTAGAATCCATTTAAACTTTTGTGAATCCAAGCTAACTACAGCTCTCATTATACATTATCCAAATAGCAACAAGCTACAAACTTTTCAGTCACTGGTTAAACCCACAGGAAATGTATATATGATACTTAGATTTGATATTCTTTCAATTTCATAAAAGTATTATTTTGATACTAATGTGGTTCCATATAACCGGTGACAACACATAAAAGCGCAGACTATGGTGGGCTTAAAATGACTTCATTAAGCTTATGCTGCAGAGAGCTAATGCAGTATTCAGGATGAGGAAAGCAGGCCTTACTAGATCTGATGTTGGAGTTGGGGGAGATGGAGAAGGTGCTTCTGTGGAGACAGACTGGCTGCAGGTGGAGGGGGCATGTTCTGGTGCTGCTGCAGAAACAGCCTGTGTTGACGAGGACCTTGTTTCTTCTGGAATGGTATGTTCAGCTTTATCCTCTTCTTTTACTGAAGGAGAAACACTGAATAGACAAAGTAAAAGATGTAATTTTTCACGTGTATGTCCTTGTGATTCACAGACATTTTATTAGTTCTTAAACTGTACCTTGAGGTGGGTGCCACCGTTTGTGGTGTCACAGGAGTAGGTTTAGCAGCAGGGGCCACAGAATCTGGTACGCTCACAGGATCTTCTGAGATGGTTGTGTTTCGGGTCTCAGTAACTTCTTGGCTCACAGACTGAAATAATTGAGAATTCAAAATATAATGTGCATGTATACAACTGTAACTTAAATGCTGCTTTCAAGAATCTCAAGAGTAGAACATTTTAAAGAGGGCAAGACTTACCTTGTTGGTCACCTTTAGGCCACGTACAACATCAGAGAGGCGCATCTCTGGCGTGGTTTCTCCCCGCGTACTGACCACAGATCCCGGTAAAGGAGGAAAATTGGAAGCTGCCAGGTCAAACTTCGGTGGAGGTGATACCTTGGCCTCCATCAAAGGGATAGGACGCTGCAAATTTTTATTTTTAGTTCAGTAAAAGTCAAGCTTAAGATAAGAAAAGATCCTGAACGCAACTTGAAGCCTGCCACATAACATTTAATTAACAGACAACTTTTTTGATAAGGAGGTACCCTCAGGACTTCAGGTCTACAATAACATATACACAAAATGTAAAACACATTGTTTTGCGGGGAACCACACTTAATTTAAGGAAACAAAAGGAAATATGCTAACCATGGTATGTTCATCTTCTCTTTTCCTCCTCATGCCTCTGTGGCCACCTCTCCTACAATAAAGACAGATCATTTTCATTACATTTATAAATAAGTTACATTTACATGTAAAAACACCACCACAAAGAAAGCAAGTGAACTGACTCTGAAAGCCACTAACATCAGTTTGATTCTTTAGCCATTTTCACTAACTGTGTAAAGTCTACACAATATAGGTGAAAAAAATGTGACAGGAAAGAAAAAACACAAAAATATTCATAGTGAGCACAAAGTTGCTTCAATATGCATAAGCCGGTGACGTCTTGGTTCTAAAACTTCATTTCTATAGTGTTAATAAGCAGGATATTATTAACTCACCTGCCCCGTCCACCCCCACTCAGATCTCCACTGGATATAGTGGCCTGTAGAAAAGCTTCTTTAAGACTGGAGGGCAAAGAGACTGGCTCTGAAGTGGTCCCACTTGGTGTCCCTGATATCTGGAGGTGATGTGGAGTCAAAGGACCACACAGGCCATCCATCAGGGCCCCCAGAGCCAAAGAAGAAGGAGAATGAGGGGGCACGTCAGCTGGCCTGTGGTGACCCTTCACGTGGTTTCTGAACATACACAAAGGACACACAGTTCTTAAAGGTCAACTCTACCATAAAAGAGCACATTTTGATATTTTAGGATTGTGCAAGTTTCAATTACTCAAACAATAAGGGAGGGTGTACACATTAAGATGGGGGTGCTAAACAGGGGTTTCTCCCAAAAAGTTGCTAGGCAAAGCTGCTGGACAGGCTGTTATACACCAGCGGAAACCATAGTTAAAGCTTGCAGTAGTTTGATCAGAATGTCGTTTTTTCTGCTTATAATAGAATTACGGCCTCGCGGTTGAGTCCAAGTGAATGTTTGTGCCAGGAAGAAATTCCCTCATTATGTTCGATAATGGGGTGGACAGACGGACAACCTAAAAACATAATGCCTCTGGCCCTGGCTGTTGCCAAGCTGAACTCGGCTGTTGTAACCTGTGACTGTACACATTTTGTTCCTAAATGTAATGCATCAACTCTGTGTATATTTTCTTTAAAGAATTTCCTTTTTTGGATGGAAAATAATTTGCGGACATATTTCTTTCAAACATGTGGCCCAAATTTAAACAAATGCTGACATTTAAAGTACAATTTGAACACCTCAAAAGGTAATAATGACATCAATTTTTAGAAGCCTTTAACTTCACCAGCTGTTTATGTGCTAAATATAATGGCAAGAGCATTTGTGGTTTAAGTGAGAAATCACAGCCTGTCATATAAGTACATGTCTTTCTGTGATAAAGGTATATGCTGTGAGAGAA
Source organism: Seriola lalandi dorsalis (assembly GCF_002814215.2). NCBI lineage: Eukaryota > Metazoa > Chordata > Actinopteri > Carangiformes > Carangidae > Seriola > Seriola lalandi. The sequence goes on along the minus strand of NW_019525245.1, from coordinate 853,774 downwards.
GGAGGCAAATGAATATCTTCATAGACTGAACATTTGCTTCAAATGCTATATACATTTGATCAAAGAAAAAGTTACGCAAGTTATGTCAACATGACTTGCACTTACCGGTTCCTGCTCATGGGTCGATGGGTGTTGGAGCTTGAGTTTGCTTTGTAGTTCCCAGCGCTGCTGTATCCATTCATGAAGCCACCATTAGGGAATGGTGCCTAGATATCAAAACAGCAGTAGGACATCCAATTACACAATGTTATCCAGAAAAAATCTCTAATACTATAAACAATACAACTTCATATGGACAGAACTGTCCAGACGTGAGCTAGCAGACTTTAACATTAATTACTGTTATGACAACCTAAATACATTTCAATTATGACAGTGTTGAATCTGTTTAGCCTCTGGAAAAATCATAAATCTTGTGTATTTACATGATTCTAAGCAATATTGTAACTCCAGATACTCACCAGTGGTGTTTCAAAGTAAGGCATGACTGAAGGGTTCCAGGAGGGAGACACCACAGGATAAACTGGGTACTGCTGCTGAGGGCTGTACATCTGTTGCATGTAGACAGGGGAGCCATACTGGGCCTGTGGTTGGGCATGCTGACTGTACACACTTGAGTCCACACTGCGGAAGCCATTCTTACCAAAGAATGTGTTAATGGCCTTAATGCGGGCCTGTGAGGGAGGGAAGAGGAAGCACAGGAGTGAGTTAGGTATGTTTGTTATGGTTAAAGATGTGATGCCTCCACTGCACCTGTGACAATGTACACTGTAGCTCTGTATACTGTCCATTAGTCCCCTCAGATCTCATAATCTCACGGTCATTAGGCCATAAAACACTGCTCTGCCTAGGGGAAAGGGGGTAGGGAGAGGGAGATGGGGGGGAAAGGGAAAGTGAAGGAGGATGAGGGAGAGTGGAGACAAATAGTAGAAGCAGCAGCAGAGATACAGTAGATTTATAGAGAGCTACAGATGAAGAAGTTCCTCCCAGCCAGTCGCAGTGCATATGGGTCCTTCCAAGCGCGATACTGATCATCACTGGGGTTTAGACAGGACCGTTAATATGTCATGGCCTCATTTGTTTTATCAGGGAAAAAAACATAGGGCACACAAGGTCAAATCAAAATCCAGCTGAAAAAGGATACATTAGATACCTGAAATAAAAAAGGTAAATGTCAGGTTGTGATAAGAGGGGCAATCAAACTGTCTGGAGATATGGGAGTACAACAGTTCTGAAAAACAAGGAGCAGAGACCACCGGATTTCCTCCTTGCTTATTACGTCCCAGTACACACAAATCCCAAGGTCACCCCTCAGGCCACGGCTTAGCCAAACAGGCTAGCCTAGAGAATGGTGACGTAACAGCTGACAACACAACTAGTCTTGTGTAACACATGGCCTCCATACTAGTGTCTAAATTAAAACCATTAATAAGCAGTAATCGAGCTTGATATAAAAACTTCATATACTGAATTAAGTCAATTACATAATGCATTTCATCGACAGAACTCACCATGATTGGTTTTCCCTGGAACATCTTCACTTCTTCTCTTAAGTATCTGTAAGCCTGAGGACAAAAAGAAATGACCCAAACATTCACAACAACGTAAAATCTGCATTGTTCACTTTTAAATCTAGTGAGTAAAAACTTTCCTTCCCTCACTCCCAGAACACCTGTTTAATGTTCAATGCTTTATAAATGTAAACATGACATTTGAACATAAGATGAAGCTTCAATAATAAATCACAGAATTTTTCAATTGCATCTACTCTTAAAAGACTAGATTTAACAAAGTGAAAAAAAACATTTTAAATCACATTTGGTTTAAAAGAATAATGGAAACAGAGCAACAGTCACAACTAATGAATACCAAGATAAACGGTGTAGTTACTAATCATGAGACGTACCTGTTGTGCATCCATATCTGACTGAAATGTTATGTACCAGTTGCTGTTGTGTGCAAACTCAGCACATAACACTTTTGGACAGTTTTCACTCTTAAAAAGAGCCTCCACCTCCTGAAAAAGACATGCAAAGCACATTTTATGCAGTTCTGCCTTTCTGATCATAGAGTAAGCAAACACAATCATGTGGCAGCATCTCATTTGTAGGACTTACTGTACCTCAACTGGTGTAGTCTCTGGCACCTCTCTCAGAATAATGATACAGCGACTGTGATTTGGCCGGACCTTCTCTCCAGTTTCATCAACTTGCACCATGGGAGAGGCTACAACAAAGACACAACCATAAATATTAGTGTTTTCACCATCTTGAAGTAACTTTAGAGCCCCTCATAGAACTAGTGTGCTGTTGGGGAACATGCCTCTTATGTCTGGAGTTTCTTAATAACTATAAAATACTGAGTGTGAGTGGAAATTCTACAAATGCTTTCTGTTGATCAGTTTACTAGGTTAAACAATAGACTCATATAGCATATGCTCAGCTTTTTTGGTTTTAAATAATTGCAAAATGATGCTTTCAGTTTTTTATGCTGTTGGTGAAGGTGGTCATATATATCAGCTGCGACAGCTCCATAACTCCATAATTAACAACTGCGGGAGAGCCAATACTTAAGACATGCATTGTTCACACAAACCCCATTCCATGTATTTAATAAAAAATGTTAAGTAGTAAGTTAATAAATTTAACATTTATCTCAAATACAGGAAAAACAGCGGCAAAAGTACCTCGCAGTACATCCAGAATGAGGTCCATGTCAGTGGTGAGGGCTTTGATGTCCTCCATGCAAGCAATGGTCCAGATCGGAACAAACTGATCACTGTCCATCTGGGATATCAGGTACAGGTCCTTGGAGAGGTTCTCCCTGAAAACACCCAAAACGTAAGTCTAGAAAAAGAATAACTCAAAATGTCTTTGCTTTGTGCTTCTACTACCAGTACTGCCACAAATTAATTATTTTGAAGACCCCCATTTCATAACATTAGAACTCTGATGGAAAACAAGATCAAGCATCAACCTTTCTATACATCATTCATGAATTGCTTCAGGCTATTCCATTTAAATTCATTGGCCTCCCACCATACAAGGTAATAATCAATGCAATTAGTGTGGGGATGTACTGATTCATTTGGTGCATCAATTAAAAATTCTGCCAATTTGACACAAACATTAGTATCTTATTGTAAGATAATGTTCAAAATACAAATAGCTATAGCCAAGGCAGAAAAGTTTAAGAATCCATGGTTTAGACAATTTTTTGTTTGCATTCCAAGTCTAAATGAAACTTGTAAGACCAGGAATTAACAGTGGAAAGAATTACATTTTGTGGGATAAATAAAAACAATTTTTTCACCTAGAGAAGCAGAACTCAAGCTGTTTCTTCAAAGATTCTCTTAGGCTCTCCTCCGACATTGGTTGATCCTTAGAAACATCATCATCTGTGGCTGATTTGCTTTGTGGGTCAAAGACAAGATACCCCAAGTCAGGGTGGTTGATGCCATTCACAATGCCCTCTGTGGGTACAGGGGCATAGTCAGCAGCACTGTCAGGATATTCAGTGTTCTGTCCTTTACACCCTGTAGACGGAACGTCTGAGTAACCTAAGATAGAGAAGGCAAGCAGTAACAAAATGGTTGTGAAATAACTGTCATGTTTAGACAATGACATGTAACAATCTAAAGAAGCTTTGTCATGCTTTGTATTTACTGTGTAACCCTGAGGATTTACAATACTCCCATATGCCATGTCTATCTGTAATTATGGTGGTAAGGTTTAAGAAACACTTTCCATGTTTATATGTGTCACACACGGTCTATTACCACACTTTGGTGCTGTACTAGCGCAGGAGAGACAGGGGTTTGGGTTATACTAATGACAAATTTATGTGAGGAGAAGATGGAGATAAACTAAGTTAGAAAATATTCTCTGAAGACATAACTAAATAAACTCATACCGTTGGTCATCTCAGTGGGAGGAGGGTAGGTCTGCAGCCAAGGAGAATCCTCTGTCCCTTCTGGGTTGTCATTCTGGTGGACAGGGACCTCCTGCCACACTTTAGCATTGGGATTCAGACCTGCTCCCTTTGTAGTAACCTGCATGATTACAAGAATATACTGTGAGTTATATAAAATAGCTTCAGGTTCACACCTGACACTATATATTACAGGAAACAATAGTGTAGTTAGAACAGGAGGTAGTGTATTGATCATTACCAGCTGCGACAATATGACAGGTATTGTTTTCACCCTTTGAGTTTGTGTGTGTGTCACAAAATGTGTCCCTGAAGACACCCACTGTAGCCATTGTACCCGTGTTTAGCAGGAACTAAAACAGAGTCATTTTGTAGATTTCTGTCTGTGGACACATTTTGTTACCTCAATAGTGTCACAACCATAAAAGATGCACTCACAAAACTTCACAGATGTGTAGTTGAAATCAAAATGAAGGCCATATTCAAAGATGGATGTCATTTGACCAGGGGGGCTGGAAGTAGGGGGGTTGGAAGAAGGGAAAGCCCCCCCCCCCTTTATGCCCGTAGCCCACATTTGTTTCAATTCACAAATCACTGTATTCCAGTTTCAACCATTTCCATGAGCCAAGTAGACAGTCTACTGGAATGAGGGATAAGAATATGGATTAAACATGATAATGCTTTAAGATATGGATTATCATGTGTACAGAGTTGTGTTGTTTGAAATAACCAAGTGTTGTAGCGTGTCAAATACTATAAGGCAATCAGAGCAATTTAGCAGAAGCTTCTGCACACTACAAATGATCAAAGACAAAAGACTGGAAGTGTAGAAGTCCAGTCTTCAAACAAGATAACTTGATTAGCATCAGTGACTCATAAATTTGAAAAAGGCAATTGAAACAATGATAATAATAATAGAATGCCTTAGTTTGCCCTTAACATTTGCTAATCTAGATAATAAACATTTACTTGCTTTGTTAAACCAGAAAGGAACTCAGGATAAAATTACAAAGTAATGAATAAGTTATGAAAGCAGTTTTTACATGTTGCAAACATGCTACTACATAGTATTATAATCACAAAATAACAGTATCAACCCCCCCTCCCCAAAACGGTTGCAATGCCTTGCCTCGCCTTTTCTCTTTCTCCCTCTCTCTAACACACACGCATCAACTCAATGAGTTTTCATTGGCTTCCTTATCACTCATACCCCGCCTCTCAAACGATCACATGTAACCATACATGGCGCAGGTTTGCCTGTGCGTTTCAGCATGACTTGAACAATACATTTTGACTTGTCATCCATTGCGGTGTCTCGAGTGTGCTTCTGTTACTAATGCAAAGCTAGAAAATGGCTCCAAGCCTCTAAAGCATTCTGTCCAACCTGTCCGCGATCCAAATCTGGTTTCAATCCAGCGGCCCAGGGCTTAAAATGAAGCAAAGCAGCGTTACGTGAGGGTCAGGAAGAAAGAGCACATGGCGCCGACGTGCCCATGCAACTTAAAACATGCGACGCTATTTGAAACGCTATCATTTCTCTATGGATGTGAATGAATTGAGCTGGTTCTAGACACACCACATTTGTGGTTAAATAATTATGAAATCACCCCCGCACTCATATTCTTTCAAAGTTAACGTCTGCGCGGCGCAGTGCCATGACCTTTATCACAGAACCCTTTGATGGCTATTTAGCTGGATTGTGTAACAGCTAACATTTAACACTAATCACGTGTAGTAGTTGCTACACATGCAAAGCAGAGAGAATTATTTTATGCATTTAATGCAACTTGTTAAGGAGCGAGATGTCAGAATTTTCCCCAATTCAACATGTTCTTAAACACGTGTTAGAAGGGTATGTTTGTTTGATGGTTGTCTAGCCGTCTACCATATGGTAACTAGCGACACCATAAATACTCGCTTTTAGCTAACTAGCTTAAGTTTACTAGCAGATCAGTGAGAACCGGCCTTACTTTACACTGCTATCCTTAGCTAATTTGTTTGACAGGTTGACAGTAACACGTGATTAACTGGTCATGTAAATAAATAAAAGTCGTAGTTCGGGGCATGGACGCTAACTAACACTGGCTGCAGTGTAAAGTTACTGCTACAGAGTAGAGCACTTTAGTCGGGCTTCAACCAGCACGAGTCAAATCGGAGAAAGGACGCAAACAGGTTGTCGCATGTTAGCTAGCGTGCCAGCGTCGAGGCCCAAAACTCACCATGCTGCTTTGATCCTCGCCTTCTTACGATGTCTTCTTCGGTTCCAAGGAATTTAATTGCCCTGTTGAATTTACTCTCCTGCGACGATTTAAAAATGATTGGCTGTACTTATTTTACAGTGGGCCGTCGTTGCTTTCTCCGCTTAACTACCGTCTCCCCGGCAACTGGTAACGTTACTTACGCGACCGAACGTCTTCCAGTCCAAACGGTGTGTTTGCGCGAACCTCAACTTTAATAGCTTGTTACTTTTAACACAAACTGTTTTTTTTCAGGAAAAATCAGATCCCATTTTACGAAATATGTTCATCTACTTAATTCCTCGTCGCACAGGTCAGCTTTGAGGCACCGCTCAACCAGCATGTGACAGCTGCGTCCTCTGTCTGCCACAGTCCGTCCCAACAGGCTGCACTCCGCCTCCACCTCTGCCTCCCCGGCAACAGCAACGCTAACACCGCAGCGTAGCAACCGCTGAGTGTGACCTCTGTGTGGGGACAGTGCGGCTGGAGGAGTGGAGTCCATGCACTTGTGAGACCCGCCTTGAGATAACGACATAACACACGGAGCCATTTGGTAACCAGATACATCTAGCATTCCAAACACACTCAGTAATCAGTGGATTACAGTAGTGGAAGAAATAGCCATTACTTGAGTGAAAGTACTAATACCACACTGTAAGTAATTCATTACCAGCAAATATCTTGCATTGAAAATGTCACTAATAATAAAAGAAAATGCTATTAAAGTATAAAAGTAAACTCTATGCAGAAAAACTGCCCATGTGACTGTTTTGCTAAATCATATCCCTGGATTATCATTTCTGATGCATTAATGTGTAAATTACATTTTGCTGTTGTAGTAGGATAAGGTAAAGCACATTTTAAATTATTTACACAAGGCCTCAGCTGATGATTGTTTTCTTGATTGATTGGTTGGTAAAAATTGTGGGAATCAGTTACCTTAAGTAAAGTGACACCTTCATAATGCTTGATTTGTCCAACCAATAGTTCCAACCATAATAAAAAGCAAAATTAAATAAAAGGGAAGGAAGCACAGCCTCACATGAGAAGCTGGAGTCATGAAATGTTTGGGTTTCTTTTTACTTAAACTACAATCAGAATAGTTATCAATTATTATATAAACTCTTCAAATGTTTTGTTTGCAAAATATTAATTTGTGAACTAGTAACTAAAGTTAACAAATAAATGTAGAGAGGAAAAAGTACAATATTTTCCTCTGAATTTAAGTGGAGTATAAGTATAAAATAACATGGAAAGAAAATACTCAAGTGAAGTACAAGGACATCGAAATCATACTTAAAAAATTGTACCAAACTTGTGTGAATAGTTACATTCCACCACTGCTGCCTACATTGTTAGGAAACACTCAGATCTCCTAAGCTGAGTGGGAAGGACATGCTGAAACTTTCTTTTAACTTTCTATTCAAGAAGTTTGAAGAAATACTAGGGTGAGGTTTGAAATTGGCATATATCAATATCTCCTCAGTGTCACAACAAGGTGCAGAATATGATCAGTTTTATCAATCATACTTTGACAAAAGTTCTGTTAAGGGAGCCAAAAGAGCTTAAGCAGAGCTGTTCAGGGCTGATAACGTACAAAAAAAACTAGTTTATAAGTTTACATCAACTCCTCTGTGGTAGTGTAACTGCTAATTTCTTACTTTGAGTTCAGGTGAATGTTTGTGCCAAATTTGAAGTTCCCTCAAGGTGTTACTGAGATATTGTGTTCATGAGAATGGAATGGACGGATGGACAACCTAAAAACATAATGCCTCCAGCCCTGGCTGTCACTGGCAGACCTTTAATGTTCCTTGAATGCACAGTGACATTTTCAATTATGCAAATACAGTTAAAAGAATTAAAAATAAGTATATGCTGCTTTACCATGACAATAACCTACTTTACTTTCCAGGTTTGTGCACTTACTTCAGATAGAAACAAAAACCTTTATTTTTTTATGTTTTAACATAATTTCATCAGGTTAACGAAGGGCATTTTATTGTCTTACAACAGCAGGTGTAAGTTTTTTTTGCACACAAACATAAAAAAATCATGAAGAACAGGTATTCTCATTAAGCCTTGGTGGTCACAGCCGCCTGTTGGCTCTGTTGTAGTTGCTGGATCTTCACGTTCATTACTTCGATCACAGCTGCAAGACAAAAGACAATGTATTAAATAAATAGGTGCATCATTTTTGTCCTGAACTAAAGGATGAGGTTGACTTCATGACGAATTAAATATTTCAGATCTTCTTAATTTAATCTGTAGTTTCTGTAGAATCTAAGGCACCATGTTTTTCAAATCATACACAGTACACTAGTGAACTGATTGCATTTTTCTGTAAAATATTGTCTGGGTACTATTGATAACTAATGTGAATACTATTCTAACATTTTAGTTGATCAATATCAAACTGTGTAAACATTCGATTTTTTTCCCCATCATTACCCTCACAGCGTAATGTTTGTATGCAATCCCCTATGCAAAAGGCTGAAAGGTTTAGCATTTCTTAGTGCTTGCCTCAAATGTATTAGTAAAAGATAAGGGAAAACAGCAGCATCAAACATCTTTGTAATAAGAAATTGTGGTGATATTTGATAAAACACTGACAAAGAAATAAAGTAATCAATAGAAGATGTAGTTGGACTTACCTTGTTTCATAGCATGTTTTTCCTGAAGGGCTGGCTGAATTTTTTCTATCTGCTTTGTGAGGAAGTCTATTTTGCGCTTGAAGAATGCCTTTGAGCCTTCCACATTCTACAGAGATGGACAAATAGAGCAGTATAAATAAATCCACATAACAAATACCTCATTACAATTAACACAACAACTACCACATTATCTGAACAATTGGAAATAAATGATTAAATTATGTGCTTTAAAATTGCAACTATTTTTATTTTTACCTTTTCAACATAATATCCTGTCCCCACATCCACCAAAACATGTTCCACGTCATTTAATGTTCCAGGGACGTACATCTGAGAAGAAGGCATGTCAAGGACAAGCATAGACACAATTTCATTTAAAGAACAGCTCATACAACAGCAAAATGTGAACTTCTGGTTGCCCCACTGTAATGAAGGATACAGAACTGGTGAGCGGCACGAGCAATTCTTTTCCTGCATGAGAAAGGAGAGAAAGGGGGAAAGATACACAACATATAATCAACTTCAGGTACAGATTCAAAGATGTGGATGATTTCATGAACTTTAATGATGACACTACACTTTTGAAGACAAAATGCATTTATTTTTACCCATTACTTTGAGCAGCACACTGATGTGCAGTGAACCCTTTGAAGAGAATTGTTTTTACATTACTATGACTAGATTGTGCTTATTTTAATGGATGTATTTATTATGTAGAGGCTGAACTTCTATGATAAAGTTCACCATTCCAATATACAGGATTTATCACAGGATCTCAAGAACCACTGTTGAGTTACATATGTTTTTATCAATCATTCCAGAGATTGATTTAAAAAAAAAAAAAAAAACCAAAAAACCCCACAACAACATATGGCTTAGTGGGGCATAAAGCAATAAAACATATTTTACTCACCTTTATTGTTTTTGTTTAGAACATTCAAACTATCCTTTGCTTCAACATACTTGGTCTGGACAACTTTGAGCTGACCTATTGAAGATGTCAAGAACTCAATCTCCTGTAAAAGTTACAAAACAACCAAGGTCAGAGTTAGTGCACAGAGCGATCAAATAACTCCATACGAAACCACACCTGTGAGCCATCTGAGTCCAACAAGCAATGCTGGATTACCTACTGGGCAAAGCGGGCAATCACCCAGCGGCGCAGATTCATTTGAATCTATGTAATATTATTAATAGCAAATTTGTCAGAAAGTTGGACAACTATAGTACAATATCAGCTTTGACTTGTCCTCCATCTTCTGTCTCAGTCTTGTTGAAAATAGTGAAAACCAAAGTATTTACATATTCAAATTGCTCGTTAAGTCTGACCAACAGTCAAAAATCCAAAGATGTTGAGTTTACTATCATAGCAAACGGGAAACTGGCAGATATGGCAAACCCCTGAGAAGCTGGCACCAGTGATTTTTGGTATTTGTTTATATAGTTGCCACATAATTTTCTATTTGATTAATCAACTTATTTGTTCAGCTCTGGAGCACTTGTTTTTTTGGGTGCCTGGGAAAAATAGTGAAACTACCGTATATGGTGAGGGCCAACAGGGGCCCAACAACAAATTTTTGGAATATCTGACCATGCCAAGTGTGTAGCTGTTAATTGCACTGATTTACCGTAAGAAAAAACAAATAGGCCCACACCTAAATATTTGTTTCCCTTTTAAGTATAGTCCAATAACGTTATACGCTAATATATAACGCGTAAACACATTAACGTTACACGCCGAGTGACACACCGGGTATTTAACTCACGTTTTTACCGTTAGCTTGTGGAGATGCTAGTTAGCTAGCCACCGTCCCATTTTCATCTAGAATATCGCCCTCATAAAGTCGATATGTAAGAACACATTCAGAACTGAAATGTACAAAACCTTTTGATGTTACCTGATCTAGCTGGGTTTTCAGTCCCTCTAACTGAGGTAGGGAGAGGTCTGTAAGATTCACCGCCATGTTGGAAGCGCGATGCCAGATGACCCTTCGTGACTGTGGTTCCGGGTGAAGAACCGCTATTAGTATGAAACGTCGCCCCCCTGTGGAAAAGGCACAACGGTTCAACGGTCCTAAACAATACCAATATTTTAATCACTTTAAATGCAAGTCAGTGATATACATTACACAAACAGTACTGTGCAGAGGTTTAAGTCACTTCAAGTTAAGTGAGGATGATTAAAAAAATCGATTATTTATCGATCATTTTCATGCAAAGTACAGTAAGCAGAAAAAAACCCAACCACCTTATAGTATTAAATTCTCCTCGTTAATCTTGCGCAGTTTTTCAAGGTACTTGGCAGGAAGGTTGTTGGAGAACTTAGTTTATCTGAAGACTCATGCTGCCTCAGTGACTTCTGTCTCTTCATGTAATCCCAGACTGAGTCCATGTTGCTTAGATCAGGGCTCTGTATGGAGCACAGACCCTGCAAGGTCAGACTGTGGCTGAGTGTTTGGCTCGTTGTCCTGCTGCAGAATGAATTTAGGACCAATCAGGCGCCTCCCTGATAGTGTTGTGTGATGGATAAAAATCTCAACATCCAAAGTGCCTTAAAGTTTTGCACAATTCATGCATAAAAGGTCATATTCTATGGGAGCAGGGCTCAAAATATTCATTACCACTAACAGTGAATCTGAAATGAAACGTTTTCAGTATACTCCTAAATATGTCTGTCATAAGTGCATATTCATTTTAAAATTGTTACTTCAACTTGAAAATACAAACCCTTAACTGTCCAACTGACAAAAGCTAAAAAAGCTGACATTACTTGATGCCAGCCAAAATCGGGTTACACAAATTCAAAAGGTCAGTATGCATTTTCAAGTTTAAGTAACATGGAGTCCATTTCAAATTTAGTTCCATTATAATCATTGATGAATTACATGTGGGAGTGGCATTTATTTTGTACTTTAATTAAATGTTAAAACATTAAATGATCTTGTAATAGTGATATTAGAAGGACTGATATTCCTCAGTATTTGTCCTCTAGGGCCTACAACAACTCTATACAGCTCTAAACAACTCTATACAGGAAAAAAAGAAAAAGTTAGAAATTTCTTTAAATGTTGATATTCATCAAGAATTATAGCTATGGTTTTTAGATGAAATGAGAACACAATGTCACAAGGAAACACTGCATAAATGTGACTAATTAAAAAGTAATTTCAAAAATTTTACAACACAGACATCAACTGTATGTCAGAAAACATTTATTTAAAAAACTTTGTTCAATCAACACATTAAAAGTGCATTAAAACACTTAATAAAAATTAGGAAGATATTTAAAATCATTCACACTATAGTAACATTGGTTTAAAAAAATTGAAGCATTGGTTTAAATTAATAAAATGCAGTACATTAATCTTGCTAAAACTTTGACTGGTCATCAAGTTAAAGTCACATCCTCCAGCGTGTGTACTGAAATAATAATGTTTAAATACTGCACATATTGTTTACATCCTACTTTTAGCAGAGTTTTAGCTTAGCAGCCCACCTACTGCAGGTGGACAGGTAAACCATAGACCACAGGTGCAGCTCCTATGAGGTGTTTCAGGTGTGTAGCCTGACGTGATGGTCCCATATAATCCAGGAGGGGAGCTCCAGGCCCAGCAGATAACCAGGACTCCAACAAGGCTTTAGTGAAACGGTCAATATCCCGATCTGTCACATCCCACAGATTTCCCAAAACAAAGGGGCTAAGGAGGGAAAAAGGACATAGTCAATACACACACACAAAGTTAAATTAATGTTTATTATGTGGTCAAAAAGATAGATTTGTATGGTATTAGCTGGGAACACTTATGTTCTGAGCACTTGATATATCTGCCGTACAATGATCAGTTGCTGTTAAGTTGATAATTGATGTGAACTGAAAGTGACTTAATTCAGGTTTGTAGATCCGTGAGAAAAAACAAACTTATCAACTATTAACTAACTATTTAATTTAATTTTTAGAGATATGTATTAGTAGGACAGCATTAACTGATTCTTATTCAACTGCACATAAAGACGGATATCTCACCAGCCTGCGATGAGGTAGCTGAGGATGATGCCTTGTCCTTCCTGATCCCCGCGCACTGCCAGAGCAGCACTACTGCAGCCGAAGAGAAGAGAGGCTGCTTTCATCTGCCGTTTCAGAACCGCCTGACTGTCTAGGAACCGGGCGCCTGCACCATGACCCACGTAACTAAAAGATCCCGGGGAAAGAGGCCCGTGAACAAAGATCAAACAGGTTAACAAATCAAGAGACTTAATTTATGTTTTTTGAGAAGTTTGTTTTATATGAACTGAATTAACTTAATTAATGTTGTTCAACATCTGAATTCTTATAGACTGTTGACATCATTTCCCCTCCCATTCAGGATACTTAATATCATCACTAACTCACATGTACAGATCCTTGGTTGCCACAGCTTCTTCCAGCTGACCTGAGTCAGGAGCAACACCACATACACCTTCCCAATCCAGTTTACTTTAAGGAGAATAGTAATGTAGTTAATGAGAAAGAAATACCAGTGACATACAAATCTAATCTTTTAGTTTAACTGAGAATTGGTGTTACCTGCTAAACCATTCCTTAAATCGGTCCTGAGAGTTTCCTAAATTGGCATCAGGGTCCAGCACATAAAACACCTTCTTTGTATCCACACCTTGCTTCAGGATGGAGTGAGAATCAGTCTAAAGGGAAGGATTTAAGTAATGAGACCTATAGCCACAACTGAATTTTAACATCAGTAAGTAAATTACACCTGCACCACTGTGCCTTGTAGTAATGGGGTTTAATCTTACCTCTTTCTGAATGCTCAGTCCAATTAGTGAGTGCAGAGAAGGCATCCGACTGACTGAATGAGACTTTAAGATGGAGACACTCTCCCATGGCAACTTCTGAAGGTACTATAAAGGAAACAGGACAGATGGAGATATGACTGCATTATTATTCCACCCCACAATGGCCAAATGGACATCTTGACTCTCAAAAAATCTTTATCTACAAGTCAGACTACAGAGAGTTCAGTATTTGATGGAGATAATGAAACCAACCTTGTCCAGAATGAGAACCACGTGACCGTGTGGTTCGTCTCTCTCTGAAAGCCGGGACACAGCTGTATGGAGAAGCTGGTCACACTCCATGTCCCACTGTGGAGAAACTCCAAGAGAAAATCTTTGGATGTCTTCTTGGGAGAGTACAGGAAATGCAGACAGCACAGCCTGAAATCAAAGTTAGAAGTTAAGTGGTTGTTGTTTTGCTGTTCCTGCCCCACTTGCTTTTGAGATCAAGATAGAGTAGAAGGTTGGATGCCAATGCTCCAGGATCCATAAAAAATAAAATAAATAAATAAAAAAAAAAAAACAAAAACAAAAACACACACCTTCAACATCTCCTCACTACACGTCACTCCTCTCGCAGACAAGGCCTTGCAAAGGCGCTGGGCCTGATTGGAGAGCTCCGGATCTGATGAAAAGGGAAGAAGGAAGCTCTTCCAGCATCCAAGCAATTCCTCCATGTCTTTCAACAGTTGCTGGAAGAAAGATGTGAAGGTGACTTTTAGCATTTTTTAGTCAAAACATAACTAAAAAGCATTACTTCAGATTGCTTGCTCTACATGTCTGAGTGGAAATGTATAACTGAGTGAAAGTAAGAGTAATACAGGCATTGTGAAAGCCCCTCCAGAGCAGTGCCCTTGCTCATAACTAACCTCAACTCGAGAGTCAAGTGCCCGGCGGCCTTCCCACCACTTCGCTTTCTCAGACACACAGCTCACAACCTTCTGTTCCACCTGAATACTGTCCATCTCCTGCACGAGCCAACTAATGGGGTGCTGCACAACACAAAGAGAGAAATAAATTATAGTTAGGGTTATTTGATGTGAGGTTCTGTGCGGTACCTGGTACACAATGTATTACGCTACAGATCAGCTGTTTGAGTCAGAAAGAGATAAACGGAAGTGTCCTTGTGTGTAGGAATATGGTAGTTCAACTGTTGAGAAAATGTAGTTCCAAAAGAAAGGGCTGTTTGACGGCAAGATAAAGTGGTGAAAATATCCAAAATAAAGTGCACAATTCAACTGATATTGGCAAATGGCTAAAACACATTTTTTTCAGCTGACCCCGTCCACATCAGTACATTGCTAAGCTTCTGTGGCAGTGCTCTTATCTGTTTCTCCAATACACTATGTATAGGTACCTCACACAACCCGGAGTCACTGGAATAGTCAATGAACTGAAGCCACCTTTTCAAATAGAATTTATCAGATTACAAAAATCTTTCATTTAATTCACTTAATAGATTTTCATTTCACTTAGATTCATCTACAGCTTTAATAAGGATTTTTTCTACTTTAGCTAGACTACGTGTTACTGCTGATAAGAGATGGGAAACTGTCAGCATGGCAAGCTGAACTTTGTTTAGATAATACTTGTTTGGAGTTTGAAAATCACCCATCTTAAAATTATATGTTATTACCATCACCTGCTGCTTAGATGTGGGGATATGAACGGTGACAGGGTCAGATCCTTTCTCAAGACGTGTCAGTATAATGCTGCCGCCCATTTCCCCGGGTTTTACTCCAAGCACAGACATCACACACACCGTTACCCCTGCAAAACAGAGAGAAAGGATATAATGAAAATTCACACTCTCCTTTTGTTTAATTTATCAAGCATGAAAGCATCAAGGAATCTGATTCAAGTTATGGAGAACATGAATGACATATGAGCCTCTCATAATGCATCACTGTTATGCAAAGCACATTTTGACAAAATCTAAATCACAAAAATGTACCCACTTAGCTACTGAGATAAAAACAGTTTTTATTACTTTACCTTGGGGAAGGAGTTGAAGTTGCTGGATAAACTCTTGGCAGTGGTTCTGAGGGAAAGATGAGGAGTCAGCAGTAGGGAAGGAAAAGATGTTCTCCAACTGAGCCAACCTCTGTTCGGTAGAATTCTTGGATTTGGTCGGACTGAGCTCGTTTAGACTCAGAGCATCCATCTTGTCTGTCAACTCATTTGACGACTTTCTCAGCTTTCTATTCGAATGATACAAAGCAATGCAAGTGTTCAGTAATTTTAAACACAATTTGTGATCATGTAAATAAAAGGCAATGTTGGCCAATGTTGAATGATGGACGTGTTGCCAAAAATGTCTTTGGATTGAGTTGTTGAGATATCTTCTCGTAAACCAAATTGGCACTATACATATTACATATGTGCTTACTTGAGACAACTGGCTAAATGCCTGATTGTGCGATGACGGCTTGTGATGCCCAAGGACTGGGCATGTAGCATGGCTGTAGTTATGGGGTCGTGCTGTCCGAGTGCCAAAGCCAGAAGAGTAGAGAGGGTTGGGTAAATGGTGGGAGAAGGGAAGTGCTGAAGGGCCAGCCAGGCTGAACGCAGCAACAACTGAACATCCTCCAGAGAAAGATTATCTGAAAAAAATAAAATAAATAAATGAATAAATAATAATAATAATAATATTGATGAAACTGGATAAGGAGCTGGTGATCAACTGTACATCTCTTGGTAACAGCTACAACAACAAATACTTTAACTCTACAAACCTGCTACATGTAAAGGCAGGAAAGGATGGGTTGACGCATTCAAATTTGATACATTATGTTACATAGTCACCAGTACGCGTAAATTTGGTGAACAGTTAATGTACCATAGCATTACATGGCACATTTCCTTTTTCTGGTACAGATGCATTACGAGGTACTGATGTACTGATGATTCCACTTTTGTAATACCACTGTATTGTACATGTTATTGGATTGTGATTTAAAACTTCCATGAAATGACATATTATACCATAAAGATGGAGTATAATTGCAGAGCAGCTCACCTGGCCTGGTGTCTGGATGAGAGAGGTGGGTTTGTGGACCTTCTCTCAGATGACCTCTACTCCTCAGTTCAGACAAGTCGTCTCTTTCCAAGTCACAACACATATCCCTCCGCAAGACCTCAAAATCTATGTCAACACCGAGATAAAGGAGGAGATTAGAGCTCTAGTATCTATCCAGATTGGATACTGCAATGACTGTTATTGCTATTACGTGTCTTGCTATTTCCTGGCATTCTTCACATCTCACATACAGTTTTTAATTAAGTTTTACTGCCCAATAGCTGCATAAAATCCACAAATACTCTCCTTGCTTGTTGTTGATATTCTGAAACATACATTTTTGAGGTTTTAATACGGTATCCCTGAGCTGATAAGAAATTTGAGATTATGGTGTAATTAATGGTAAACATTTTCGTTTTAAGCCAATGCAAGGTGATTATGAGAAAGTCATCCATGTAAACAAAATACACACCAGTATATTTACTTGAAGCAGGATTGTCTTCAGTCTCGGTGTCTGATGTCCTAAGCTGCTCAATGCTCATGTCCAGAACTTCATTAATTTCCTCCTCAATGGTCCTCATTTTGTCTGGCTCTTCCAGAGTTTCTGCTTCTGCCCTGGACAGCTCCCTCCTGGTTCTTCCTCGCCTTGTTGCTGGAGGCTGACAGACCAAACTCTTTTCATCTTCAGAAGACGTGGTCCGAGGCACTGCAGTGCTTTTACCCTTGGCCTGTCTCTTGGGTAGGACTTTCTCTGCTGGTGGATCTGGGGCTGTTTTAGAATTGTGGGCAGCTCTTCTCGTGGCTGGTTGCTTTTTAGGGACACGTGTTTTTTCTTTGGGCTCTGCTAGGGTATTGGCCTCTGAGTCACTCTCATCGCTAAACTCCACCTGTTAAAAAAGGAAGATGTTTTTCGTAAAATCCCAAAATTTTTTGTAACAATAAAACCTCGACTCTGATTAGATACCGACCTTGAAACGTGATTTCTTTGTGCGTCTGGGGGCGGCAGGCACAGGTTGGGCTTTGTCTTGAACTGGTGACAATTCTTCGTACACATGAAACTGTAGCTTAGAGGCAGTCCTCGGTGCTTTCTGCGCTGAAGCAGGAGCTTTCTGCGCTGAAGCAGGAGCTTTCATCTTCTGAACGGGAGTACAAGCCAAAGTAGGTACCACTGTGTTGAAGTCAAAAGTGCCAAGCTCCTTAACAGAGGGCTTTGACTTAACCATTACTGGTGTCATAGGAACCAGTCCCTTTCCTCTGGAGGAGCTTGTCACTTCAATCTTGGGCTTGACAGCCTTCACCTTTTTTGCCTCCTTTGTTTTGTTGGGAATATCAGGGTTTTTAATAGAATCTTTAGACTTTTTAAGCAAGGACGAGGAAGACACCATTTTATGTTCCGATTTCAGTTCTTTATCTTCTTTTGGTGTGTTCCAAGTCCAAGCATTTGAGAAGAGGTCCTCTGGGTTGCAGCCCTGTTTGGAAGCCAAGGTGATCAATGATACTATGGCTTTAGTTGCCATTAGGCCTGCTCTCACTGGTCTTAAGACAGGAGAGGGAGTGGAATCAACAAATGCTAAGCCGGCTTCCAGTACTTTCCATATACCACAGACCTTGTTAAGCCTTGGTTCCAGCCCGGACAGGGCCATGCAAAGGTACACACGGCCCACCAAGTCCTGCATCAGGGAGGGTTTAGAGGAGCCTTTGGTGTGGCCATAGGGAGGGAAGAGTTTAGCCAATTTTGCCCCAAGTTTGGCAGTGACACTCTTACAGCGGGCTAATGTTGCCCACTGAAGTTTCAAACCAGCCTTGGCTTCATTAGGATCCAGCTGGAGAACCAGTTCAGCCTGTGTAGCAGCCCAGCGAGCAGTGGCACGGCCCAGACAGGGCTCAGAGCAGCAGGGGCACTGGCAGTTAGATTCATGCGCCAGGGAGGAGAGCCAGCGGCGAGGCTGGGCTTTGAGAGGCGGGGAGCTAGTCAGATCCTTAACTACTGGTTCTGTAGCAATCCACCTAGTGCTCAGGATGCCCTTAAGATCATCCTCCACAGTAGGTAGGGGAGACTGAGATTTCTGCACTGGGCGACCTTTCCTTGGTTTGATTTTCACCTCTGTCTTCTGCACCTGATCAGAAAAATCTGAGGAAAAGAAACAGATGTCCTTTATGCAGCTCAAGAAAGATGGCACCATCAATAAATATTTAATATTTCAAATTGGGGGTGAGCAATATGGATGTAATGCCACTGCATGATTAGACAAAAATCACATAACAGAAATTTCAGTTTATCATTTTTTAAGTTTTTAAACTACAATTTACTTGGAATTATTAACATAGATGACAAAATAGTAACAGTAATAATAACTGTGACATGACCACCTCATCACTGTACAATTTCAGTGAATTCACTGAAGGATACATTGAATAAGTGTCCAGTGCTATTTGAACTGGTAGCCGTGTATGTAACTGACCTGTGCAGAGTTCCAGAAGATTTCTGACTTTGTCTAAATCAAGTCTACTTTCTTCTCTCTCTCCTTGCATTAGCTCCAACTCAGCTTTCATCACCAGCAGCTCAGCACATCTTAAATAAATAAATAAATTAATTAATTAATAAATGAAGAGTAACAGTAAGAGTGAATTCCATCAAAAAAGCTCTCCTAATATGTTGATCAATGTCTGTATTGTGCTGTGTTCTGGGCCATCTTAGGTATATTATAAGTGAAGTATTAATGAGCATGTACGAATAGAACAAATTTGGTTATTAGGTCAGTTTTAAAAGTTACACCTGTAAATTTCAACACTGTAAAATTAAGTCTTTTAACTCCTGTAAATATAAAGCAGTCCAGCAACACCAACACAGAGTACAGCCTGAGAAATCAGAATTTCCATTACAGTCTAAGATAAATTTTTATAAAAAAACTTCATAAAATTAGAATTTACTGGAGGGCTGTTGTATTGGCATGCAATAAACAGTGCAGACAGCTAATGAACTGTAACTCAGCATGTAACTGTTTCAATCAGTAACTACAATAAGGGTACACTGTATACATACTGTATATGTGAACTGTGCATCTGATCTTAATGAAATCTACAGGTTCAAGAAATATGCTTAAGTACTATATACTGTAAGTTTAACAGTGCACAAAACAAAAGAAGAAACACACTGTGACAGCAAGTGTGGGTTGATGCACCAGTTCATAAACTTTCCTTTGGACTCTGGACTATTTACATTTTAACCCTCTAACATGTACATGTACATACTGGCTGAGTGCTTGTAGCTTGATGGCCAGTTTAAGGGCTTCTAGGCATTGGAGCCTGGCATCATTGATGGCCCCACAGCTGCTTCGAACAGCCACCATCTTCATAGAGCAGTTCAACAGGTCTGAGAGCAGCTGCCATTTCAGCACCAGGTTATCTCCTACAAGGGAAGGGAAAGAGAGGATTTGGCGTAGCTGAGGGCATTAAAAGAACACATAAGTATTATCAGATTTTGAACTGATAACTGATGAACTGTTAATCCATATGTGAGACAATGTACCTTGGTCGATGAAGCGCACATCTGAGCTGCTGCTGCTATTGGTCCCGTACAGGCCTTTCCCCACTAAAGTGACCAGCAGGCTGCAGAGAAGCTTCAGGCTTTCATACAGGGCAGTGTCTGGGCTATTTATACCTGAAGCACACAAACATAGGTCCATAGTTGGTTATTGCAGCAAACCTGACCACTACATTCTCACAATGCAAAATAAAAATAAAAAGCCATCTAGTTATATTAAATGCAGCAAATGCTTCTCCGAACCATGCTGTGTTATACGGCTGCGCTCAGCTTGTGGCAGTGCATCTGTGTCCAAACTCAGGTAGGCGCTGCATGTCTGCAGCGCCCGAGCACGCAGCAGGTACCAGCTTTTTGACTGTCTCTGCTCATTCACTTCTTTAAGCACTTCACACAGATAGGGCACTCCGCGGTCCACCTGAAATGGCCAAAGAGGAGAGGAGCAATTTTGATTTAAAAAATTATTTATTTATTTATTTAATCACCTGTTCCACCAAAAACAGTATATGTAGATAATATTAGAAATACTGCTGGAAGACATGTTACCCACCTGTCCTGTGCTGTAGCAGTACTGAGCTTTCAACAGAATGGCCAGCATAGAGAGGGAAGAAGGTCCCTCACCAGTGGTATCTGAGGTAAGATTTTTTTCTGCTTGCTCTAACTGGCCCTAAAAACAGTAAGTTAGAGAATTATTTCACATAAAAAAAAAAAAAAAAAAAAAGGCAGAATAAATTCCATGAATATAGATACATTCTGCCAAGTACCAAGGATAATCATTTAAAAAAAAAAAAAAAAAAAAAAAAAAAAAAAAATGCATTACCAAAGCCAGATCAGGGGCACCAATATCAAGAAGGAGGCTGGTTGATTGACAGAGGAAGCTGGCACAACTGTGGGAGTCAGCAAGATGATGTGAAAGTCCAATAGCAAGCCGGTAAGCTTCCAAAGCCTTTAGAGGCTGCATAAGAGAATAAGGAGATTTGATTAATACACACTTGTTAAATCAATCTGATCCAAGCATACACCATAAAGTACCGCTTACAGCTCTACGTCCTTCTTGCAGTACAACTACAAATGACTGTATTTACTTTACATTTACAAGCAAGAGAGATCATCTAGAATGTTTTTGCCCACATCTTGTATTATTACCTTTCCCATGAGTCTGAAGAGAGCTGCAGTCAAAGCAATGGAGCTACAGGTCTGTTTGGGGTTCCTAACAGAGGGCAGAACTTGACTCTGCAGAAGAGCAGACCACTCATCCAGGGCTCTTTCCAAAGGTTTGCACAATTCTTAAAAGGAAAAATAATTTCAGATTTTACCCCCCCATGGTACATGGCGAAGATTCCGGGAGCAGAACAACCAATATAACATATCATGATACTTGCATCTAGTTAAAGACAATGGATAATATTAAAAAAGGGGTTCCTACTGTTCTCTGCAGCCAGGTTGAAATGCAGGCCTTCATAGACCATAATGTTGTCTTGTGTCTTCTGCTTGTCTTCATAATCAAAATCATTGGTTCCTATGGGATTGGCCACACACCGTGTCTGTTCACGCAACTCTCGCAGCTTTTTGTCCTTTTCAATGGTCTGGCCAAAAACAGTATTTTCAGTGTCAGTATATTAACCACTTTGATAATTCTATCTTGAAGTTGATTTAACCCCAAACCCTGTCAAAGCAACTAATTTGGATTTCAACTCTAACTGTTAAGCTACTTAAAAGACTGATAAAAAAGGCTATGCTATACATGACTTTGGACGTATGTAGAAGAATCACACAAACAAGATGGAAAAGACAAGACACAAAACAAAAACAGTGATTCATGAATATATGCACATACTATCCTGACAGATCCAGCAGTGCTCACCTCCTGAAGATTCTTCTCAAGAGTACAGATATACAGCCAAAGTAAAGCATGGGCCTTGTCATCCTTCAGTCTGTCAGCATTCTCTGCAGTCTCTCGTTCTTCTTCCAGTAGGCGTAAAGCTTCATGGGTAAAATCAACTGCAGAGCTGTGCAGTTAGAGAGAAAATAAACATAGAGACAGGTTGGTGGGCAGATATGTTTGTTGTCCCCACAGGAATCCTTTTTTTCCCCCAGCACAAAAACAGGTTGTACCTAAAACATTAATCAGGTGCCAGATCTGACCTATTTCCCTTGCCATCACATGTGCCATTGAAACCCCATTCACACAAGAGTCATATCTTCAGTTGCAGTTTTATACACATTGTAGATGACCCAGAGCATTATAAATTATATAATATGAGTACCAAATAAAATTATGGTTTAGCTAAATTTCTATCTCTTTCAGTAACTTGGTCTCTTGCCAACTCTTTTTCAGAGTAGTCTGGAAGTACATACATGTTTGCAAATGCCACAAAGTTCACCTGGGGCAAAACTAAGCAGCAGGTAGCATATCCTTCACCCTGGTCATAAAGCCAGATTGATATTCAGACTGACAAACCATGTTCATATGAAAGCTCCTACCAGTCAGTCTGTTCACTGAAATCCTGGAAACACACAACTTGGGCCATTTCACAGAGGTAGACAGCACGTAGGTGAGTGTGGGAGCTCCCCTCATGGCAGATGTCCAACAGATCGCAGAGTGTGTTGTAACGCTCCTGAGCGGTATCCCCTGCCACCTCCTTATAGGCACGCAGCTCTTCCTCCAAAAGGCACAGCATTACTCCTTCATCAGGGACATCAGGACCAAAACCATCACGCAATGTCCTGTTCCAGGACAAGCCAAAAGTTTGTAAGTTTGAATAAAACACCAACACCAATGCAGAAAATAGAAGACCTAGCCATTAAACATCTAGGCAGGAGTTATTTAAAGACTTTATTACTGTAAGTCACTTAAGTAGTTTTTGCCTGTACCTGAGTCGGATGTCCTCCTCAGAGTTACGTGCTGCATCAGTCTTCGTTTTCACCCAAAGAGAGACCGGTTCAGCCATATGTGTAGGAACGTTGTCCCCCAGAGCTTTCAGCCACAGAATCACCCAGTCCAGTGCTCGCTCCAGTTGTCCAGCACGCCGAGAAGTCTGAACAGCCAGCATGAAGGGTCGGCTCAACTAGGTAATGATAATATAAACGTCATGTTCAAATCAAATGGTGAAGGTCAAGGTAATACATATAACTATAAACATGAAAATATATATGTAAAGCAAATTCCCCCATGGCCCTTCAGGTTTGTTTTTATCCAAGCCCATTCTAGACAAAGACATGATATGTAGTGACATGTGAAGAATAATAAAAGAAAACATGCTTAAGAAGCGCTTACCCTATCAACAGAGAGCGAGACAGGGCAATTCTTGCATAGATCCCTGCAGAGGATCTCAACTAGCGTGAACGCCTGGTCATAGAGACGCCGATTGTACAATCCACAAACTAAGTTGCTCACAGCAATAACTAAAAGACACACAGTGAACACAAAATAATCATAATAATATAATAACATATTAAGTGTATATATTACATGTTCCTAACAATTTAAGGGAGCAGTTCAGAAACATTCAAAGTTTCCTGTCAACATTAATAAAGTAGAATATAATCACCTGCTTTGATGAGAAGGCTTTCACTAAACAGCTTGCGTAGTTCAGTCATCATCTGTCCAGCTGTGGCTTGGCAGTACAGCAGCACTCTGTCCAGTGTATCACTGTTCTCCAACTAAGAAGGACAAATCATAATCAGAACTTAAGTCGAAATCCAAGAACATTAAGAACTGACGTGACGTAAGTGTATGCTCATCCATGTCATTTTCAGTTTTAGCATAACTATCATTATCATTGGACGTTACAGATTTTATCCTCACCTGTGATGCGAGCATACTCTCATAAGCAAATACAAAGCCTTGGTAAATACTGAAACAAAGGGCCTGTTGCAGTCTGCTGCCCTCAGCCTGGCATGTCAAATTCTGTAAAGAAGTCACACATCAGCAATGTATACATGTACATACACAAACACAAATTTTTCCTGGTACGTTACGAAACTCACCCTCTTTAGCATTTTTAAAATTAGCTCTTGTTGCTCCTCAAGGAAAGAAAACCAGGCAAGGAGTACAGGACCACTTAACCCCTTGTCGTGGCCATTCTCAACAGCCCACACCACGAGTGCGCACCCTTCCAGAACTGCATGAGCTTCTCTGCCCCCCAGGTCCTCCGGGAGAGACCTCAAGACTCTGGCACACTCTGTCAAAGCCTGGGCACTCTCCTCACCAGCCTTCATTGTTGAATGAACTTTTACTACCCACTTGCCAAGCAACAGAGCTGTACACTGACAGTCAGCGCAGTCCCTGACCTTGCTCTCAGCTTCATTCAGGAAGGTGGAGGCCAGATCGTAGTGCCCAGCTTTACAAAGCACCTTCACTATAATCAGCAGCATTTCAGAACGCACATATACACTTGTTTTTGCAATACACTGCCTGGCCTCGTCCCCCTCCAAGCCTTGACCACCAGTCTGGCATCTGTTGAAAAGCGAGCGCACTTCCTGGAGAAGAAAGGAAGCATCCTCATTGGTCACCGCTCCACAGCTACTCTCAAATTCAGCAATGGCATCCTCTGTGTAAATGGGAGCTTTTGAGAAGGAGGTAGTTGCACTTTCTGTGTCCAACAAGAGGAGAAAGCTCAGAGCTTGCATCTGGCAGTGGAATTTATCCCGGGGATTCAGGATTTTCCCGTCTTTGGCAGCAGAGAGTCCAGTCCAGAGCACTGAGAAGCAGCTCCGCAAAAGAACATAGTAGTCGTCCGCCTATAAACCACACATATCTTGTTAATACTGACAGTAATGAAGCGATCATGCAGTGTGTATGTGGGATATACTGCTCGTTGTGCACAGTTCATATTTAAAAAGATTTGTGTAAGTATGTAAGTAATACATACCTGTTGTGCAGTGGTAAGCCTGCTGTAAAGCAACCCAGATACATAGCTGCATAGAATGTGGGCTTCCAGGGAGCTTAGCTTCTTGACAATATGGAAAATAATCTTTTCCATGTACAGTGGACTGCTCTGAGGAACAAGTGCTGCAGAAATATCATAGCCATGAAGGGAAAGCTTCACTAGCTTTACCAACTGACTGACATGGTCAAAGTCAAGAGATCCAACTCCAAGTTGATGGTTACAGGCTCTGATGACCCTGTCACACAGCGTGCGACCCTGAAGGCCTGGTCGACCCTTCACATAATCCTGCAAAATATAAACCAAAATGATTTAGATTCTCTTTTCACCATGGTAAATTTATTTTATATTTAACTGTAATGCATTTTGTACTTTATACACAAATCATGTCTAATATCTATCACAGCATATGTATCTAAGCTCATTTAAAGGTAGTTAATCCTATGTTAAAAGTCAGTGCTTTAAATAAGTTATTTTAGACTAGTCAAATAATAGTAACTTGTAATATTACTTTCATAATAATTAATGTTACGATAGATGTGTGATTAACGTTATGCTGACCTCTAGTTCTTGAAGTAAATGCTCCGTCGCTTCCACAGAAGCAATCCGCTTTATGTACTCGTCCACTTTCAAACATTTCATGTTGGCAGCTGTAGGGGACACATCACTTAAGGGTAAGTTGCTTTTAGTTTAAGCTTCATCTACGCGAGTTAGCTTAGCCGTTAGCTAACGTTAGAGACAACGTCCGCCACAACATGACACTGCTCAACTAACGTTAACATAGCCAAAGTAACTACGACCTACCTGAAGCGGGAGACCTTTGTAGCAAAGCCTTTATTTAGAGCAGATAAAACATAGAATTAGCATATTTTAGGGCAGCCGTGGGGCTGCTGCCAAACTTAACTTAAGTAAGACTGAAAGATTCAAATCTTCAACTATCATGGAAACTGCTCGCGCAATGTTTTTGAAAGGTGTTCGCTAACCAATCCGAAAGCACATCCGGTTTTACCCGCAAATAAAAGGACTTCTTCTTCTTCTTCTTCTTTGGGTTTTTAGGGCCGTTGGCATCCATTATGTTACATTACCGCCTCCCTCCGGTTTTATGTATCCATTACAATCTTGTGATTAGTCCTGTTGCTTTCAAAAACCTAAATATATGTATCTTTCCTTCCACTGTGTCCCCACACACAAGCACATCTTTAACTTGTCGTAATTGCTGTAGTCCTGTTATCTTTGTCCTTCTTTCCTTTTCATACTTCCTACATGAAATTAGAACATTCTCCACTTTACCCTCCTTTACGTAACACCGATTACAATGACAAGTTGGATGTTTTCCTATGAAAAAAAGTGAACTATTTCAGTTGCTGTGACTGACTCAGTCTACTCATGATTACTTACTTTTCTATCGGTATTTCTTACTGCTCTTACTTTTTATTGAATTTCATGTAAGTGCCTACCCTTTGGCACAATACTGCAGCCATTGTTTAAGTATTTTCCTCCAACCAACACTTTTCCTCTCTGATTTTGAAAGCTTAATATCAATTTCCACATTTCCCCTAACTTTTCATTTCCTGGGATAGTTTGCTGGTACCCAATTGAATGTTATGTTTTTTCCCCTGACTGGCTAACCTTGAATTAGTAAACAGTAGTTTATAGGTTAGGTCGTGATGATTTCTGACTGATCCTGTTTTAGTGCTTGACAGTGCTGACACTGAATCACTACAGATGAGTATTTTACTTGTTACCACATCTTCCACCCATTCAAATGCTAACAGAATTGCAAATTATTCAAAAGCATATACACTCAAATTAAGGTTCTCCTTCTGACCTCAGTCTCGTGACTGGGAATCACCACTGTTGCCCCTGTTGCTTCTGTTAGTGGATCCTGTCTTCCATCAGCAGAAAGCTGCAAATAGTCACTGTAATTCCTATTCATGTAACCATATTCCTGGTCTAGAGCTACTGTTTTATTTCTGTGCTTGATATTCAGTAACTCCATGTCCACAAAGGCATTTTACAGTATCCATTCTAGTCTCACAGGCCACAACGCAGCTGGACAAAATATCACCACATGAACTTTCATTTGTTCTGCTATGCTCTTGCTTACCCCTCCAAAGCTATTTTTTTCTGTTTTTCTCTACTCCCAACAGGCCCTACTAAGATCCATCCAACTAAGACTCTCTTAGTCGGATGACTTTCTTTGTGTCCCCTTCTATTATCCAGTAATTGGCCATCAGCTGTTTCCGATGGAGCCACAGTGGCATCTCTCCTGCCTCAACTTGTAAAGCACACACTGGTGCCATTTCCACTGCCCCTAAGCAAATCCTCAGAGCACAAGCCTGAATAACATCCTGGTGTGATAGCACAGACTTGCCTGCTGAGCTGTAACTATAATCTATTCTTGCCCTGATAAGAATGATATATATTTCAATGATCCAACATAGTTTCTCCATTCTAGCCCCATCAGACACCGCATAACATTAATGACTAACTCCCTCTAGATTATTTCCATATAACTTCAGACTAATTCCTGCCCTTACTTTCCTATTTGTGAGAAACATCATTTTAGTTTTTTCCACTGATAATTTAAAACCATTCTGTTCCCCATCTTTCCTCATTACAATAACTTGGGAACACCACTCAGATTGAGGAAGTATGGGAAATTGCAGAATGGAATGGAGGCCATGGAAAGAGATTTTTATATAATTATTTTTTTAATCTGTGAATAATTCATAAAAATGTTTGGTTTGAACATATCCGTCCGAGGGCACACGTCCACAGTTCCCCACTTGACCCACTGCAGTTCAGCTGTGTTTCAACAATCAAGTTGAAACTTTTCATCGTCATTTGGGGCTGCTGGTTGTAGCATTATTATCAGTGGTGTTTGGCATTTTTAGATAACAAACTACGACAAAGTAGAGGCAGAGTGCACAAAACAGATCCAAACCACAATTTTAATGGGAAGAGAGCTTCTATGATGGGAGACAGCTCTAACATAGCAAATACAAATACCCGTGTGACTGTTAAGTGTGTATTGTGAGACTTGCTTTCTGTGTTGGTGATTACTGTCTTTATTTATATTTTACTTTTGAGAGACAGAGTTTACGAAGTGCTTCAAAAAGAAGACAATCAGGTCATGTCAGTTCCTGGTGCTAAGAAGAATCACATAGAGGGCTACTTATGAACTAGGCCTCTCTTCTTGATGACATGTTCCATCGCAGCCTTTTCGGAGGTGTCCAAGTCGATAGTGTACTTGGCCAGGATTTTCAGGATGGGCCTCAGCCTTAACCACCACTGTGTCATTGGAATACGATGACTGCAGGGAATAGAAAGTACATGTCAGTGTGAGGAGGAAAGTAGAAACGAGCAAAATGACTTTTCTAAAATATTTTAAATATGTCCAATATGTCCACTGTGTGAACAGCAAGTCTCCAAAGCATTAACCTAAAGCTTTATAACTAACATATTAACAAATAGTATGTGCATAATATCTGCACACGTAGTACGACCAGACCACGATGGGCATATAGTTTTCTACCTGTCAAATCTAAGTATAATTTTATTCATGTTTTCATCATTTTGCGTACACTTGGCCATGGTTTAGTATCAACTGTTTCTTTTTTGGTTGTATCAGTTTGGTAAAAGAAAACAATGGACTGAAAGCTTCAGCTGCAAAGTGGGGTGTTGACTTTCATTAGGGTCGGACTCATAAGGTTTTATCTTGATGTAAAAAATATTGCTCAAAGCTTTAATGTGGCCGCAGAGTTAAATACAAAACAGTGGAGAGGAGAATAACTGAAGAGAGAACAAACTGAAGGGATAAAAACTAAGTCTTACTCAAAGTCAGTCTCATCTTTAAGTTCTTCCAAAGGCCGGAAGATCAAAGATCTCTTCTTCATGCCCAGCACACAGGCTGTATCTGGAGAGTTGGCAAATATGCGACCTGGAGGTTTGAGATGAACAAAAAAACTATACATCAGTTCAGGGATCACAGGAGGTCAGCTCAGCAGAAGTGTACAACATTTTGTGTTTTTAGCGAGGTCATATCCTCACCGTGTCTGTAGCATTCCTTCAGCTTGTCAGTCAACCAAAGGACAGACTTGATGCCCATCTTTGTGCCAAAATTCCTGTCAAAAGGAGTGGGTGTTCCGCCCTAATAATGAAGGAAAATAATATTTATGGTATTGAATTGGGTGGCAAGTAATGAGTCTGTTACACAACAAACAGAACATTTGCACACACCTGTTGCATATGTCCAAGTACATTCTTCCTGCAGTCAAACACACCCTTGCCCTCCTCTGAGTACAGGTTGAAGATAAAATCTGTGGTATAGTTTGCATTGCTTTTCTCATTTCTGAAACACAAGAAGAATACTGGATGAGATCTGAACCCTGAGCTACAGAGTGTTGAAATGAAATTCCCACAAACCTCAGAATCAGTCCTCTCTTCACTGTGGTCTTCATCTTCTCCACCAGATGTTCCACATTCATCTACAAACAAATCAGCTATCAGACCACCGATCCAATCATCCACCCCTCAGCGATGTACTGTATGTCATCACTCAGCCTCCTGTCTTTTATACAATCATAAGCTCAGACCTCAAGTTCGTGAATGTTGAAATGCTCCTCATAGATGTAGGCAGCATCAGCTCCAGATGCCAAGCCGGCCATGGTTGCCAGGTAGCCGCAGTATCCTCCCATAGTCTCAACAATAAACACTCTCCTCTTGGTGCCAGCGGCAGATTGTTTGATCCTGTCGCATGTCTGAAAAGGAGGAAGAGATAAGGAAAAAGAGAGAAGAATAATATACCGTAGTGAGTATAGGATTTTGACTTTGAATTACCTGGGGTTGAAGTATTTTTGTGTACTATAAAAATTTTACCATGGTTATGGTGTTAAGGGCAGTGTCAGCGCCAACACTGAAGTCAGATCCAGGAACATTGTTGGAGACAGTAGCAGGAATAACAACAAGGGGAATGCAAAGTTCCTCGTACTTCTCTCTAGCTTGCACTATCTCCAGCCCTCCAACATATGCCTGATGAAGACACGAAGGACAAAATTAGTAAAAGTGACTTTCACCATCATTTAGGCTACGTGTTGCATTTTGTACTTATGTTAAGGTATGATGTCAATACACCAGCAAAACCTCCATATTCTAGCTGCTCACCTCAAAACCTCCGATAATGACTAGAGAATGAATGTTGAACTTAGTGATGGTCAGGCTGATCTCCTCCATGAACTCATGTGGCAGGGATCTTTATAAAAGGGGAAAAAAATCATAGTAGATTACACCTGCCCCATGTTAAGTTGAAATTAACACTGCCGGTACAACTCATTGTACATTTAAAAACATTGAAACGTGCCATCATTACTGCACCAAGTGGTCTGTTGAAGCATCTCACCTCTTAGTTCCCAGTATGGAGCCCCCTTTTCCAGTCCAGCCTGCCACTCCAGACCAACCAATGGACTCAATCTGTGCAGAGACAGAGTGTGTGCTTTATCAGCCTCTTTCATTTATGTAGGCTACACACTGACAAGGGTAAAGCTGATTCACTGCCATGATAGTAAAGGCTTTCTTGTTTGATTTTTGTCTGTAACTAGAATTTACCAGTCCATGAGCCAAGCCGTCGAAGCCGTCATGCACTGCCAACATCTGGTGGCCCTGGAGAAGCCCGATCCTGACAGCTGAACGGACGGCAGCATTCATCCCAGCACACGGAGCTCCCACATTAATTATGGCAATGTTGATATTACTCTGGCATGGGCAAGAGACATTTGTCGGAACAAATGTATTTTCCACAGAGACTTAATGAATGAGAGTCAGTTAGTGTACACACTACAACTGTAGTTCCTGACCTTTGTATCTGGGGGGCGCACATGAGCCAGCATTTTGTAAGTGTTCCAGTTGTTCTCAAAGCTCCTATTGTCAAAAATTAGCAGAAATGTACAGACATTTGAAACTCAATACAACACTTGAGAATTCTGAATGGATAACATGAAAGTGCATGCCTCACTTTCCCCTGAGCTTCACAGCATCGTCAAACCTCCCTTCGGCCATGGCTGTGGTGACATCTTTAGTCTGATGTGGAAGAAGATGAAAAGGCAAAGAGGCAACTGAGAATTTAGTCAGAAAATTAAGCAAAATATTGAACACATAGCTTTTTAGCACTTGTTTCATTCACTTTGTATAAACTAAAGAACTAGGATTTGTTTTGTATACACTATACAGTACGGAAAATATTTGACTCACCACTTGGACACACTCCATGAGAGGCAGCCTAACGGCCATATTACCAGACAAGCTGACCACACAAGCAGGTGTTTCTGGTGTGGCCTCCAGCAGAGCCATCACAGCCTCTACACCCATCCTGCTCGCCTGAATCATGATATGAGAGAGCAGGCAGGTGTTCAGAGAAGCTGATACATGTGTGTTTATTCACTTTGCTGAACAGAGATTGGAACAATCGGTGATTATTTTAAAAGTTCACATATGAGGAAAATTAGTTATTACCAGGATCCTGTCAAAGGCAGAGGGAGTTCCACCTCTCTGTACATGGCCCAAGATGGTGGTGCGAGTGTCGAAGCCTAGCTTCTTTGATATCAGCTGGACAGACAAATAATATATGAGCAGTTTGCCTAACATTACTAGAGCCTATTTATCTATGCTGGTTTTGTTGGAGTACTCTCATTACTGACCTGTTTGACATTGTCACAGGAGATAGGTTTACCAGAGCGGTCCATCGCTCCCTCTGCAACAATGATAATATTCAGACGGGAGCCACGACCTCTTTGCTGAGAGGGACAGAGAAAAGCTTTAAGATCAACAAGTGGACTTTTTAAAAGTGAGATTAAAATCTAAACTAGTCATGGAAGATGATGGGGGACAAGACATGCACCTCTGTCAGTCTTCTGCACAGATGCTCCTCCCATCCATCTTCTGGGGGCATCTCTGGGATGAACACCCAGTCAGCACCACAGGCCAGAGCTGTCACTAAAGCCAGGTAACTGTAGGAAAAAGTAATACCTGCTAAACAACAGCATGTTAGCATTGTCCTTATGAGCATGCTGATGTTAGCATTTAGCTCAAAGCATCGCTGTGTCGAAGTACAGCCTCACCGAGCTGCTAGCATGACCGCCTTTGACTGATGACTTTTACTTGAGATTTCAGTGTAGTAAGTTAAGATTTACTATTTCATCCTTAGAAAGTTAATATTTTTATATGTAGTGCATAACCAGCAGTTTACACATTTAGCCACTGTACTGTAGGCACAACTACCCAGTTACTGTGCCATATTTTGTGACTCCACATAAACAACTTGTATGTACTCACCCACAGTGTCTGCCCATTACCTCCAGGATGAAAGTCCTCTGGTGACTGCAGAATGACATGTTTTAAGTTAACAGTCTCTAAATGATTTAGCAGTTTTGTCCTTCATACCTTCATCTGAATTTAGTAAACATATACCTCTGTGCTGTGGTGGTGATGGCATCCACTATCTCCATGATGCGATGCAGGGCAGAGTCTGTGCCAATGGTCATGTCAGTGCCACAGAAGTCATTGTCAATGGAGCCCACCATGCCAACGATATTGAGGTGAGAGGAACACTTGGCCTCATTGGCTGTGATCTTACCTGAGTAAAGATTAAAATGGCAGCAGTCTCAGACACACCATTTCACCAAGATTGTTAAATAAGTGCGGTAAATTGTACCATAACATTATTGTGGGATAGCAGGAGTATATAAGAGTCATTTCACATGTAGGTTGTGTTGTTTAGAACAGTGTGTTTTATGGCCATGACTCTCACCAGTTTTAACCAGGTCTACCAGCAGCTCACTCCACTCTGTTCTGAACTGGTTAGCACCGGTCAGACTGCCATCGCCTCCAATCACACACAGGTTGGTGATGCCCAGCTTGACTAAGTTTAAGGCAGCCTTGGTGCGTCCCTCCTTGGTGCGGAAATCCTGGCAGCGAGCACTACCAATCACAGTACCACCCTGATGTCAGGCAAGGGGGGAGACAAGAATCACTAGGGCGGATAAGGACGGGGGTAAGATCATCTGAAACCTTAGCACTCATGTCAAAGGTCCAACAAGTCTTGCTATTTAATGAACCTTGGCATTTAGATGACCATTTGACCTATGGAACTGTCCAGTGGAGGCTAAAGAGTTGCCAGAGTTACACACATCCTCCATCCCACTCACAAAAAGGGACCTAGCTGTGACTGTGAAAGGGTAGACGTAACAAACATGCAGATAAATATGCGTTTACTTCCTCATGCTTGTTCTCACCAGCTGCAGCATCATTGACACACTCTCCCAAGTAGCAGGGCGGATATTGTCACCTCCATCCACCAGACCCTGGTAACCCTGTGAACAGACAAACACACAACACAATATCACCCCCTTGGAAAGGGCTCATTGCTGGGAAGAAGGCATATTTTTACTCTGGCATATGCTGCTCTTTCAGTCCAACAAGTGTTTTGTTTATTATAGTGGTATTTGCTGGTGTTAGGCAATTGAATAATGAATGATTCATCAATGAAAAGTAAATTAGCTGTTTAAGAAATTTCTCATTTACTGGTACCAGCTTCTCAGTTCTGATCATTTGTGGTTCATGTCATTGTAAATGAAATAACTGTTTTGCTTTGGACTGATAAACAGACAAATATGAACAATTTGAAAATAGTACTAGCGTTTTTCACAACCTGTATTTGTTTGATATTGTATACATTAAAAGATGAATAAGATTAAAAAAGCAGTATTCACCTCATAGACAAAATACACCTTGGCTCCTGTGTAAAGTCCAACTCGAACTGTGGCCCTTACAGCTGCATTCATACCTGTGGGCACAATGTGTGAGCATATTAGCTTGTATGAAAACCTTGCGATTGCTCTCACACACAAACAATGGAAACAATGACTGAATGGAATAATGAGAAAATGATGGTGGGAAAAAATACAGTTATTATTGTGACTGTAATTTAGTAGTTTATGCTCTATATTCGGTTACTATTTTTTTTTGTCAAATGTATATTTTATGTATATTTGTAAATGTATATAGTAAAAACATGTTAACATGGTAGTTTGAGTGGGATATTTTGATAGTTCTTCTTAGCCTCCAATTTGCTTAATGACATGTTGAATGGATGTTGGATGACTCATGCTCATTGACTAATATTAGCATTTCTTACTTTAGACTTTACCTTAACCTGCTGCTGCTGCGGCTGCTGAACACCAGATGGGTGCAACAACAACATAAGCTTAAAGTAAAGACAGATGATAAAACCATATTATAGTTCCATTTTATTCGACTGTACTGTCAATGTTAGTCACAGTTAGATTTTCAGGGATACAGCAAATCTTGTAGTGCAGGAAAGGCCTCTGCCTGTTTTCTGAACACTGTGGGGGTTGCTTAAAGGACAAGATGTGGATAAATTAACTTTAGAGGCGCCAAGAGCATCTCCACTTACAGTGTAAAGGAGGAGAAGAGAGAAAGGTAGAATAGGACGGCCCTCTGACTCACTACCTCACCACTTTACAAACACATGACAGAAAGGTCATGCCTCTAAAATTAGCCCTCACAACAGATACAGTGTTGGAGAGACACGAGGATGGAAAGGAGGTAGAAAGTTGGACTAAAGCATATGAGGATGACTAAGAAGGTAAGCCTGTAATGAGGATTATGAGTGAGAAAGAAGAATGGTGAGTTTTGCAGTTTTGAATTTACACACTTCTGCTAAGGTCTTATAAAGTTCAGTAAGGTAAAACAGGCATGGGTAGTCTCACACACTCACACTACAGCGTTGCGTGGGGTCACTGACACACTTCCTAAAGGTCACAGTGAAGATATTCCTCATCAAGCTAAAGGTCAGAGGAGCATCTGTCTCACTCTGTGGTCCTATAGCAGCTTTGAACTACAGAGTTCAGGCTGCCCTATTCCACAAGTTATGCTATGAGAAAAGCTATGAGAGAGATCGCTAGATAACTGTTCTAGTAGAGAAATCATTAAAGTGTTATCATCAGTAATGAAATATTATGAGATGGTATAAAAGGAAGATGCTGTCATGAATGTGGCAAGAAAGGTCTAGACTTTTTTTTTTTTTTTTAAATCTGTTAAAACATAAAACTGTTAGTACAGATTGTATAATACTTAGAAACAATTTTAAGCTGTTAATAATGTCAAAAGGCAAATGATACACCCACAGTATGGATCTCTGTGTAAGCTACAGTGCGTGTCTAAAGCAACCACTAACTATTCAAGAGGCATCAAAATTTGGACTCTTAATAGGTATTTGATTCATTTTACAATTCAGATACATCTTTATTTGTCATTTAACCCTGTCATGGGTTTACTAATTGCTGACTTCCCACTCATCAGATCCTCTCAACCACCTGCTGAGGCAAACAAGCAGCAGACAAGTCCAGCCTTGGCACTCCACACTCACATACCACCCTGGAAATCCTCCACTTACCCTGGGCATCGCCTCCCGAGGTTAACACAGCAATTGCCCGACCCTCTCCCATCTTGGTGTGGTTGACGGTGGCCGTTTGTGCCATGGTCCTGGAGCTGAAGCTGCCTGAGAGAAAGAGGCCTTGAGTGAAAAATCCCTGCTACCCTGCTTTACTGTGTGGAGCACAAGTAGCCTCTCACCTCTAACTCAGCCTGCCTGTAATGGAAAGTAATAGCAGTTGCAAGGGTGCACAGATTAACTCCCCGCTTGGCAGACAACAAGGCACACATAGTTGTCCAAACACATTTAGATGCACACACACACACACACACACACTCAGTGCCTATTAAAAGTATTCAACTCCCGTAATCTTCCACCCAGTTTATAGTTTTGCACATTTTATTCTGTTACAACACTGGATCACAGTTGACGTACTTTTTTCACATTTATCAGCACAAAAATACACAAGTGAAATCTCACAAATACAAATATATTCAAACTGATCTAAATTCATTTCAATACACTAAGTAACTAGCTGCATCACTTTGCACACCTGGAATTTTTTATCCAATTTTTAGTAAAACTGCCTCAGCTCTGTCAGGTTGCATGGAGACTGACTGAACAACATTTTCTTTTTAAACTTTGGCCATAAATTATGGATTGGTTCCAGATTGAAGTCTGGACCCTGACCACTCTAGGACATTCATATGGTTGTTTTTATGCTGTCCCTGTTTAGCTTAACCTTTACTGCATGTTTGGGGTCTCTGTCTTGCTGTAAAATGCATTTTAGAGGACTTCTCTTGCAAACTGCAGCAGGTGCATTCATTACACAAAAGTATCCTGCTCTTAACAATTTAAAGGTATGCCATAGTTTTTTTTTAAATTCACCTTTCCGCTCTCTGAATATTAAGTGCAAGCAAAATTTACTTTTAAATAACTAATAAATTTACTTTTAAATAACCAATATTTCTCTGTAGTTATTCATATTATAGTTTTGTCCGAATATCGACATTTGTCACACAGGTGGCCTCAGTTCAAGGTGGTGTGTCTGTGCATGTGGTGGACCCCGGGGAAACAGGGCTTTGGAGTTTATGTATAAAAAAAAAACACAAACACTGATCACACCAGTGGTTTAGATGTTTTTAATGAAGGGTGTGATTAGTTGATATTCATTGTTACATTATTCCATTAAATTCATTGTATGTTTTATAGCTTCACTTAATTATGTTCCATTTGTTTTATGTTTTAACATTAAAGTATGTTTTGTTGTTGATGGGCATCCACTGTGATTCAGGGTTGTGGCTATCATATCCCTATTTACTGTATATTAGACAGCAAAACCTACAGGTACAAATCAAATCTGTACAGCAGCAGATATAGATGTGCCTTCT
This sequence comes from Seriola lalandi dorsalis, assembly GCF_002814215.2. Taxonomy (NCBI): domain Eukaryota; kingdom Metazoa; phylum Chordata; class Actinopteri; order Carangiformes; family Carangidae; genus Seriola; species Seriola lalandi. The sequence continues at coordinate 816,836 of NW_019525245.1, read as the reverse complement.
GTCACCTTTATTCAGTACATAATGATGAAGATCATCTATGAAACCAAGTCCTATAGGTCTTCATTTGCCGCTGTCTTAATAGGAGCTCTCTATAAATTCAAACTGATAATGACAGTCCTTTGATTGCAGACTGGCTTACCAGCATGCCCTGCTGGGTCAGAGCTCGAGGATGTCTTGCTTTCACATTCAGATGCTGAGAGGTCATCACCACCTGAGGAGGGAGAACGATAGCACATTACCCAAGCTTTGATCCAGCTGTACTGTGTTTTACTTTACAGTTAAATCATCAGCTGTTGTTGTAGCAAACAAGCTCCGTAATTCACTCCAGTGTACAAGGCAGATTCTCACTCACATGATAGACCTTTTCTACAGAAGACAAGCCGCTCAAGCATTATTCCTCAGTATTTTCTCTCCTATCCATGTTGTTAGTGAAAGCATTCGTGATTGCCATACAACACCGTCTATCTGTACATTGCAGGTTAAATTACTCCCTCTAGCTTTATCTTGTCTTTTGCTCTGAGCTGCAGTTGATAGACTGGTGACTGAGGCAAAAACGCATACATGTAATTTGCACAAATTACTTTATCAAGAAAAAGAAATAGCATACTTTTCAGCAAATCCGATATATGCAGTTCAGTACACACCGATGTCATATTTCTTGCAAGTAGATAAAACTAGTAACTATTGAGTATTAATTGATGGACCCCACTCATAAAGTCCATAATTCTCATTTCCATTTTTTTCATTTTTGTTTGAAGAAATTCAAACCCCACACGCCCCCTTGACACAAAACATAAGTTATCTCTCATTTTTAATTGTCTCCTCTTCCACTTGCAAACACATTATATCTCATCAGTCTGCTGTTCATGTCTAGAATTAAGAATCAGATGAGTAGATATAACAGGGTACTACACCTAGATGTGGTTATGGGTATATGTGTGTGTGTGTGTATGTGTGTGTGTGTGTGTGTGTGTGTGTGTGTGTGTGTGTGTGTGTGTCTGGAAGGGTTTTGTGAATATTAAACTCTTTGTTCAATCACTGCCAACACAGCTGACTTAATTTAAGTACCAACATTGCAGCCATGCTTGTATTTTCTCTGCATATTGAGTTAGAATTACAACAGGCATGTGAAGCAACAAAATGTCCTGAGTTCAATATTAATAGAACATTTGTGATGGATATTGATGGCTGTAGAAGTTGATGACAGATGAAAGGAAAGAATCAGTGTGACAGTAGAGTTGTCTGAATGCAGACACAGACCTGCTATCTATAAAACACACAGAAACCCCTCCCCTTCTTCACCGCCATTACTGGGAAACTGCACAGTCATCCCTACAACTGAACACGTCAAAACATGTCATGCTTGTGTATTTATTACCTGGAAAGTAAATGTACATGACAATTTACAAACTATTACGTGTCAAACTTTCCAAAAGCAACAGTCAGGAAAATGCAACGTGTGCACCATTCCTCTTTTAACATTTAACATTTAAAAAAATCAAAATTAAAAAGTGTGCTGACTGAAACAGAGACAGAAAGAAGAGGCCCATCACAAACACACAAAGACACAAATATCCACACCATATGCATACCTTGACCTTTCTTTCTGAGCCAGAGCAGCAGACAGGCCAACAGCGCGACAGAGAGAAAACACTGGGCTGAGAGGACGGCCGGGTACCACATCCTCATGCTCTTGTTGGGGAACTATCCTACATCTCATCTGTATTAATAGCTTTGATACCACTCCTTCATTGTGGAGTAATGACCTTCATTGCTGATACATGGCAGGTAATCAGATACAATGTTTTTGTGCATAGACAAAATGAAGGATTTAGGTTTCAAAGAGGTTTAGGTTTCATCTACCCAAAAAATTAGGAAATACATAGTACAAGTGAATATCGATTAAATTGGACACTAATCTATACATCCAGAAAATAATGCATGTAAAACATGCAACTCAAAAATACACTCAAACCAGCTTGGCTGTTTAATTCATGAAAGTTGCCTATAGCTGAAGCATTAAAGTGAAAGAAGAGAACTATGAGACAGATATGGCTTATTTCTATGACCATGGCACATTTTATTCTTGTTATTCTAATGAATAAATATTTAATGTTAAAGTCTTTGATTGATTGATTTATTTCTGTAGTCTTTTATTACAGTGATTTCTACCAGGACTTTAAACAGAGAAACCTACCTATGTCTGACTAAATACAGATCAATCAGTTTATAATCACGTGTAATTCATGTTTTCAGGTAGAGTATATGGGACAGCATAGCTGTGCTGTGAGATAAAATGGGGACATTGTTTTGAAGCCACTCTTGATTATCGCCGCAGCCACTCAGTAGACGGCGAGCTATGCCGCAACATGGCCGTGACACTGGAATGACTTTCATGCCAGAGCAGATTGAGATTGTAATAATAGTGACACACGTGCAGCCTGCACACACACACACACACACACACACACACACACACACAGTATATTCTTTTGTGAGGACCCTCATTGACAGAATGCATAGTGTCCCACCGTACCCTAACCTTAACCAAAGCCTAACTCTCAAACCACATTTTAAAAATAAAAAAAAGGCTCCACCGGCCAAAATGTCCTTGATTTTCAAAAATGTTCTCACTTTAAGACCTTGAACTCAAATCAGTCCTCACAGTGATAGAAGCAGGAGTACAAGAGCACAAACATACACAAACAAGCACATCATGATAAAGGTAAAGACGCCTTAAATAAAATTACTGCTGATATGATTCATCAGCTCATGTCGTCTATGAAGGTCATGACTCCACAGCCCCTCCTTTAACACCAGCAAAATGATCTCTAAAGCCGCTACATCTCTGTGTACAAAAGGCAGCTTGTCATAAACACACGTCTCAGGTGGTGTTTGTGCAGATACTCTCCAGCACTGTGTATCCGCGGTGGGTTGAGCAACGAGGATCTCTCTCCTGAGGCAAACCCCCGATCAATAGCACCATTTCCAGGTAATCCCCCCTCCTGTCTTCCCGGACAGTGCTAACACTCGCACAGCCTGTAATAAACCATATGGATCAATATGACACCGGTTCAACACAAAACACTTCCACCTCAGCTAATACAGTGAAATGTGGACTGGATATTGTTACAATCTGACCCCTCACCTTCTCCAATTATCTGAAATATACAGTCAGTGATCAGTAACACAGTTCTCACTGATTGCAAAATGGTGTTCATATGAGTATATGTAATTTCAATTTGCATACAGAAACTGCTCTGACATTTAGAAATACAGGGCTACATGTTTAACAATAGATTACAGAACCCGTTTTCTAATGCTTAATACAACTGTTTCTTAATGTCCTTTCTTTACTACTTTCTTTTCAACACTCTCTCCCTTGTCTGTATGGAACAATATGTTACAACGACAGTCAATATGTTCACCAGGTGTTGCTAACATGTGTTTATTACAAATATTCTCACACCTCAGTAGAGCCACAGACTGTAGATGCAACAGATAGCTGCGACCGAGCATCTTGGTCGCTACAACAAACCAACAAGGAATAAGACAGTGATCATATTCCCAAATTCAGTCTGGCTCCTCTGTGTTTTAACCACAATGATTATTGATTAATGGATTAGTTGATTGTTTCTAGTGATCAATGACTTGTTTAAATAATTTTTAATGCAAAGACTCTGCCAAAATCACTGGTTCCAGCTTCCCAAATTGAATATTAACTGGATTTTTTCAATTTTCTACGGCAGTATACTGGATACTTTGGTGTTTAGACCATTTGTCCACTTGGGCTGAAAGAAATAGGCTTGTAACAGTAATTTTTCTGACATTGTATAGATGTTACGATTAATGAATTGATGGAGAAAATAATCAGCAGATTAATCAGCGCTGAAACTAATCTTTAATCCCAGCTCTACTCTGTCATCCTCATGTGTCACCTACCTCTCCTGTTTGTCTCCTCGTTGAATCACATAACAAACCAAAAATGTTATAAATATGATTGATATTCAATATTGCCAAATCCTGCAAGGCAAAATAAAATGATTTGAGATGGTATGTGAAATGGTGTATGGCAAATTACAGATGTGAAATGAAGTTTTGGCTGAAAATCTATTATGCTAAAATGATAAAAATGCACAGTTTTATACACTGACCTGGCATTGCTGACAGGAGATTAACCCACTCTGTTAAAAAGCAACCAGAATTTCTTTTTTTTTTTAAAAAAGTGATTTTTAATGTGAATTCTTCTCTATGTCAGTATAAATTCTGCTCTCCCCTGCTCTCTGTCCTTCAAAAACAGATTGAAACCTCTGACTGAGCTCCCTCCAGCTCACTGTCAGCCAACAGGTGGCAGCAGCATCTGATCTTTCCGAATCCCCGTGTTTATCAGAGCTGCAGAGACACATGCAAAGCCTCAGCCTAATAAATCATGCACTGAAAGTGTCAGTGCAAATTTTGTTAGATTTTATTGCAGTTTAATCAGCTCAATGAATGTTTTAATAGGCTGATATTTCAGAGAGCGAATGGCAATGCAGTGATAAATTGTGTGGGGTGAGCTGGGCCCCCTCCCTTACCCCCCCCCCCCCCCCCCCCTTTCCCCCCCCCCCCCTTCTCTCGCCTTTTCACTGCAGAGAATCACTAATGTAGATCTGCACAACTATTTGTCCACTTATTGTTGCAAGCGTATAGGTTCCTGTGTTATGTACTTAGATTATTCATATTTATTTTAGAACAAACAAACTAATCTATAACTGGTCAGCGAGGCAATAAGTGTGTATTTGGCTGATTGGTAAACTGGATTTTTTTCTCTCTCTGTATTAATGCTGATATTTTACCCCTTTTCTACATTTTCTCATTGTTCTGTTTTCCTCCCTTTAAGATCTTTTATGAATTCATCAGATCGGACCAGTGGGCTCCACCTTACTCTCAGGCCTCCTATACCATTTAACATGTCTTTACCCCTCCTCCTCTCTCTGAGGATTGCTCTATTTCTCCATTTGTCATCCTCTACCCTCTTTCCCATTATGTACATATCTTAATCGGCCCATTTTCCTCCTCTCCTCGATTTCATCCATACCTTGTTTTTTTCCCCTTGTTCCTCCTTTGACCTTCAGTTCGCTGGCTTCATTACTCTCTCCCATTTCTGTATTTCTTTCCTGTTTTCCTGACCATAAGGTGGTAATGGAATGCAAAATCAACATGGCTGTGACATTTTGGGGCACCAGTCCCCTCCCCTCAGGCCCTGTCTCATGTATACTGCTGTCCTCTGCCAGCATGGATGTGTGATGTGTGGTATGACTCTTCTAATAAGGACATGGATAAGAGAATGGAAGAGGCTGGGGGCTGTAATTAAAGACCGAAGGGGTCTCTGTGAATAAGTAGAGCAGGAGGGGAGGTAAAACGGTGGCTATCTGCTGCTGGAACAATAAATCAACTTGCCCCTTTAGCCGCCCTCGACACAATATCACGATACAGCATTCAGCCCCCCCCTTTGCAAAAGCAATTCCGTCATGTCTTGTTAGCTCATTCGTCTTCATCAGCACCAGGGGGAGGTTCAGACCCCCTCCTCACCCCCCCC
>NW_019525245.1:781421-811133 GCF_002814215.2 Seriola lalandi dorsalis | reverse complement strand
TCCCAATGCCAGGCACCATTGATCAAAGCAGAACTAGCCTGTGCATCAGCATGGGCATGGGTGTCATATCATTCTCAGACACTTAACAAATACACAGACGCACACACACGCACTTACGCATGCACACACACACACACACACACACACACACACACACACACACACACACACACACACACACACACACACACACACACAGCTGAAGTGGCAGCAACAGTTAAACTAATCTTAGCTTGGCCATGCAGATCCGGGTCACACAGAAATGCTATTAATGAACACATGGTTAACACACACAGCGTGCTAATGGCATTCAGGGCCAATTAAGGGATGACTAATTAATGAGACATTTCCTATAAGGCTTATTGATATGTTAATCTGCAGTCATATAAATCACAGTCTTAATTTTACTGCCTTCTTATAATAGGATTTTAATCACATACTGTATAATAATGAATTGTTCAGCCTGCTGATTTGTTGATTCAATAGAAATGTTTGGTTTTGAGGGAACAGTAACATTATTATATGGCGATAATGAAAACATTTTAACAGTAGCTTTAGAGAGGGGGGAGGGAATCATTTTTACCTTCCTAGGTGTAGTACCCAGAAAACTGATGAGTATGAAATATGATAAACAGGCTTTAGCAGCTGAAGTAATGACGGAGCATCATGACAGTACAGTATGTCTCCATGATCAAGTGCAGACATTATAAAGTTGACTGCACTGCACAGTAGTTGTACAGTCTGCAAAAGACGGACAGCGTTAAACTGGGTTTATTTTCAGTTTTTGAGTCAAATAATGAAAGTGTGTCTTAAATGACAGTCTGCTCTCAAGTCGAATTCCCAAGTATTTGTATGACTCAGCTAGAGTGATGTGGTTACTATTAAAAGATTTAATGAGGGGATAATCAGAGTCACCGGTGGAGGTGGAGAATACCATGTACTTTTTCTACATTTAAAACAAGTCTGATATTAAGAAGTCATAATTGGAAAGCATCAAACACAGGCTGGAGATGAGTCAGAACCTGGACTGGGGTGGAGCTCAGGGCGCGTTAAGTTGTATTATGTGCAAAAGAATGGGTGTTGAAGTACTGATTAGGAAGAATGATGTTATTAATGCAGACCACTATAATGTATTTATGATAAATATAACACTCATTTCATATAACACTTATTATGTGAAGTACCTTTACTTGTAAGTGCTTCTACTTACTAAGATTTTGAGTGCAGGGATTTTACTTTTAAATGAGTATTTTGTTATATTGATATGCCAGAACTATGAATATTTTTTCTACCGCTGCATTTCTCCTTATGTTAAGGGCAACTTTTACAACTTTTTTAAATCAAGATCAAAACTACAATTATGATGAAGCTATGTTGCTCTGCATTACTATTGTTATAAGGTTGGGTTTGTTTTTGCAGCCTTACATGACAGGGTCCCACAGTTCAGTCATTACTTGGTTCACACTGTCGCAGAATATGGCTTGAGTTCCAACCTGGCCATAAATAGAGGGGTTTGATCTGAATGCTTTGTTATTAGTGGTTTGGTGGAAATGGAGAATAACAATGCAGATAAACAATGGATGTGTTTGCTCCCACACAACAAAGAGAGGCAAGCTGAGAAATCCTCGCTGCTCTGCTCTTTTGCCACCGGCTACAAAAGCATTCAAACGTCGGGACATGTTTGCTTTACTCAATAGCACATCACAGGAGGCATGTTTTAAATGAACAGATCTACTGAGCTGAATCTCTCCTGACTGACTTTATTGGTAGTGCAGCCATTAGTATTTCAGCCAAATAATTCAGCTAGGTGGTTATTTGTTTTTTAAGCCGTGCATGTGTAAGTAATAAAAAAAAAAAAAAAAAAAAAAAAATCTTAAGTCCTCCAAACTGAACGACCATATGGATGGTTTGTCCCCACTGTCTGACATGACCCATATGAGCATCTCCTGAAATAGCAGCCATGCGGCAGGTGTACTGGACCTCTGTCGTCATGGTTGCAATAACAAATATGCAGTTAAGCTCGTGGAACAGTTTGGTTAGGCTGAGGCACAACAACCACTTTGTTAAATTTAGGAAAAGATCAAGGTTTGGGTAAAAAAAATTTGAACTTTGTTAAGCATCTTTGTCATCATAGTTACAATAATAAACATACGTTTCAGGTTGTCAGTCATGGTTAAAGGAAATAATGGTGACTATTGGTTTCAAACGGGAAACAAACTGCGTTAAATTCAAGTGTTTTTTGCCCCAACCATCCAAACCAAACCTACTGTTTGTTTTTTGTTCTTTTTAACAGGAGCATGGTCTGAAATATCTAATTTATTATGACCAAACTTTCAAGGTGCTGAATCTCTACAAGCTGCAATACTGAGCCCAAGAATCACTGTCTAACATTTGTTGGGATATAAACAAATGCTAAGCATATTATTGAAACACACACATACAAACATAGCGGCTGTCTATCAACGCTCCCCCCTGTCACGCTGCGGCCCAGACATTTGATTGACAGCTGTCAATCCAGCTGATGAGAGCTGACTGAGGGGGTCAGTCATGGTACCAGGGGGCCGCCTGTGTCGTCAGAGAGGGACAGGGTGAGAGTAAGACAGAAATAGACAAGGTCTGCCGTGGTCCACTGGGCACTCCTCTGCCCCACCCCAGGAGGACAGGCTGGTCAAGAGGGCGAGAGAGATAGAAAAACACATGGAGTGAGAGAGAGAGTGAAAAAGAAACCTCCAGGGTTACTACATGTAAAGTTGTTCGACAAGAGACCACCTCGTTTGATATAGTGACAGCAGAGTGTCGCAGCTATAGAGATGCATGAATGTAGACACATGATTCACACACTTGACTCATGAGCATGGTATAAGAAAATTCATGTGTCTAAAGTATCTATCCATCAGTCTGATGGATAGAAGATGGAGATAGGAGAAGAAGATTATAGGAAGAGACAAATAAATTAATATGGTAGGAGGAGAATGCACCTCACGTCCCTGCTCTCAGCGGCTGGATACAAACGAGTAAAAGAAAGGGAGAGAAATGAAAGGAGACACGAGACGAGAGAAAAGCTAAATGGCTGGAGGGAGGCATACATGTGTGCTTTTTTAAATAAAACTGTATTTTGGTCACCGGCTCTGCGGAGGTGAGAGGAAGAGAGACAAGAGAGGAGAAAGGGTTTATGAAGCACTGGGAGAAAGTGTCAAAAACAGACAGCTACATAGACAAAAGCAGGATGCTGAAAGTATTTTTTACCTTTTCAAGGTAAGGGGAGAAAAAAAACAGACAGTCAGAGAAAAGACCACTGGTGTTGACAGAGGCTATTAACAGTCGGGCGGTACACTAGAAGGCTAAAAGGAGAAATGGAAGGATCAGGCTGTATTCACAATGAAGACGGAGAGCGACAAAGAGGAGCTGGAGTGCAAAGAGTGTTGAGGAAATGTAATGGAGGAGAAGCTGTCAGTGGTCTTCAGTCCTTTGGTCCATGCTAAACTAAACCTTCCAACGCAGCTGCTGGTCACACACACACAAACACACACACACACACACACACACACACACACACATGGACACACAGATTCATTCCTCTTGCAGACTGTCTGATCCTCTCTCCTCGGGGAGGTGTTAGTCTGGAGGAATCTAAGGGGCTTCGTTTGGACACCAAAGTGAGGGAAGTAATAATTCTCTCTCTCTGCCCCTCAACCCCCCAGCACTAAACACAGACACATGCACTCAGCCAAAACACACACACACACACACGCACGTGCACACACACACACACACACACACACACACACACACACACACACACACACACACACACACGTCAAGCCACCCACAAGCAGAGGTGACTGTTTGATTGAATACATAGCACAGGTGAGTGTAACAGTTAGAGCTGTTATTACAGTGGTCAGCGCCCATATCAGATAGAGCCTCAATCCCTGAGCTCTTCACTGTAGTCCAGACTTGACAAACAACAGCCATGTGGAGGGAAAAAAAAAAAAAGCTGCAAAAGAATTATTTTTTTCCATGTACAAAATGTGAAAAAGTTTTAACACAAAGTTTTAGTCGAAGGACCATCATCAGTACAGGTTACAGAGCATGTAATTCTAGAGACATGAATAGGGTTATCAGACAAACTGCACTGGCCAATCAGGAGAAGGGAGGTAAGACGCAAAAGGAGTTTCAAATGAACTCGTCAACTATACCTGGATGTGGTAACACAACCTACAAGGAAACCGCATCACACCCAGCACAAAACTGAAAAGGCACATTCTGATATAGTACTTGTTATCAGAGATCGGCCCCCTTATAAAAGTAATTCAGGGGTCAAACCATCCACCACAGAGGCTTGGACACAGACGGGTAAAAATTAAAAAAACATTTTTTGCAACACATTGTTCTGTAAAACACACACATACAAACAAAGGACATTTTTGAAAAGTGAGTCAATAAAAAAAGGTGAATCGGAGCACAGCTGAATTGGACACAGATACAAAAGCTACAAGGGTGAGTTGGAACAAAAAGACGAGATACTGAGAAAAGTGTGTGTGTGTGTGTGTGTGTGTGTGTGGGTGTGTGTATGTGTGTATGTGTGTATATGTGTGTGTGTGTGTGTGTGTGTGTGGGGCCAGATCAATATCAAACAGTGCTGTGATACCATATTCAGCCTGGGGGCCTATCAGAGAGAATGTCAACACTCTCTGGTGAGATGACCCCACTAACCATCTCCACCAAACACACACACACACACACACACACACACACACACACACACACACAAACACACGGTCCCTGAGTCACCTTTTCCCCAATTCATTATTAACAAGCTCGCAGGGCCTCATTAGCAGCAGGCCACACAATGCTGCTTCCACAAACAAAACAAAACGCTCCACAACAGTAATTGCCTTCTTCCTCCATGTCTCCGCCTCCGAGCCTCCTTCTTCAGCTGACACCTGCTGTGGAGAAGTTTGACAGGAAACAAATCGACACACACACACACACACACACACACACACACACTGACTATAGGGCTGATCCTCTGGCCACTCAGTCTGTCTTTACAATTTAGCCCAGTTATGACTTTAAAACAATAACAAACAAATCAATCTGTATTCATCTTGAAAAATAGCTTTTCAATATGTTTTGGGGAGGGGGGTGGGGGTGGGGGGGTCATGGGTGCTAAACAGACACACTCTATACTGTCAGTTCACACCTTGGAATTTGCCACAACTTTCCACCACTAATTCTTATAAGGACACGTGTGCTTATATACCTGTATCCACCTTCTGCCATTTGCTTCTCTTTCTATCTCTGTATACTTTGGCCTTTAATTTTCCTCTGCACCATCCTTAACAAAGAAAAAAAAAAACATGCTTAAAATGGATAAAGTGAAAAGCAAAATAAAACGGGATAAAAGAAAGACTGCAGGAGGAACAACAAAAAAAAGGTAAAATAGACAGAGGAGATGCTCCACTGCTTGGCTGACACACATGGGGTCTCTGCAGACTGAGAGGATGCTAGGAGAGGAAGGGAAGGAGAGAAAGAGGGTTGTGTGTGGTATGGAGAGCAACATCCACCCCCTCCTCCCTCACTTCAAGCCTCCACCTCCCCCAGCTCGCACAGTGGAACTATATGCTTGGCTTCTCCTGGTTTCTTTAGCATTCCTCCCCATCCTCTCCCAAAGCCTGGGAGAGGACCAAGGCAGACAGCAGGGCTTGTCATAGTCACAGGCCTGGGTCCAAGCAGAGTGTCTGTGTGTGTTTCTCTCTCTCTCTTTGTGTAGAATGTGCAAATGAATCTCTACTGTATATGAATGTGTTTGGAGATATGTATGTGCTCTTAATTTGTATGAGCATGTGTAATGTGCTACTTTGTTTATGCATGTCTGCATGTAGGTAAATCTCAAGGGAAATTAATAATTTATTGTAGGGAAAGGAATGTCCATGTTTCACTTAATATTAATCAAAATTCACATGAACTTAACCAAAATAATAATAAAAAAAACCTTAACTTGAGTCAAAACTTACCCCACAGGAAAAGGCAAACAATCAAATAAAATCATGATGAGTCACAACTTGCAACAACACTTTGTTGTTGTTTTATTGCCCACTTTTTTGGCCAGCAGATACAAGCTGTGAACAAAACACTGACATATTATCACCTTCCACAGTATACAAGAAAACTGAGTACACCCCTGGTCAGTATCACAAAAATGTTTGGTCCATTTAATATAGTTTTTAGCCAATTAATTTATGTTATAAACAGAAATGTTTGACCAAACTATAAAAAAGGTCCATATTTAAGAACCAACTATGACCAAAGTCAGTGCACCCTTAAATTGTGAGACTCCATACTTAAAAAAAAAAGAAAGTATGTTCGCCTTTATTTTTGACGACAGATTCAATCCTCCAGGGCATGGATGATGCCTTTCTAAGACAAATCCGTGGAAAGTTGTTGTCCCATTCTTCACAGATGATTATTTTCAGCTGCACTTTTCTGGGGAGGCATCCACTTTAAAATACTCCAAAGGTGTTCTATTGGATTCAAGTCAGGGGACATACTTTGCCAGGTCATAGTTTTCAATCATTGCTTCTTTAAAAACTCTTGTGATTTTCCCCTGTGTGTTTGGGATCATTATCATGTTGGAAAATCTCCCCAACACCCTACCACAACGTTTCACTGTTATATTATGCAGTCACTGAGGTGATCGCGTCTGATCCAAACAAATTTATTTTACCATGATGGAGTGTAATATTGCTTTAGTGACTACAAGTTGATATTTTACTGTACAAAATGGAAAATTTCTGTTTCAGAAACTGCCATGAGACTGGGTAGCCAATTATTACTTATTGTTACATGTACTGTATAGTCTGGCTCTATTTCAACATATATTAATTACAAACTCCTGAAAGGCTTTGACACCAAATCCAGGAGACAAGTGTCTGAAATGATTTCTGCAAAATTGATTTTTATTTAGAAAAGTTTTGCCTGCTCCAATGTAGTGCATTTGCTAAACTAAAATTGTGTTTCCGAATATCTACAACGGAAGTGGTGAGTGCAAAGTGGCATGACCCAAAGTCAGAATGGCAGATCTTTATATAGTAATAGCTGCAGTTTCTTTTAACCACATAAATGTCACGACAATGTAACATTTCACCATAAACATCAACAACAACGACAACTCCTCACCACATAAGACAAGCCTACGACATTACATTAGTACCTTTTTAAAACATCAAACTAATGTGAAAAATGTGTGTCATTTAAATAGATGACTATGTATGTGAATGTATATATATAAAAATTCAAGTGTGTATTTCGTATGTTTGTCCTGTGTATGAGTACATGTATCTGCATGCCCCAGTGTGTGTGGGTGTGTGCCATTATGTATACAGTATGTGTGTGTGCAGCCTGTCAGTGTGAATGAACAGGAGACCTTAACAGGCAGACAGTATTGGCAGAAAGACCCCCATGATTTGTGGAAGCTTAAAAACTCACACCAGGGACTTCAGCTGGACGCACACATCCTTTGCCAACTATCTTCTCTCCAATATCTATAAATTATTCACCAAGCCTCGATTGACGGGACAGAGATCCTAATGAGAAAAATGTTGCAGGGAGACACTCAGCCGTGTCAGTGTGTGCATGTGAGCGTGGGTAAAGTGTAAATAGGCACCATGTCATTGCATATGTAAAGGGTGTGTGCTCGCCTGTATGTGTTTGTGTGTGCAGGGTGTGTACACAGAAACTAATTAGCATCAGTGCCGCTGGACAAGAGGAATGATTAAGTCTCTCTGTGTAATTAAGTCATGGTGGAATAGGAGAAATTCACTCAGTTCTTAAACACTCAACTTCTTCAACAGGGTGGATCACACTGATGCATGAGAGTAGACCACCTTCTTTCAAATGATCTTATATAAGCAAAATTATGGCAATTTTTACTGACTGTTTTCATGCCCTTAGAAGGAGAATGAGAGGACTGATATCAGTCGCATATCATATGTTAAAGTGGAGAGAGATCTCAGAGAGGTTGCGAGGTTCGATATCATTGTGTATGTACACAGACCCATTCCACAATCTGTGCACACCTAATGTTTCTGGCAGCATCGTAAATCATTCTCCCTTAAATCTACTATGTGTAAGAATATGAGGCAATTTATATGTATTAATCACTTTTTTATTGCCAAGAAAATCCAATGGATGTAGCGTTTATGTTCGCTCCTGAGTGCCTTGCCTCAATACCTCTCTTCCACTCACCTACAGCGCCAACTGTGTGCAACACTAGCTAACATTGGCTTAGAAATGGCCCCAATATAATGGCCTTGTCCGCATCTGCAGTCGGCATGAAGAAGCACCATAAACGGTGTGAAATGAGACAAGTGCGGAAAGCGAGGTGGTATCCAGGCTAGGCGATTAGCTAACTGTCCATCTTCCTGGTGAATGTACACTCATTGGATAAACAACTGGAGGATCTGAGACTACAGAGGACTACATGGAGTGAGATGAGACACTGCCGTGTGTTTGTGTTTACGGAGACGTGGCTGAACAAAAACATCCTGGACACCGCTGTTCATCTAGACGGATTCTTTCTCCACAGAGCGTACCGAATCGCAGCACTGTCTGTCAAGGGGGGGCCTGTGTGTTTAGATCAACAATGCATGGTGTCAGGATGCAGTACGTCTCTCTAAACACTGTACAGCAATGGTGGAGCTCATGACCTCAGTCATAAAGACAATCACTGGTCCGCTCCCTGCTGAAGCCTCGAACAGCTCACCTGCCACAGTCCATCGAACAAGCTCTATGCCTCACCTCAGCCAGCGTGAGGAGGGCGTTATCCAGGACCAACTGAAAGACTGCAGTCGGTCAGGATGGGAAACAGAACCTCGCGCACCACCACACTGAGCACCGGCTCTCCCCAGGGATATGTGCTCAGTCCACTTCTGTTCTTCCTGCTGATCCATGACTGCACTGCGAGATTCAGCTCCAACCAAGTTCGCTGATGACTAATCAGCAGCGGGTTGCGTCACGGACAATGATGAAACTCACCGCAGACCACAACCTTTCCTTAAACAAGGGAAAGACCAAAGACATGGTCATCAACTTCAGAAGAAGCCAGAAAGAGGCCCCCCCCCCCATGTGGTACAATAGAAGGGTGCAGCTAGAGAGAGAAAGAAAGTGTCAATCTAGCACATTTTGTCAACAACCCCACCGTCCTAAAAGGAGGTCTAATCAGGCCGTCAAGTGAAAGCACAGGTACTATCTTTATATCTTTATTGTAATACTTCCTGTTCACACTGGATGTGAAGTCTTTAGGAAGACAAGGAATAATTACAGTGACCAAAAATTCACATCTATCTTCTGAGTCATCTCACTCTCAGAAAGATTGTAAATGTTTTCTAAATTGTTGAACTTTTTCTTCTTCTTTTTTTTTTTTTTAATGTAACCTCTTGGCTGCCTGCAGTTTTGCAGTGGGACACAGCAAAGCAAACAGACAGAAGAGCAGATGACACAAATACATTTAAGTTTCTATCTCCCCTACCTGTCGACTTTCTCCTTCTCCTCCCAACAACCCCCGCACACCTCTCGCTGTCTCTCTCTCTGTTACCTTGGAGTCTGGCCGTCATGCTCCTGTGGCTCCACTCTAAAGGTTACGCTGTGTACCCACCGTCACTGCCTGTCACTCCCCCTCCACCACCACCAACCATACATACACACACACACACACACACACACACACACACAAACACGCTCCTTCAGTCCCAGGCCCTGTCAACGCTATACTGTCTGTAGAATCACCAACCTACCAACTGTTTGCCTTTGCAAAGAGGATGTTGTGGTGAACAGTCAGAAAGCCTAGGCAGGTTGCAGGTTAACAGCTCTGGTGATAGAGAAGATGTGTTTGTTAGTGTATTAAGATTGAAAAACTGACTACAGCGAGTCAGAAGGACTGTGCATATAAAAATATGAATGTGTTTGTGTGTGCATGTCCATCTGCAATCTGCTGGCCTTGGCACATGGAATTAAAATGCTGCTCACTTGACGGAAATCAACAGGGTCCTCAGAGGCCTCATCTCTTTCTCGCCTCCGTCTTCCGACATCACTCCCTCCTTCTTTTTTTTCACAAAGATGACTCTGGAAAATGAGCTGAAGGGAGTGTGTAGTAGTGAGGAAAGAGGTTAAGGGGAGAGGAGGAACATCACATCTTCCAAAATATTACATGACATATTCTGGAGGTAAACAGCATCTTTGGAGCCACTATTGGTCTTGCCTTGCTGGCTTGTGTCCTGGCAGGTGGCACTTAGTTTCTCTTAGCTTCACTCTGACGTGCCAGATGTTGTATACTTTAAAGCTGCATTCAGGCAATGTGATAATAAGAAAATTATTCTGTTTGGGAGTATCCACGTGTTATTCCAAAATGGTTAATTTCACAGATAGACTTGTAGTGACAACATTTAAATAGCCTACATTAGCGACTTTCGCAAACCCGACCCAGATACAAGAACACAGTGTATAGCTACTTTGATATTAGCTGAACCAACTTTGCTATTGATTATTTTGGATTTTACAATTTACATTTGCAACCATTATGCCCACAGTTTTTTACACTTGTAATTCTTTTCACCAAGTGGGAGACACCATCAGAAATTCGTGACATCTCTGACTCTGAATTAGAACCAGGAGGATGAGCTGTATATTTATTCTCTGACTCAGTCTCTTGTAATTAATGTCAAAATGTGAAGTGTGGCATTAAGTCAACATCTGAGAGATATCCCAGCAGCTGCTTGTAACAATATAACGGTATCATTCATATGTTGAAGTTCATACCTTTGGAGGCTTTTAGTGTGTTTTTAACAGACCAACATTTTACTTTTAACAAAATATGTAAGCATTTTGTCTCCAGACAGATAACGTGATCTCTGAAGTAGGGACTCTTTTATATGTATTTATCACTGAATATGCTGCGTTGATATCAATTTATACAACCCCCTTCATAATAAGAGAAGAGGAATGGCTCTATGTCAATTTAGAAACCTGCCATCTCCCTTTTGATCAGTCCATCTTTGTCAAGCCTTGCCTTCACTGGTTTATATTAGGAAACATCATACGTCAGACGGACGAATTAAAGAGTGAAAACCTTCACAGGCAAATGAAAACATCTGAATCTGAATACAGATTCCAGTATCTGCACGTACATTACACAAATACACACATTGCATAAAATTTGACAGTTTAACAGAGTTTTTATTTTTTGAATTAGCCAGTGAATGACATATTGAACCAGGTGTAATGAAACAAATCTGACCTCAGTCCTGACACACACCCAGCCTCTTTCTTGAAAATTTTGTAAAACCTAATATCACAGCTGCTCCCTCTGATATCTCTGTGAAGTTCGCTGTTGTTTAAACAATAAACATTGTTTATTCATTTATCTGTCTCTCCTTTCTTTTCCTCTCATCCCTCTACCCCCTTCTGTCTCTCCTTCATTCCTCCTCTCTGTGGGCCCTCCGCGGAGCGTTCAAGCGCTCTGACGACATGCACCGCTGACTTCTCAACATCTTGTCTCGTCACGGCAATTACACACACGCTCACACATACAGACACACATACACACATTTAACATTAAACATACTCAGAAAACTCAAAACGTGTTACAACACGTTATTTATACTGAACTATACTGTATACTCTTGGAAGTCATATCACCTAAATACAAATATTTCCTTTTCTTTTCTTTTTTTTTGGTGTAAAACCTCTTGTATCTCAATGGGATTGACCTTTCTTATCCAAGAGAAGAGAAACAGTCACACACTGCCTCAGGCTCCAGCAAGACAGATAGCTGAATTCAGGAGTGACAGACTAAGGGAATGAGCAGGTGGTCTGAGAGGTCAGGGCAGGGACCAGTCACTGACCCCCTCCATACTACTGTGAAAGGATAAGGGTTAATTAACAGCAGACTTTAATCGCCTCTGATGAATGATTCATAGCTTCCGGGTCTATAACCAGTATTTAAAACACATGGAAGGAGCCAGATCACCATGAATTATTCAGGTCCTATGGTACCCAGTGCTGCATTTCACTCACACCGAGCAAAGACAAAGCTGAATTTCAGCCGGTGAGCATCTAGCTAGCTTATTGATAACAACAACAATTAATGTGTTGCAGTGCTGCAAGGGATAGCAAAATCTAACAAACGCAGAGAGAGGGGTTAAGGAGATAATAATAAGGCAATTTCCTGAGTGGAAACAAACAAAAAGAGAAGAAGACAAAGAGAGACGCGAGAGACAAAGAGAAATATTGGAAGACTACTGCTGAAAAAGACAGATGAACAGAAAAAAAGAGAGAGATGGAGTAAGTTTGGTCAGCTGAGATTTACTGTGTTGGTTGTGAATGCAGCAAATAATAAGTCACCAGCTAAGCAGCTTCGATATATCCTTAAAATCCATGGCCGTCTTGTCTAAGCTTTTTCAACACATCATTCAACCCACTGTTTACTCCTTAGATAAACTGAGCTTCAGCCTGAAGAAAGCTATAGGTCTTCGATGAAAATGTAGGCTTTATATATAAACGCATGGTAAAGTACAACAGTGACAAAGAGCTTGTGGGGTGGAAGATTATGAAAAACATGGTACAATGATGCAGAATAGAGTCAGTTCATTTGACAGATAATACAGTAGATCTAGCAAACAGCCTTTAACCACACCGTACAGTAAACTAGAATTACTGCCTCATGGTTGTCTGCCTCCGCCACTCAGACTAGTTTCAGGTCACATCCCTGTTTATCCAGAATCAAATAAAATATGATCCATTTGTATGAAATTTTGTCATAATTGCTGTGTGAAGTCTTGGGTTAAGGCTAAAAAGTGTTTTGTGAAGTCACACTGATCTTACCTTTTGACCTTTGACTCCCAAAATCTAATCACATTATCCTTGAGTCCTAGTGAATGTTTGTGCCAAATCTGAATTAGTTCAAAGTGTTACTGTGATATCATGTTCATGAGAATAGGATGAACGCACGGACAACCTGAAAACAATATAAGTCAATTGAACAAGTACGGGTCACACCACCAGTGTTGTGTAAGTTACTCTAATTTCTTTTCTTTTTGTTGCTCAACATCAAAAGTAGATACATTACTTGTTACTTCAGCTTTGAAACTCATCTCCATCAAATGTACCTTTAAACAAGCCTCCACAATCACAATGTTTCATCTTCTGTATTTAACATGTATCGATACAAAAAACTAGACGTTGCGGTTTAGCGAGCAATCAGCCTTCGGTCAGGAGGAATTTAACTGAACATCAACTGATCCATGCCATCTTCACAGTGAGGCTGTGTGCTCACCAAACCATCCAAAGAATTTAGTGATTCTTGAATGAAAGTTAATGTTAGCAAGCCACCAAAGAACATGCTATATATAAGTAAGACAGTTTGGAGTTACTGCTTCTTTTGATAAAAGCTTCCTGCCTCCCCACATCTCAAGCCCCTGTCCTGATCTGATAAATATCTGCCCTTTAACTGTTATCAATTTTATTCACAGCTTATTGAGGGTTGAAGAATAGTGAAAATGAAAAACTCCCCAAAAATGTACAAACTAAACAAACTAAATAGCAATGGATGAAAGCGACTGGTACCTTGGTACTAAATGTATCTATGCTAGGATTAATAGGGGGCAGGTGTACAAGCAGGTTGCTAATCAGGTGTTGGGCAGGAGCAGAAAAGGGGAAAGTGATTAGCAGAGAAATGAGGCATGACAGAGTCTGGAAAAATTCTGCAATACACACTGAAACTGTGAAAGCACAAGTCAGATGCTGAAGAGGAATTTGTGGGTTCCTGTCTAGACATGACATGTTAATAATGACAGAAAAAGACTTGTTTCTCTTCTTGCCTTTTGGTCTTATTGTCCCCCCCCCCACACATCCTGGTCTTCAGATGTCCTTCCTTTCTGATGGGCTCAGAGGATATTCGATGAAACACTGGCATCATTTGTCCAGCGTTTTCAATAGGGGCATCAATCAGCCAATTAAACAGGCCTCAGCAAAACATTATCTACAGTAAAATGCTTCATTAGACAGTTAATGAAAATGTCTAATGAATGGTTGGTGTTATCAACTGATCAGTAGAAAAGATCAATAATCAATCATTAACTCATAGGAGCCATTCATCAACAAAGTTTTGACCTGAACACAATTAAGCTGAGAGTACTGACAAAAAAACACACAAAACTATTAAATCTGAACGACTAAAGCTGCAGCTATGATCATTTTCTGCAGAATTGTGGCTCAAGTTTTTTCTCCATCTGACACAGAGAGAGACAGAGAGGCGACGTTTTAGTTTACCAACCCACCCAAGCACAGGCTAAATGAAATGTCGTTATCTACAAGATAAAAACAAATGAGCCCACTGCACTCGTGGTTTGTGGAGAGAGCAAGAGCAAGAGGGCGAGAGCTGGAGGTAAAGCTTGAAAAGAGGGAGAATGGGTGAAACTGTGAGTGGGAGTGTGTGATTACATAAAATCATGTCCAGCTTAATGAGAATCACATAATCTGAGAAAAATGTCTCCATTTTAATTAACAGTATCCAGCTCATGGCAATATCCTACTAGCAAATATTTTTGGACGAGAGCAGTGCATCGTTTTTCACTTTCTGTTGATTTATAATATTCTTTTGTGTCCTTTGTTATATATTTCATACTGTGTCTAACTTCCGATCCGTCTGACTGAGTCACTGCTGCTATGTCTGTCCAGCTTTCCATTCTGCAGTTTACAGAGATAACGTGGCATATTTACCACTTTAAATGTGTCGCAATTTTTAAAACAATGGATCTTTGATTTTACACAGATGTGTAAAAAGAAAAAGAAGGCTTCTCACTGCTAGCCAACAACCATGGATTTTGTTGTTTGTTTGTTTGTTTTCGCTGAATTGTCCTTGTGTTGCAGTTAAAGTCCTTGTGTCATTACACAGTAAAATAAATAAAAAATCGAATTGATATGTTCTAACATAAGCCAGTTGCAAGCCACACAGATGGTTGAATGGATGCTCTATTGTTTGGATTTTCATAACACTTACACAGGAGAAAAAGGCTTCGTGGATGAGGGCTAACTGATGAGACTGGCAAACATAACTGTCTTGGGTAATGAGTTTCGCTGGAGTTGCTGGAGTGTAAATTTCCCCAAATCAAACAAAGAACAGAAAAGAGCCGCTATTGTTACTCTAAACCCTCATATATTTGTAGCTGATCTTGGCTCCCGCGCAGTGGGTGTGTTAGTGCTGGACAGGAACTGTTGTAATGTAACATGTAATTCACAGAAAATAATTTACCTACTCATCGATCTTGGAGGTAATGCCAGGTTACTCCTGGGAATACTCATGCTAGCATCTTAATCTTAACGTTTAACCAATTCCATATATTTTTGCTTTTAATTTTGGTTTTGGATACCACGATCCAAACTCTTTGTGCACCTAGTTGCTAAGCTGTGATTAAGGATAACTTTTGTTTGTTTACAAAAAACTCCCCAGCATCCCTTTAAATGATATCCTCAATGTCACAGAAGAAACAACTCTCCCAGATAATGTAATGATCCAATAAGTGTATGTTATCTTTCCACTTAGTGCATTACTTCAACGGTGTTTCAGAGAAATCTTTTATTGTCTATAATTTTGACATGGCAGAAACATTATCCATGAGCCTTAGCCACTGTTGCCACGAAGAGGAGGCATTATAGTAGAAAAAAAGTACACGTAGTGGGAATTGTAAATAACGGTCACCTCAAAGTCTCTGTGTGCACAGGCCTGTACCTTCAACTTTTAATCAGAGAGTCAGATATTTTGTGACAGAGTTCTTGATCTTTTGTATTGATGACTGGGAGAGTTTCATGCTGATCCAAGCTGTAGAAATGCTTCACATGTGAGTCACATAACTTTGTCTATGGTAAAAAATTAATGGAGCTTTTACTTCAGGAACCAAAGGGGCCTGAAAATATCCCACTTTACAACTCTATTGTTGTGTTTTATAAATATCTAAAAAAAAAACTAAAAAAACTCTCAGACAGTATTTCAAAGGGCTATCAAGCTCTCGTATGAGATTTACATTTGAAATAAAGGAAACAATCACAGGGTTGCTGAATCACAAGGGTTGATTCATGGACTAAAAGGCTATGAAAAATAACACCTTGGAGGAACTGCATCCATTTTAAAAGATAAAGAAATATGGACTTGAGTTATATGGACAAGTAATGAATTGATTGTTTAGTTTTATTCTCACATATTCATTCTTCTTCCTGATTGTGTTTTGTGTGTCTGACACTGTAGATCCCAAACCTGAGCACGTACAACTCACCCAGCTGATACACCGCCTGCAGGTGTTTTTGTATTATAGGTGCTGAAAATGTAGAGGCCAATTAAAGCTGAATAAGCCAATATGTGTAACATGGTTTTTCTGCGTCTCTATGCCATATGTTGCAGCATACATGAACCTGTTCTAATGAGGCAAGTCACATTAGGTATACATGAAAATCTGATGCTTTACTGTAGATCTAATCACACCAAGCCTCAGAGGGAAAATTATGTGTGTGTGTGTGTGTGTGTGTGTGTGGATGTGTGTATTAGAGAGCATTGTCCAGTATATCAGACAGCGCCTGTCATGTTCATGTCGCAGCAGCAGGGTATAGGAGGTGTTCTTGTCTCTGAGTGATGCGATGGCATGAACAGCATGGTTTAAGAGCTAAAAGAAGGTCATCGATGTCTCGCTTCACTATCTCTCCCTCCTTTTCTCTCCTCTCTCTGTTGCCCCTGTCATCCCTACTGGATGATCCCTCGCTCTCTCTTCCACCCCGGCTGTCTTTCTGTCCTTCGTCACGGGTTGCTGTGTCCATTTCTTTTTCTTTTTTTTTTTTTTTTTCCTGCATCTTGCTCCGTGTTGAACTCCAATCCTCTGGACTGATTTTATTTGTGCAGGATTCACGGTCCACAGAAAAAAAAGTATTTGTAATCTGTGAAAGTAAGAACTGTGAGATATCTACAGTACAGAGGAAGTGAAAGGTCCCAGTCCGGCCCAGGTTTGTCACTCAGTCCCATGGTATAGAGCTGCCGGACAGGGTTGCCAGATCTGTCTCCTGTCATCATTTAGCGAGGCCGTGACCTCTGTGCAGTGAGAGGAACACCGCTGCTTAATTATTCACAACTTTTTTTTGGGTGGGAACGGGAGGGTGTGGGGTAGGTGTCTGGGCAATTTGCTGGGTTTAAATGAACTGTTGACTGTTTTCACAGCCTCTATCTGAGGTGACAGTAGGCAGCATCTCCTGACAGGCTCTCGCGAAAGGAATATCAGATTAAATTTCACCATATCACCTCTGGACATCTCATTACAAATATCTATATCTATTTACTCTAGCTGGGTGTAATACAGTGCAAGGCTGGGTGTGCAGCTGACTTATCTGAAATGATCTGGGAAGTCAATGTACTGAACATGAATGATGTGACCCTTGTAAATGTTTGTCCATAAAAGCTCTGTTAGGCTGGAGTCAGCATCCCTGTCCCCTAGAAATTATGTTCTACAACTAATTTACAACTTCTATCTATCTATCTATCTATCTATCTATCTATCTATCTATCTATCTATCTATTTATCTATCTATCTATCTATCTATCTATCTATCTATCTATCTATGGGAAAGTAAATTCTAGGCGACAGCACTCAGGCCCATTGGCGTGTTCTACTAAATGCTAATGCATAGAAACATCCTAACAATGACAATGCTAACACGGGCACATTTAGCAGATATAATGTTTACCATGTTCACCATCTTTGTTGCTGTCATGTTTTGGCTTTGCACATCCCAATCATCACTTTGCAATCAGATGCCAGTAATGTGGTGTCATTTTTCACGTATTACTATATTCATTTGTTAATGGAGGTTTTGGTATTAGATGAATAACAAATCTTTATTTGAATATGAATATGTCTTACGTGTCATAAAGACCTCTATCATGATGTAATGTTTTCAGATATTTGCAAACAGAAAAGCCTTTGTCAGCATTTGCATTACAGTCCTTCATAATCGTATCGTCTACATGTGTCAAACCTGCTAACACATACACATCTCAACACCCCTTCAGTGTCACTAGCCGGGTTTCCATTGCAGCTTTGCACAAAATAGAAGCTACTTTTGTTTTGTTGAAAAGTGGACAAAACACAGTTGTGAACGGTCTGTGTTTCTATTGAGTTATGTTATGTGAATAAAGCTGGGTTTTCTCCTCTCACGATATTATTCCAGTTAAATGTGACGACAGTTCAGTGGTCAATACATCAGCAGCCTGATGCATGATAAGGCCGCCGCCATGACTTGAATCCAAAGAAAGTATTTCCATTTCAGTTTTTTGAAATGTTGTTTTGTTGAATAGTCTGAAGAAACATCTCATGCGAGCATATACACTTTCAGCGACATTTCTTTACATGCTACCATTACTTGTTTTTAAGGTCGCAATTTCAAATTGCGCATTAAGCAGGTTAAGGGAAACACACCTACTATTATGATTTGCCGAATCAACAGTGGTTACTGTACTTTTTAGAGTAGTGCCCATAATACAACACTGACTTTCATAACTGTTCTATCAGGCGTTATTTAACCATCTTATCTGTGTTACTAATTAAAGCACTATTTCAAAGACAGGAATGAACAAAGGACATGTAAACAAAGAGGCTGTGTCTAAGGCGACATGCATCTCTTACATAATTATTTGTTTTTATGATTTTTTTTTTTTTTTTAGAAAATGAAGATAAGAAACAATCTACCTCAGAGTTTTTATAAACATAACAGAATCTAAATGAGAAGTAATGCTGTTAGATCATTTCTTAAAACTCCAGTGTTCTTCTTATAAAGCAGAGGACTTATATTACATGAAAACAGCTGAGTTATTTAAGTTGTCAGTTTTAAATAAAAGCCTGACAGTATTACTTTGACATTTACAATATTGTTTCACATCTGTTCCAAACTGTGTGTGTGTGTGTGTGTGTGTGTGTGTGTGTGTGTGTGTGTGTGTGTATGCGTGCGTGTCTTGTTCACCTCTGCACAGACTTTCCCATGTTGGAGAGATTCAGAACACAGATTTCCTGGCGGGAGCAGCAGGTTGTTGGGACAGACAAGCGCTTTAATTAATGTTCAGTGTGGGGTGGAGGATTTCTGACACAGCTGCCCAGTAGGGATTCAGTAGCTACTCTTGATCCACGAGTAATGAACTGTACATGGTACTCTCGTTCTCCTTCTCTTCCTGTCCACCTCACTGTAACGGTACTGCAACTCATATTTTTCACACACTGTGTTACTGATGCTTTTAAATCTAATACCAATCAAACTACAAACTTTTGACAACTTATACAGACATAACTGATGTGTCTGAAGAAGAGGAACAGGAGGGAAGTGAAGAGGAGATGTTAGATAAGCTGTTGAGTATTTTTTAATTTTGACAAACAGCCATAAGGCTGTGACAAAATATCTAATTACAGAGTAGGGTTAGGATATGAATTGGGGTGATAAATCATTATTTACTCATGTGAGAGGGCTTACTTAACCTTGAAGTGTTGGCAGAATTAAAATGTGGATTTCACGGGGAAAACCCACTCAGTATGCTTGACCATGCGGTGGAAGGAGAGCAAGACACGAGTGCAAGGGGGAGGAAAAAAAAGGAGTGCAAAAGCTGAAGATGCAGGAAAAAACGGCAGGAAAGGGAACAGGTGCAGAGAACAGAACAACGACAGACAGACAGCAAATTGAGAGACGAGTGTTGCGCGGAGAATCTATGGAGAAGTAAGTCAGGAGGAGATAAAGGGATGAGATGGAATCAGGAGCTTGGAGGGAAGGGACAGGTAGAGGAGGGATGGTGTGGTTTGGATGGGAGGAGGCGAAGGGGAGGAGAAAAGGGGGGGTTGGTGGAGGTGGTTTGGAGAGCACAAGACAGATGACAAATTGTGATTAATAGATGGGGTCCGGGGCAGCAGTGTGGAGCGCAACTCATTAATAGAGAGAATTAGAGAGGCTGTGCAACTCAATCTGTGCACTGTCACTCGCAATCAAGGACCATAATCAGATCTGCACACACAAACACACACACTCACAGACCAGGGTTCGAATCACAAGGGGAGATTGCGGGGGTCTTATCAACACATTTTGACCCCACCCCAAAAAAGAGGTAAAAACTGTTTAGGGGTGTTGACATATTTATATATCCTTCTTACCTGTAATTGTAAATGTTACCATGTATTTCCCATATCCACGCCTGAAAGAGTCTTGTAATACAATTTCAGACACCCCTAAAGTGGACTGTACCATTTGTTAACCTTGCCTGCCACACTCCCAGCAGTGTCTCCTGTCCTCAATTCAATGCTGCCCTGCGTCACACAGGCAAATTGAGACTAGACTATAGGTAAATGTAAGTAGCAGTGGCTTGTTTAAAACTCTTTACTTTCTTACCTACATAGTTTTTGAATAAGATTGCGTCTTGTATCTATGTGATGCTAATGTTGACTAGTTTCTAACTTTTGCCTTATGTTATGGTATAGCTAACTAATGTTAGCTAGCTGATTGTGCGGCATTTCGTTTCCAATGTTGGCTTGGTATTTTATTACTAATATAAAATGTTATATGTTATCTAATTTAAGAAAACACTGGTGGTCAGTCTAAGGTGACCAGATTTCTGGGGACATTTCCAGTTCAGTGGTCAATACATCATTAAAATATCCAATGTTTTTAACTATGAAATAAAAAAGAGTGGACAGTCCTGGGTTCATGTATTTTGACCATGGTAAGTATTGTAATAAATTATGGTGAAGGCAAATTAATAATATTGGTCGGGTTGCCGACCATCCTGCAAAATAGGAAATCATCCCATAATTGGAAACTAAAATAGGTGTTCTGTATTTAACTAATAAAGGACACACATTGTCTCATTTTTTTGAAACTTAATTTAGTGCAAATTTACGGGAGATAAATATCACTGGTTAGTCTCTTAAAACAGGGTGATTTATTTGAGATACTGTATAAGGGCAACCTCCCATTCTCCCAAACAGAGAACGCGCTTTTCATTGTGGTTCTGACTCACGACCAATGTATCTTGGCCAATAATTTTGTTGTTTTTTCAATTTTTTTTTCCTTGAAAATGAAAGAGAGGGGGCAAAAAAATACAACTGAGGGGACTAAGCCCTTTTAAAACCAGGCAGCAACCTTCAAGGTTGGAAAATAAAGCCAACATGGCAGTACCAAAAACTGCAGTTCTTTGAATGACCACTTGAGACTGGCTCCAAAAGTGAGTCAATCCCCATAGACTCCCATGTTAAAATGTCCAACTTTACAGCAGAACTGTCCATAAGAGAATATTGAAAACCAAGAGGCACATAACACTATTGAATGATAAAGACAACGCAGATATGCCTTAGGATTCACTTCCTCTATACTGCCTGCTGGATGTTGACAGTGAATAGATGAATAAAACAAAAAAAGTAGATGTAAAAAAAAAAACTAATTGGATCAAGGATAGAACAATCATAACGTTATAATACAGGTGCTGCATACAGGTTATTAGAGAGAAAAGAAAAGAAAAATACCATAACCTTAAAAATAACCCTAACCCTAGCCCTAAGGTCAACAATGAACGTTCAGATAAGTTGTTTGTCATTCCTTCCCAAATGACCTAATGAGCTTTTTCTGATCCTGTGCCTCTGTTGGCAAGACATCACTGATCAGTGTCTTTCAAATCGCATGTAGGTACAATAACTGTTTAGTTAAAGGGAAGATTGAAACCAATGCTGACTGCTGGTAGGAAACAGGGTGTGATCAGTCATCGTCACCGAACACGACGCAATGCCATGTCAAGTTCACCCTGATTCAGTTTCTTGCGTGAATCGCTTTGCAAGGCAATTTTTACCCTTACACTCCACCAGTGGATAAATCTCTGTGGAGAAGATCATTATTGTTATTTTAGCAATCCCTCTATTGCCTCCAAGATTCAAGATAAAGACCAAGTGATGCTCTGCACAGAGTGGCATAAATTGTTGGAGAATAGGTCATAAGTTGCTTGTTTACACAATGTTTTTCTAACAAGTGAGATGCTCTTGACACGCCCACAGCAGTGAGTGAGAAGTTGTGGAGTCGCTGTTGCACGATTTGTTCGCTTGCAATGGGTCTTCACTGTAAGAGCTTTTGCAGTAATAATGTCACTTTACTTCCACCTCTTTCCTGAAACACGAGCGTTATAATTTGCATGGCCACAAGAGTTTCTTGTTAGGTAAATATAAACATAGGTCACATTCAAAACAAATCTCCTATCTTATCCTTTCTCTGGTGAGGACATGGTTTCTTACCTTGCCATGCAGAAAAGTTAAAATTACTCTTTCCACTGTGTAGAAACACAACAAATGGTCACACTAAACAATATCATGTTACACACTGCCAATGTGATGCTATGACCCCTACATTTCCATTACCCTCACCGCCTCTCCGTTCTCCGTCCCTCTCAGGCTGCTGCGCTCTCCCCCTGGCTCGCTCTCTGACCTGTGAGATTGCAGGTCAGGTTGAGCCCCTTCCACAGCCACTTACTTGGCTTGTATTAGTGTGTCGCTGTGTTGAAAGCCCCTCCACCTTGAATGAGCTGCTTAATACCATAGTAACCCCTCTGATCACATGCCGGCTCTCTGCTCATGTCCTGATTGCTTTTACTGATTGTTCTAAACAGAGTGAGTGACTGTCCTGCTGGTAGATCACCTCCGTCCAGCCTTATCTGTCTTGACATGCGGCAGGAAAACCAGAGTGCATCAGCAGGAGTGAGTCATTCCAACACGTAGAACCTGTTTTTAATGACCATAAATCCACACAGTAACACAGTAGCCTATAGGCCTTCAGAGACCTGAGTTCAAACTGCTCTGCTGGGAGACTTCAGCGAGACACGGAATTCCCACCAGCTCCAGAAGTGTTTTCACATAACTGGAGACAGTTTCGCCTCAAGGGGATGATGTGCATTTATGACTTTTTTATTTAATTGATATATATCAATATATCAATCAATATAATTATATAATCGCACATTTTACTCACCTAGAAAAACCTCAGAACTAGCAGCTAACACGCGCTTTAGCATTTGACTTCAGTTTTTCTCTGGACGTGCTCTTGGCGGGGTTAGGTCAGCAGACCTTTGTGTTAACAAACAACAGCCATGTCCCACCTGAGACTTAACCCTGCCACCCTCTGGGCTTCAGTCCTTCCAGCCTGATGTTGCTCCAAAGCTTTTATATTAATCATAACTCCACAGCTCAGACACCTGAAGGTCAGAGAAGAGAAAGACATCAAAAAATCAGAAATCAGAGTCAAGAGCAAGAATGGAGATGTAACATGTGGGTTAAAAACAATGATGAAATAATATTTTGTCAGATAAAATTCGGTATTTTACATTCAACAGATCAGGCATTTTCTTCCTGTAAACTCGAGCTTTAATTAAACACAGGAGAGTATGATATAGTACAGACAAGAACATGATATCATATATCAGGAGGAGAAAGAGTCAGAGACAGATATTATCGCTTCACAGCTTATATATTCATCGGCTTAGTTAATATTTCATAGGGCTCTAAAAACCTCCTTCTCTCTAAATTGTCCTCCCTTCTTGGCAATAATAATTTAAATGCATGGAGCCTCTGAGTGTTTCACCAGTGTGTCAGAGCCCACATGTAAATTATATGTGTCTGTGTGCACATATGTATGCATGCAGGCACTCACACACATGCCATAAAGGCACATAAAGAAGCATGGCCAGGGATGCACAAACAGAAGTGGATATAAGCAAGGGGTATACTGTAAAACCACACATTTACAAATACAAAAAATTCTCCAGCCTCTATAGTTTTGATTTGCCAATTCTGAAAAAATGTAGAGACCACACCATTTCCCACTTTCTGACATGCAGTAGTTATTTTCTATCTCCAAATGCAAATGTGACTAGAGGCTTGGCATCTGCCTGAGGGCTCAGTCGGCTGACAGTATGCATCCTGGGGAGTGATCTATTGATCCATATTCAATATCTGCTACACTCTCCTGCTCAGTAAAGTTGGGAGATGAATAAATAAGAGGCAGAACTGACAGTACATACAAGCACACTTGTGCCTTAGAGGACTGGCTGCTGCCTAAATGGTTCACTCACCTGTTTCTTGTGTAAATGCCCCCAGACCAACATTTTTGGATAAAATGTAAGCAGCATTATGTCATTACTTTACTATCAATACTATGATAGCCAGGCTTCATTTAACAACAGGTGTGTTTTGAAGACTTTAATGTCAGGTGTGTTTTTGATTAATACAAAGTACACACCTGAAAACTATCCCTTATTTAGCATAGCTGCCATACACACTCCCATATATGACAACATAAAAACAATGTCCAATTTGAGAATCAATTAATTTAGGAGTGCTATAAATATAAAGTCAGGGAGAGAGAAAGGAAAAGAAAGAGACCGGTAGTAGGAGGAGGAGGGGGGGGGGGTTGTCAGCAGTGATACATCTTTCATCTCTAACGAGGTCTGAAAGCTACAGAAATACAGACATTGACAACAAACCCTGAGAACACCACTCTCCTCCTTTCACCTCATCCTTTTCACTTCACTATCCGGCATGATGTGTGTCAGTCTCACATCTATAGCCCACGTTTTGTGCTCACACTTCAGTGTCTTCACACCTGTTGTTCTCCCCAACACAGCTCCACAGGTAGCTCTGTTTCACTCATACTTGAAAATCTTTATTTGGTACAACAAGGATATAGCAGCTAGCTACACAGTTCCTCAAGCGATCTGCTGTCTGGAGCATTGCACACATGAAGAACTGCTGAGGCATCCCAGTTTACATTTCAGGAGATAATTATGAAAATCTCTAACAAAAAAAAAAAATCAAAACTTGAAATGATACCTCTATTAAAGTAATTCAAATGTGTAATGTCAAACATGGAAACTCTAAATCCACCAAAGAGCAGACAGTCACACTATGAATATTATTACAGTAATTTTTTGGTTGTACAGCCTAACGGTGTTGCAAATAAATCTTCAATATTTGAAGGGAAAACGACATCCTTTGATTAAACTATTAAACAGATGTAGTCATTTGATTTGTGAAAAGGTCACATGCAGGATGGGATGTTGCATCTGAACGTGTGTGTGTGTGTGTGTGTGTGTGTGTGTGTGTGTGTGTGTGTGTGTTACGGAGGGAGGGCGGGGGAGCAGTAGTAAGCAGACACTGAGGGAAGAGAAGCAGGACGGAAAATACAACAAGTGAGTGAACTGTTGCTCAGCAAATAAAGTCGCTCTGCAGCGGGATGTCTGCACGTCGGAAGTGTGCAAAAGTAATTGGTCAGAATATGTAATTTCACTTGAGGGAGCGCTACGAGACTTTGAATTGTGTTGTTGTTACTCCTCATTAAAAAAAAAAAAAAAAAAAAAAAATCCTCCGTGTCTGCTCGGGCTGCCGTGAGCATTTCGGACAGTGCTGTCCAGCCACCGCGCAGGACTCCTGAATGAGACGCTGCAAGTTCAAATATTAGTGGGACTCTGAGTTTGCACCGCGGCGCAACTTCACGGTGGAAGCGCTCAGTCAGTCTGTGGAGGATTTCATTCCAGTCCTGGACCAGTTTTCCTGCGGCGTTTCCATCTGAACACCGGCTGGAGGAGGAAGAAAGAAGCAGAGGAGAAAGAGAAAAAAAAAAATCTTAGTAAGTTGATGTCATTTTGCATGAATTTCTCAAACGTTTGCTTGTGAGATCATTATTTCCTCTTGTTCTGATTAAATCGGGACGAGTGTTTAAAATGTAAGTGACCATTTTGATTAAAGGGAAATTACTGGAATTTTTGAGTTATGTATGATATGTAGTGTTTGTGCTTTTTTAAAAACTGTCTGAGTTTGTAGACCATAATCAATGTAGGCCTGTAATAATATCAACACCTAGCAATCAACTGAGTTCATTTGATTATTAAATTACTGAGGTTTCCCATTTTGTTCCCTTTATAAATAACAACAGAGATGTTTAAATAAACCTAAGGCATCATGACAAATCCGTATGTTGTCTGTCACATTTTTGTTTATTTTAAATTGCTAAGAACAGATTTAAATTATTTATATTATACAAATTCCAATGCTTTGTTTGCTAAATTTCCTCTACATTTTAAGTTCAAATATAATAGGGGATTTGGTTTTGTTTGTCCATGACTGCTTATTTTATTATACGTGTGTATATGTGTTTTCTTTTCCTTCTAGATTGCAAGAGATTCAGTGATTTGCTCTGATGCTGTGATAAAATGTTTTCTGCTTCATCCAAGCTGCTTTTAAAACACGGGTGCCCACATTCATCGCAGTTTGGCCTGCCCTTTCTTCAGAATTTGCCTTTTATGACCTGTAACGAAACCATCCTTTGAATGGAGGAGTAGACTGCTGATCTAAATCAAATCCAGGCTCCTTTAAACAATAGATATACAGAGAGAAAAGAGAGGAGATTTAGCACTTTCCTCGTTCTTCTCTTCTCATTGCTGGACAGACAAGTAAAGCGCCCTTCCCCGCATGTGGTGGGTGAGATGAACTCCAGTGGGAATACTGTAGACCCCACCTGACAGCTCTCTGCCTGAGCAACTGAAAGCTTTTCACTGGAGCTTCCACAACCACAGAGCTGGATTTAAGAAAACAGCGGTTGCCTAAAATCCTAACATTTCAATGGTGATGCTCATTTTTGACAAAGACATTTAAAATATTTGTTATTTTTGGCCTGAAGGGTGATATTTTATCTTTAATTAGGTTGAAAGCCCACAGACACGGTCAGCCAGAGGAAACTGAAAAATAAAAGGATACAAAACAAATGTGGTGAACATCAAGAAATGGAAAAATCTGTTTGTTATTCTCCCCCAGACTGCTGATTTTTTTTTTCCTGTTCCTGTCTGAGACTTGCCTGTCCTGCTCCTAGAATAGCCCCCATTTCTTTTCTCTGCCCCACACAGTCACACATTTTTACCCTCCACCTTCTCGATCCAGTAGTTACTCTCTACCCAGAGTTCAGCCTGGCCGGCACAACCATTCCAGCTAAGGGGGAGGAGGACTTCCTCACGCTGGCCGCCTCCCGGCTCAGCCGAAAAAAACGTGTCATCGGGGCTGGAGTCGGCGTGGCCATGGTCCTGGTCCTGTTGGTGGCCATTCCCCTATTGGTCCACACCACCAAAGGGGGAGGGTCCGGAGGAGGGGGCACACATTACGAGATGCTTGGGAGCTGCAAGATGGTGTGTGACACTTTCACCCCCCCACAGGGAGAGCTGACAGCCGTCTCCCCTCAGCCCCCAGACTTCCCAAACCGCAGGGGAAAACAAGGGTTTAGAGGGAGCGCTGGACTTCCTGGTCCTCCAGGTCCTAAAGGGCCTCCCGGGGAGCCCGGCAAGCCTGGCCCACCTGGTCCACCTGGGCCTGGACCCGGTGGCTATGGCCCCTCTTTCTACAGCCCCAAGATCGCCTTCTACGCCGGCCTCCGGAAACAACACGAAGGAAGTGAAATACTAAAGTTTGATGACGTGGTGACCAACGTAGGGAACTACTATGAGCCCGGTACCGGCAAGTTCACCTGCCCTCTGCCAGGTATCTACTACTTCACCTACCATGTCCTGATGAGAGGTGGTGATGGGACGAGCATGTGGGCTGACCTGAAGAAGAACGGACAGGTGAGTGTGGGTTTAGGTGGGAGTGATTGTGTGTCTGAAGTGTCTCTCTGAACTTGTGATATGAGTGTTTGGCCTTTTGACACAAAGGCTGAGTCTGCAACTATAAAGCAACCAAAAATGTATTGGTGAAAAACTTGTGCACAGTTTATGTAGGCCCACAGAGTTTGGTCCAATATCACTCTGTGTCACAGACAGTGGACATGATAAAAGCAGCAATTTTATAATTCAGCCTAGGACAACATACAACATACAGGAGAACAAGAAGTAAACCAAATTAAATGATTAAACACAGATTGTAACCAGGGGCGCTGCACAAACATCTGGGCCCCGTACATATACAGTTCAATAATCCACTGCCTCTCCTGTACGAATAACTAAATCAACAAGTGTAAGCTCATGCATTTATCGTGGTTATCATGAAAATACGTAACAAGGTGTTTTAAATGAAGTGAAAATGAAGTCTATTCAATCTAAAAACTCTATAAACTCATTTCACCCTCCTTTCTCAACTGACTATAATTACTATGTGAAGCTTTCACTGTGAGAGTATTACAAAAGATTATTTACATCTTAAATACATCTTACTCTGGTCCCTACCCTCAGAAAGGATTACTCTTCTACTGCATTTCATAATGAAAGAATTAGCATTAATAATCAAGGTCTCACATAATAAAACCATAGAAACCTAAAGACACAAGTACACACATAAGTATATGAAACAGGTAGCCCGCGTATTAAACCTGAACCCTATCGCTCTCAAACTGACAGACTTGTCTTGATACGGATAGTCATACTGAATAATGCTGTACAATAATGTACAATGAAACAGACTACTCTCTGATGATGTTGTAAATCTCCTCTTAGTGTAAACTGCTGAAAACGACTGTATGAAATGACTTTTAGTCTGCACCTAATGAGCTCAGCTTGTCAGACATCCTCAGTAACATGAGAAGATGGTGATGATGGAGCAGCAGCTGATTCACTCTGGCGGTTTCTCAAACTCAGGACAATGCTGCTTCATTCATCAGCAAGCTGCCTATTATAATATGAAACCAGTCTGACACACTGCCACCCTTGATATTTTTCTTTCCTTCCTATTTTGTAGCCTGCTTTGTAACGACATGACTGCTTCATCAGTCTCAGCACATTTACAGCATATGGAGAGAAATGACTTCTGTCCACCCGAGTGCAGGAGTGGACTAAACCATTAACACCTTTCAGCCAACAGTAGCAATAACAGTTTATATAATTAAATAAAAGCTCAAGAACAAGCTTTGAGCTGATCATGAGTTTTTACTGAGACGACGAGAGAGATAGGGTTGTCCACCGTCTTTACAGACCCCGTGTGAAACTGAAGAAACAGCAAAACGTAAAACGGTTCACCAACGAATGAGCTCCACTCCTGCCATGTTCTCAGATACAGCGTTCTTGGCAACTGCCATACCTGATTGTAATTTCCCTTTAGACTTATGTCTGTAAGTGTTCTCTGATCTGATGTCAGCACAATGACATCATATGTCTGTGCTTTCCAAAAACCTTTGCAAATCACTGAAAATAAAGCCATTTACAAGCCACTGACGTTGTAATGTTTGCAGTCATGGTCAAAAGAAACACTGTAACAATATTACTCTATTTACTTTTTTATTCTTGTTCAATCTTGACAAAAGTCTTATTCCCACAACCACTAGAGGGTTTTGTCATTGAACGTAAACAAATGTCATTTTTGGGTTGCAGGTTGCCGTTGTTGCTGCATTGCAGTGCCCAGGTGTTGCTGTTATTGTGTAATAGTTTGACTATCACTCAGTTTCTTAGCATGATGAAAAAGTAGCCTAGGTTCTTAACAGTAGAATAATAATGATATTTTATAGAAACATCAAAAGCAAAGGTTTCGTAAAAAATACCAGAAATAAATCTAAATGCTGTCTAGATTAAAGTAAAAGGACTCATGCTGTATCCCAACTCTTGTATAGAGAAGAACTATCAACCCCCCCCCCCCCCCCCCCCCC
>NW_019525245.1:752508-781401 GCF_002814215.2 Seriola lalandi dorsalis | reverse complement strand
AAACAAAACAAAACTGTAATTAATTGTACAACTTGCAAACAAAGGGAGAGGGAGCGAGAGAGAGATTGACAGCAAAGCGATCAAGAGGATAACAATCCTCCACGTCTCGGTGGAACAAAGCCAAAATGCAACAGCTGGCTACTGTCCTCTGAGGAACTCTGGCTTTAACACTAATAAATAAACAAGTATAAATGCCTGGAAGAAGCCTTGAACGCTTCCATCTGGAGATCCGTGACAAGCTTGAAGTACTAAGCCCTCACTCTGTTGAGGAACTCTGATTCTGACATGTGTGCTGCAGAACAGAAGAGTGACATCCTGGGGAAGAAGAAGAAAAAAAATGCTTTGCATTGTTACAAGCCAAGTCAAACTGAACAGAGTGTTTGATGGTACGACGGTGGTTTCTCTACACATAATTCAAACAGCACATGAGCTGACAGCAATATCATGCTGAGCAGACCATCACCCAGCTAGGCTGCTGTTCACTGATGTGCTTTGTTGAATCTCCATCTTAAAATACTTTTACAGTATGTGGACCAGTAAGAATATGGCAGGGGAGTAGCTGAACAGTTAGCATGGCAACCTTTTTCCTAATTCCTAATTCTTCTCTGTTACATATTGTTCTTCAGTATGTGTAATAGCCATCATGCTTCTTTGTAAATTTATTTTTTGGTATTTCGTTTTTATTTTACAGTATATATGACAAATCCACGTCTAGAATTCAACCTTGGATGTTGAGGTTATGTAGCATGAGTCTAAACCATCAGGCTTCATGTTTTATTCGACTTTTGAATGTTTTTGAATGTCTTTGTCACTTTCTCTTGCTAATGCTGCTGTTAGCTGAGGTTCACGCTAAACTACTGCCCAACCCGTAGGAGTCACTAGTACCTCTGGCCTCATTGACTTTACCACCATTCATTGCAATGCAACAAGGCTAAGATGTTGCCAACAACAACGAACAGTTCATCACTGGGTCTGCTCAAGGAATCAAACTCACTGTCATTGCAGTGATGGACAGGAGCTTTCTCCCTGCACCACCCATGCTCACCAGGTCTTTTTGTTTGTTAGCTAGCTTGATATGTCAAAAACATATCAACAGATTAAAATCTGGCCAAAGATTTGCCATGGGCCAAGAAAGAACACATACATTTTTGGTGCCGATCCAGTTTATTTTTAAAACATTTATTAGCACTGCCAGATTTCAAGAGTATTTACACAATTTTTCATGACCTACTAAATGTATGAAAAAATGTGGCATGTGAGTGTTACCATGATTTCCCATCACAATGTGTATTTTGTGCAGATTTAGATCCAGATGCAGATTTCAAAGTAGGGCTTTTTCATAAATGATGAATCTACAGATTCTTTTCCCGATGAATTGATTAACCTTTTAATCTGTTAAATATACATTAAAAAAAAAATAGCAGAAAAATGCTAATCAGTGTCCATGGCAACATCTTCTAATTGCTTGTTTTACTTGAGCAACTCTCCAAAACTCAACAATAATATGATATAGAGAAATGCAGCAAATCCTCACATTTGAGATGATGAAGAAAGAGATAATTTGGACTTTTGGCTTGAAAAATGACTGAGATGATTAATGTGTTATCAAAAAAGTTAATACATTTAGAAATTCACCAAGTTAATGATAAAATTTGCATCAAAGTGCAAAGTGGTTTTTACATTGGAAATGTGCTATAGTTGGAGGAAACAAGGAAAATGTCTTATCTTGAAATGCCTCTCCGCACCAGATCGATGGGCATCTGTATTTTTCACTGACATCTGTTCTAATGTTTTTGAGTTCTCTGCTCAGAATACATACATCATTATAGATCTTTTATGTGACTGATCAAGTCCATAAAAATAGTTATTCCTCATTTCATTGATGTGATGGGATGTGCGTAAAGTGCAGAGTAAAGAGGACAGACAGTTAAATGCCAGATATAATTGGAGGACTTGGTTTGTTGCGTGTCTTCACAGACATTGTCATTCCTGTCTTCTCCTGCTGTTAAATCTTTCATAGCCTTTAGATGAGATCTTCTCCCCCCACCTGTGCCCCTCCTTTACACACACACACACACACACACACACATACTTTTACCGTCCACTGGCTATTGACTCCTTCCTCATTAATTATCTTTTCCATCAACTAAATTATTTAACCCAATTCAGTGCTGATCTTGCCCTCACAGTTTCATTGCACTCGCTGTTTTTTTCTGTGAATAGACAAGTGCTCTGGGAGCAAAGTGAACCAGCCAGGTCAATGAGAAAAACCTTGAGGATAATATTGAAAAAGTTTGTCAATTGAGAGACTGTAAAGACATTCAACAGCAAATTACTCCTTACTATTACTGTAACACTCTTTCTAAATGGTTATTCTGCTCACTCTGTCCAGCTTTGGGAGATGACATTCACTCACTGTGATAATTGGATAATGAGTGAGAACATTTATGAGTAAAGGAATGCACTTATATATGCCTATTTACTTTCTTGCTAAAAGTTAAGATGAGAAATTTGATCCCACTCTCATGTCTGTGAGGAAAATATCAAGCAGGAACCAGCGGCTTAGCATAGCACAAACACTGGCAGCCAGGGAAACAGCTAGCCTGAAATGTCCGAATGTAACAAAATCCACCTACCACTAATAAACATTGTTGAAGTACTTATTACTGTGTTACTGCCCAACACTACAATTTAACATGTTATACCTTGTTTGTTTAATCTGTAGTGTTAAGACAACAATTTGCAGTTTAAGTTTTAGGATATGTTCTGAATTATTATGCTAAAATAAGCTAACAGGCTCCAGCTACATATTTACTGTAAGACTGGCATTGAAAGTGATTTTTTTTTTTTCTTTCTCCCAAATGTTGATCTGGTCCTTTAAAGTCTGCTGTGTCTGTCTATGGTGTATCTCACGGCATGGTTAGATGTGTGTGTACGTGTGCATGCGTGTGTGGGTGTGTGTGTATTGTCAGACTGATATGCATGGTGTTGATCAACGTCTTGTCAAAGGGAGCTGAGAATAAGACACATCCTGGGGAGAGATCACTGCAGAGACAGGCAGGATGCAGACAAGTGGGCTGACAGAGAGGGAGAGAGAGAGAGATGGATGGATATTCGCAGAAGAAAGGACACAGGAGGATGAGAAAAAAAGGAAACATATAGCGTCCTCTGTCCTCCTTGGAGGGAGGAGTTGAGGAGAGGGGATAAAGCAGTGTAATCAGACACATGACTGACATATATGAAACAAATCAGACATCCTGGATTCTCGTTTTGCTAAATGATTGTCTCAACATGTAACGGATCAGCAAGTTTAAACCAAGTTTGCAGAGCTGAATGTCTCAATTCAGAGAATCCTCTTCACTCCTAGTGTCCCATAAATCATCAAAAGATTGGTGTTGAGGTAGGTGACCTTTTCAAAAGATATATAATTCACCACCAATATGTACTTTGCCCTTTACAGTGATGAGCATGGAGTGGGAGTATGAATATTTATAGCTGGTCCAATATAGGTGAATCTGAGTTGGTCAGTTAGTCGGTCTGTAGTGTACACACGCGCACACACACACACACACACACACACACACACAGACACACACACACTGTAGTTTTGATGACATCAGTGTCGTAGTAGCATTTCAGTATCTCATCTATTGACACTGGGTAACCTCATTTTGTGGCAGTGGCATTAGCTTGGATCTGACCTATACTGGACTGGTGGACAAAGCGGTGCCTTATTAAAGCCCAACAAAATGCTCTGATTGGACAATGTGAGGTGTGAAGGTTAGAAGATCAATTAAAAGTGGAGGATGAATCTTTGAATTAAAGGTGCATCAAAAGTGCACAGGTAAGAGAAACAGATGCAGGTTCTGATGAAGGTGCATATAGTGTATTGGTTATATTGTGAGAGATGAGCGAGCGAAATAATAAGCGACAAACAGCAAAGACAATATTTTGCAAACAAATTATTTTCACTATGATTATTACAAAAGCTCGACAAATCATTGTTTGTTTGTTTTTTCATGTAACTCCAACTGAAACCCGAGGTTTCGGTGGCAATATAACGGTTTAACTAATGAGGTATATGAGCTAATTTGATAATTAAATACACCACTTAAAAGTTGTGGTGATGACAAGCTGGGACTGAACTAGGAGAAAAAGAAATGGCTCGCCTCCAGAAGGTAGGTGTGATGTGGCTACTGTAAGAGGTGGAAGCTGCTAATTACAGTATGTCAGGCAAGGTGTCAGTGTGGACCTCATGCGGCACTTCATTAGACAGTTTCAAATTCATTTTATTTTGGTACTTTCGGATTCCATTTTTTCCCCCCTCCCCAACAGTTGTGTGTGTGTTGGTAGAATAATTCATGCTCAAGAATTTTTTTGTGCGTTGCATTGCTTTGGTGTCTGACACAATGATAATGGTTAACATTTCGTGATAAGGGATAAAAGTCTGTCCTTTCAGACAGCATTTCATGTAGAGCAAATAGAAAGAATCCTCTTCCATACCCTGCTGCCTGCCCTTGTTTCTTCTGCTTGTCTTTTTCTTCAAGAACACACACATTTATATGAATGTTCATGCACACAGCCATTATTTAACTATATGTTTCTGTTATAATGGCCTAAGTCATTATATTCTGCAGACTAAAGGCTGGTTGGCTGGTTGTTACGGTGTTTTTGTCATGCCTTTGTTGTGCTTTCCTTTTGCCTTCCCATTATATCATTATTTCTCCTCATCAAGGAAGCAGGGGTTTTTTTTTCTTTTATAAACCTCAGGTTTTCACAGTGTTAGATAATGGCTGAACCAATATGTATTCTGGAATATTAATGTTTTTAAGAGTAGATATATCAGAATTTGATGGATATTAACTTCTGACCTGTGACACATTTTATATGATGAATGATGAGCGTTTGGCAGTTAGTTGCTTTTGAGTATTGCCGTTTGTGTTGTCGCATACTGCGCATCCACAGCAGGTAAGACAGTCAACAATATGTCATATAAAGGAATAGCATAGTTTAACTTCAGAGCTGAAGCTTTGCTCTAGCTGATGCTCTGCAGGTAGACTTTCCACAGAACCCATTTATATCCAATTAAGGCATCTCCTCTCCCCTCAAAGGTTTCAGGGTAGAGCCAATTAGAGACTTTCTAATCAACATCTTGACACCTTGGGTCTTGAGTGTCATGGCAAAATATTAGCATTTAGTATGCCAATTAGAGTGTGAGTCTGCAGTGCAGGAGAAGAGTTACATGTGGACCAGGGTATAGAAACAGGAT
Source organism: Seriola lalandi dorsalis (assembly GCF_002814215.2). NCBI lineage: Eukaryota > Metazoa > Chordata > Actinopteri > Carangiformes > Carangidae > Seriola > Seriola lalandi. Next base: position 776,132 of record NW_019525245.1, on the reverse strand, counting down.
ACCTCAGGCCGGTACACATGGATGGAGGCTGAGAGAACACAGCAGCTTTTTACAAAAAAAAAAAAAAGGGCCATTTCAATTGCCCTTCTTCTCTCTCTCAGTTCACCCTCAGAGGTCCCCCAGGTAAGTTTAAGACGCCCCGTCTCAATCGCCTCGCTCCGCTCTGAGAGGTCTGTACATCACAGTGAATGAATCCTGTCAGTTTTATTACCAGAGGATCAAGGCGCCACTGCGAAACAAAACAAAACCGAAAAAACAACACACTGCACGGACAGCCCACCTCCCCAACCTCATTCATACTCCTCCCCCTCTCCTCTGAAATAGGCATGCTTGATCAGTTTGTTATCCAACAGGCTCCCTCCCCATTACTCAAAGCCCCTCTAAACTTTGGCTTCCTTTACTCGAATCCTGTGCTTAGACTGCTAAAGTGCATGCAGCTGCTTGCCCGTCTGTGTGTCCTTATCCAAATTTCTGCTTCCACACCCTTCTTCTCACTGCTTATCCTTCTTTTTTCCTTACCCCATGCCCTCCTTCCTTCAGTTTTCTCTGAGGCAAAGTTTGAAATTGGCTTGATATACATAAAAATGATGAAGATCTTTGGCGGAATAAAATTTGAAATACAGCATGTCCGCCCTTAAATATGTCACACAAATCAGTGGCACACAACTGAAAATGTAGATTTTATTGAGCATTTAACACTTTTAGTGAATTATTTCTGTACTGTCAATTTTCCCTCTCTCTCTTTCTCTCTCCCCCACCTTTCTCTGTCTCTCTCTCCTCATTTAATGTCGCCCCCCTAATGAAAAGTGGAGGAAGTGTAATCTTCTCTATTGTCCCGTGGGTCTCCCTTCTCCCCAACAGCAGCAGATCAAGTCAGAACAGCATTGGGCCAACAGAGAGAAATTCACTCCCTTGTCGCTATCAATCTCCGCCACTGTTGACAATAATCCTGATTTGCCTTTCCCTCTTGTTTTCACTCCCAAAGCCCCAGTGCCTCCTGCCCACTTTAAGAAAACAAGGTTTCCCAGTGATTGTTACTGACAGCAGCTGAACCTGCAGATTCCTCTGTGCTGGTTTCAGTGTCACAGCGCTCTGCAATGTGAGCAGCTCGGCCTGGTCCGAGATATTACAATGTTTTTCATAGAGGTGGAGGATGTTTTCAGATCCTGAGCTTGAGCAAAAGAACCAAAGAAGTAAAGGCCTCACTTTGAGTTACTGTTACCAGCACACAGAGAGAACAAGTAAAGTTCACTTGCCATTTTTCTGTTGTATTGACATCAAAAATGAATGAAATACCTAGTAATAATTACATTTACTTACTTTCCCCATTTTTTAAAAATAAGATCAAGTTGTGTGATTTAACAGTGAATTTACTTTAAGTATCACAGTAAAACTACTTGTTTTGTAGAAAAATGGCCGCTCTTAATGAACATATCACACCTTAGATTATAGCATCATTAATCTTGATGCATCATTGCATAAGAAGCATTTTACTGTTGCTGGTCGAGGCAGAACTAAGTTTTATTTTAACCGTTTTTTTTTGTAATTGTCAAATTTTAATCAGACAAGTTACTTATTATTACAGTTGTCCAATGAATGCAGTGCAATATAAAGTGCAATATTTCCCTATTTCCCTATCATGTGGTGGAGTAGAAGTAGAACTTATTATTAAATCATAATATAATATATCATATTAATAATAATAACAATAACAACAATTATACAATAATAATATTATATATATATATACAATATATATATATATATAATAATATAATAATAATAATAATAATAATAATAATAATGTGTACAGTTTTAAGATAAATGTAGTGTAATGTACAAATGGTTAAAGTTCTAGATTTAATCACTGTAAATTATGTTCATGTCTTTTTCTCTCTGTTTTATTGCAGATTCCTCAGATGACATTTAATTCATTATACTTCATAATATTGATGATGACTGATAATATTTAAAATGTCACACTCTTGAAAACAGGTGCATAAGATGTATAAAATAGCTAACTTGTCCACTGGGTTTCTGTATATATAGGAATATAGGAGGAGAATGTAACCAAGAATTAATCATAAATGTAAGACATTAAATGTCAGCATCTTCACACTGTCTGAGTCGAGGCGAAGTAAACCTGTGTGTCTCATAAGGACGTCAACCATAAAAAGCCATAAATAACATTGTGTCCTTTTGGCTGGCAAATATAATTAGCTGATGTTCATGTTTAAAAGGCCATTTCAATGACATGGTGTGAATATCACTGCGGCAACTTTTGTTATGACCCTTAAACGTGGGCGATTCAGTTAGGAAGAACCCAGCAGCGTGATGAGCTATTATAAAATGAGGGCTTGTGATGTTGTTGTCCTTGCACACATAGAGAGGTAAACCAGTTTTAATTGTAATCCTATACTGTACTCTTAGCAAGTTACAGCAGCCTGTCAGCTTCTAACTCAGCTGAACATATTGTCAGGGGAATCATGCCGTTCAACCATGTAGACAGATGTTGGATGTACAAGATGTCAGATTCTCTTTGCTGTTATATTTTTCCGAAAACCTATTAGGTCTCCTCAGGGGAGCTGTGCAGTCCCTTCAGTGCAGAGCAGTCTTAACAGTATAAAATAACAAAATGTCCTATATGCTGCGCAGTTTTTCTCAGGTGTTCACTTGAGATTCATAAAAAAACAAAGAGGAAAGAGAACTGCTCTTATCGAGATGTGGAAAGACCTGGAGTGTGTGTTCTCTTTTCTCTTTGTGTGTGTGTGTGTGTGTGTGTGTGTGTTTGCTCAGGATCTTATCCTGACCTCCTGCTAGTATTTCATGAGCCCATTTGACCACTGTGCCCCTATTTATTGTGATTGTATGGAGTTATTGAGGAGTCGGACCTATTAGGCGAGGAGCTGCCATGGCTGTCCGACTACCAATTACCGTAGCCTGCAGCCATGTATAGCCTGCCCTGCCGCATCTGGCGGCAGGGAGGGGTGAGGGATGTTGTGAGGAGGGGATGGGGAAGGAGGCAAGAGGGGGGTGGGTGGGGGTTGAGGAGGGTCCTCAGGAGACCTGCCACAGCAGCATGCCGTTAATCAATCCGATTTAGGCCGGACAGGGACACACTTAGTTGCTGCTCCCGCCAACACTGCCATGGTGGGGGAGAGAAAATGTGTGCGTGACCTGCATCTCATTGGAGTGTAAGGACACAAAAAGATGGATAGATGGGTGCAGAATGAAGAGATAGAGATGGGGTGGAGAATGGGGGAGGGATGATGGAAGGGGCGTGAGGTGTGGAGGGAGAGACAACAATTAATGGAGTGATGTGAGTTGAATTAAAACAAAGGAAATGTATCGATTAATTTCTGTCTCAAGGAGCAGAATAAAAATGTTCACCTTTTCTACATGGAAGAAATGCTTGTATAGAGAAACGCAGTGAGTCAAATTGATAATTGTAAGATTCCTAAAAAAAAAGGAAGAAAGAAACTCATTATCTGATGGAGGATGAGAGGAAATGGGTTTTTTAGTCTCATTTTATTTGTCTTAGCGATCACAAGGCAGCCAGGGAGGCTTGATGACTGGTGGAGATGATGGACCATATCCTTAGTCAGACCCAGACCCAGAGCAGAAGACAAGGATGGAGTGAGGGTATCATATTTGCATTCATTAATATGTATGCGCTTGTGTACTTTATTTTCTACTATTAAATGGATCGTCTGCATGAATAGTCGGTTACTTACCCAATGATGGCACAATTTATTATGAGGAGATTTGCTCGCTGGCTGCGAAAACAACTTTGGACTTGGATCTTAGAATGACAGTGGACAAAATAATATAATTATATAATCATTATATAATTAATAATAGATAATTACCTGGGATGCACTACTCTTCATCCAATCAGCTGCTTTCTCACCTTGGAGTGTACTCAATTAAATCCTGGGATACTTGGAGCGTCTAGAAAAGGAACTCCAATTACATGAGGATGGGAGTAACATGACATTAAATCTGGTGCTTGTGCAGGCTCCTGCAGGTGTTTGACTTCACCCTGGTCCTCATGAAACCTCTTCTTAATTGCAACTTGTATGGGAGCATTATTCTTGGATCCTCACTTAGAGGTGTGATATTTGTTCTCTGGTATGTAAACATGTACAGTAATCGTCAGATGGAACGACTTCCTTTTAAATGGCTGGTCATACCATTACAGACCCAGCATCATGTTTAATCAGAGTGCGTTCCTCCCAACATAAACCTGTCCAGATGCAGATCAAATTGTGAAGAATGACTCATCAGACCGTACCACTTTTTAAAATTGTGGAATTGCTCCAGGTTCTGTAGTCCTCACACCAGATAATGCATCCTACTGTGTCAGCTGTGAATACCAGCAATTGCTGGATGGCAGCCATTAATGCCAGTTTTATGAATGGTTATATAATGTATATATAATGTCAAGGTCTTGTGGTAACTGTGTTGTAGGGGTGTTGATTACATCGTTTGGTAATTTTGAGGCTACAGCATGGTTTCTGTTCATCTTTCTCCATGTTTAGCATTCAATATATTAGTTGTTGTTTTTTTTATTTCAAAAAGATTTCAGTTCGGTTGATTGAATTTCCTGTAGTCTCTGTTTCTTTGGAGCTCTTTCGTTTTCTCATGTTTGTTTGAAAAATCAAATATAATGATGATGTTTGTCAAATCTGTTTAAAATGCTAATTGGAATTCAGCTTGACATGAGCCACTGACTCACACCCTGTAAATGTAATTTAGATTCTTCATAATTAAAGCTGCTATAATGAATCAATATCTTTCTAAAAACAATTGCTCAAATGACTGTATGTAATGTGAAACTCTGTAGCTCCACTCAACAATGCAAAGCACTTTAGAGCCTTTCAGCTCATTGTTTTGGTTTTTACTTTACTTTTACACACCTAGTGATTGGCTGGTGAGCATAGTGGAGCATTTAGCAGCCAGGAGGTAGTTAGACCAAGCAGCAACCTCCAGGGCTGAAAAAGGAAGCCAACACCAAAGAATGGCCACTAGAGGCTGGTTGGTTTTATATAATACACCTATTTAAAAAGGCTTAAAGTTATGCATAATCGTGGGCATGCCGCTTTGACTGACAGGTGGGTGAGCATATCTACTTGCCACAAACCGGCATGCAACAAGTCGCAGCCCCACACATGCCTCCTCTTTGAGCAGCCCACTCAGGGTTTCAAAACCGCTCTTCAGAAACCGGTGGGCTACGTCACAGAGGCTATGTCTATGTATGTGGCTATGTATCTTAAATACAGTATGTGGTTAAGACCAAAAGCGGAACCAAAAGAAGAGAAAATATTGGACTTACATTCATCTGGTGGACAGAAACATGACTCCGAGTGAAAGCATAATGTGTAACTCAATGGCAACTGTATGCAAACAGGTTGCTGATATACCTTAAGGTCTTTAACCATTGTATGCATACTGTATATACAAGTGTAACATGACTTTGCAAAGCTGAATACCAGTGAAATAATAATAAGAACTGAAACTGTAAAAACTAACAACTTAATCAGTCCATGTCCATATATCAGCAGTCAATATGCGTATGTGTGTGCATTCACTATATTTGTTTTAATTGCTTGACAAATGAACTGATGTCTTCCCTGATACCACCCTAGCAATCCCTATCAGACTCCTCTCTGCAACAGGTGGATCAGGTGTGAGATCAACAATCCTCTGGAAAAATTGATAGCGACTAAGAAAGGTTGTGCCCACAGATGGAGGTTTGAGGCCAAAGATCACTGCACATCTCATCTATCTACCCAGTGGACAGGAAGGCATCTGTACTGATGACATTACACCGAGATCACAGAGTGAAACAGGAAATAAAATGGCACCGGTTACATCCAGATAAAGTGAACAGATGAAAAAGATAAACCTATTAGAATCATCAGCCTTTATATATAAAACATGTCACATGGTCGGTTATTACTAGGATTATTCTGTAATATTTGGGATTCTATCATTTATGTGCATTGAACATCACTGGATTGCGTTATACTTGCTTTCTTCATGTGGAACATAGATATGCATATTTCTGCCATCATTAACTTTTAGATGATCGTGGTGAAACATGTCTCAACTGCAGGTGATGATTAATGTTTTGGGGCAATAAGAAAGGAGCAGTGATTTAAATAAGAGAAGAGGGGATTGTGGGAACAGACTTGTATATACAGGTATTTGAGACCAATAAATCGGTTTGCCCATAATGAAATATTGGAAACTGGCCAGTGAAAATCGCTCACGTCCAATACACAGTAATGTATGTTCTTGATCAAGCCATTTGAAAAACCTGTGATTCATTTATTTTCCTTATCATATTTATTTATATGAATTTAATTTTTATTGCAAAATTCCGAACAAAAAGGAAACAACAAAAAAAGAAGAACAATTTACATTAAATATTAAATATTAAAATAATCTATAAATATAGACATATTATTGTAAGTTTGAGATGCAGCATGATTTTTAAGATATATGGTTTGAAAAAGTCATTTCACCACAGCAAATTTAAAAATAAGACTTGATACCCATTCCTCCTCTGTCCAACCTTATCCAGCTCTCAACCTCTTCCTCTGCCTCTCATTTCTGTAACATGTGCAGCAGCTTTACCTTGAACTCCAGACTAATTACAGAAAGTGTGGAGAATTGCATTTTCTCATCAAATTCTATACTGCTGTATACTCAGTCTAGACTAAAACAGAAGGATCAAATCCTTGTCTAATATGGTGTGAAATTGTCAGAATTAAAGATATAATATCAGCATAACATATGGGATGTCTCTGTGCCTCAGGGGTTAAGATGCCAGGTTAAGACCATAAGCCACAGTCGTCCAGCGGCATCAACACAGACCACGAAAACCACATAAACACATGACTCGTGATATTGTTTATCTGCTTTCCCTGTGGCTAATAATTAAATATTGCTTTCCATCTTTGCAGCCTACAAACATATCTCTTGTCTTTATCTCAGGTGAGGGCCAGTGCAATCGCTCAAGATGCAGATCAGAACTACGACTATGCCTCAAACAGCGTCATCCTGCACCTGGACGTGGGGGACGAAGTGTGTGTACAACTGGACGGCGGCAAAGTTCATGGGGGAAACACCAACAAATACAGCACCTTCTCTGGCTTCCTCATCTACCCTGACTGACAGTATACTCACATTTATATACTCTCCCTCTCTCTCTCTCTCTCTCTGTAATCAAGCAAAAAGTCTCCTCTCCATTCTGCATCTAACATGCCATGCTGCCATAATGTAATTTGTCATCTCAATGCTGCTCAGTACACAAAACATAAAATAACATTATCACAGTTAACAAATAGAGTTTGAACTGAATTTGTGTAAAAATGAATATAGTATTGTATATATTACCAGTTAACATTTACTTCTGATACACACACTTGTGTCACCTGTGCCATGAACAGTATGTGTAAGCATGGTTACAACACACGATTAACATCTGTTTCACATCCACACATCGGCTTGTACGCGCACACACACAGGCGTGTACACATGAACTGAACTTCTCCTATCAGTTGTTACACCGAGACAAGATGACCATCTCAGTCTGAAATCGACTGAAACGATCTCTGAATGTTGACTGTAAATCGAAGTGTGTGTATTTGGCTTCAGCCTCTCGCCTTCACTGTGAGATGGATTTTCAATATGGCCGTAGACACCAAACCAGAAAAGTCATGAATATATTGATTGCAACTGATGATACAGCCAACACCACGATCATAATCCAGTGTGCTGTATGTTGGTGTTCATGCCTGTGTGTGTGTGTGTGTGTGTGTGTGTGTGTGTGTGTGTGTGTGTATGTGTGTGTGTGTGTGGGTGTGTGTGTGTTTACTCTTCAGTTTGTGTTGAGGTGTAAAAAGGCGTCACGTTGCTGTTAGTTTGACTTGCACAATCTCTGACTCCTGTTACAGGGGGATGGGGGGGGGCGTCAAGTTGTCGGTAACAGTCCCTTAACACACACAGTATATCGATATTGAGGTTTAGCTTTGAGATTTTCCCTCAGCCAGAGCTTATGACAGAGTCTCATCATGTCCTACTAATGAGCTGAGGCTTCCTCTGCAGCCTCACCTGCTCATTCACACTCAAACCCAACATCTAGGGCGGGTAGTATGGTGAATATATGAAAATATATATAACAAAAAAACAGTTAGACATTTTGGGAAATAATTTGTGGTTTTGCTGGCAGGCAGGTTTTGTTACCTATGGACAGAGCAAGGCTAGCTGTTCCTCCCCCCCGTTTCTAGTCTTTATGCTAAGCTAAGCTAACTGCCTGCTGGCCCCAGCTTCATGTTTACCGTACAGACATGAGAGTGATATCAGTCTTCTCATCTAGCTCTCTGCAGGAAAATGATTAAGCCTGTTTCCCAAAATGTCAAACTATTCTTTTAATTTTACCGTGAATGTACCCATGTGAAGATGTTTTTGAAATGCAGGTGACTGTTGTTGATGTTTTACTGCCATATATCATACCTATAGATTTTCCGTGCCTTACATTTTCTATTTTATTTTCTATTTTTTATGCATGAGACAGTATCCCTTGTTGAATCTGGGCTGTATGAGCAAGCTGATCCACGTGATGCAAACAGCAATCTGACGAGGATTTCTGATGAAAACGCAGGAAGTCCATGCAAATGTTGTTCCTCACCTAATGAAATTGCAGATGCCAACCGAGGACACTGACTGTGAATCTTTGTACATAGCTGGAGGTGACTCACTGCTGTAAATAAAAGCTCCCAAAATGGAGACTGAGGTTCATTCTGTATGGTGGGAAACACCAGTGGGAATAAACAACAGAAGCATGTGACCGTGTAATTCCAAAATTTGCATCCAAGAAAAATTATAAAAAATGTTGATGTAACCAAATTATTATATTTAACAATTCTATTTTTTTCATGATATTATGCTTAGACGGGTAAAATGTAAAATTCCTTTGAACACATCTATTGTAGTTTTAGAAGAAGAGAGCTTCATGTTGGTCCAATAATACACTTGTTAAAATGTGCGGCAGAGACTGTGTTGTCCTGAGTGACACAGATACGACCCTGAGGCCTGATAGCATGACTGTACCCTGATGAGATTTGGATGTGAACTTTCTATTCAACTTGTCATTCTTGTGCTGTGAAAAAAAAGAAAAAAGAAAAAAAGAAACATCCTGACGTTGTGTATTATACACAGACATTCCTGCTGAGTGGCTTTACATAACCTCTGTGCCATGCTGCATCCTACTGTGTGTGTTCTCTGGCGCTGTTACCTTTGTTCACGAGCAGTGAGGATTCATTGTTGTCACTGTACTTTGCAAGCTGAGTTGTGTGTATTCGTTATGTATGAAATCAGCATAGATTTTTCTCTGCCCTTGAAGACCATGAAACACAATAAAAAACGAAAATTCAGGATTATTTTGATGTCACTGAGTGAGAGTAAAAGCAACTCTTCCTTTATCCTTCATTCCTATTGTTCTTTATTCTCTCCTCATACGTTACACTCAAACAAGGACTCCGCAGGTGCTGACGTCTGTTGTGATAACTTTCCATTGCTGATGGTGTTTTTTGATTGCAAAAATCTCAATATTTTAGCAATATAGATTAAAATACAGATGAAAAAAGCTCATCCACAAATTAGAAATAAGAGCCAACAAAACCTACCTGCCATACCCCTGGTGATGCTCCATTGATACAGAATAATATGCTCAGTGGCCACTTTATCAGACACACCTGTACAATCTCTGACATAAGTATTCAGACCCTCGACTCAGTACTTATTTGAAGCACCTTTGGCAGAGATTGCAGTCTTCCTGGGTATGACGCAACAAGATTTGCACATCTGGATTTGGGGATGTTTTGCCATTCTTCTCTACAGATCCTCTCAACATCTGTCAGGTTGGATGGGGACCGTCGAAGGGCAGCCATTTTCAGTTATCTCCAGAAATGTTCATTTGGGTTTAAGTCATGGCTTGGTTTTTGCTCTGATATGCATTGTCAGCTGTGAGAGCTTATATAGACTGGTGTTTGTCTTTCCAAATCATATCCATGCAACTGAATTTACCACAGGTGGACTCCAGTCTATAGGTGTAGATATATCTCAAAGATGATCAAGAGAAATGGGAGTAACCTGAGCTAAATTTCAAGTGTCATAGCAGAGGGACTGAGTACTTATCTCAATATGATATTTCAGTTTTTCATTTATAACAAATTTGCAAAAATTTATAAAATTCTGATTTCACTTTGTCATCATTAGCTGTAGACTGATGAGGGAAAAATCAATTGAAATGATTTAGCGTAAGGCTTCAACATAACAAAATGGGAAAAAAGTGGGAAAAAACATCATATCCCAAAGTAAGTATTGGGTGGTCTGATCATAAATCAGTCAGTCAAACACTATACTGATATAAAGCACAGGTGTACCTTGAGCCAAATGCTAACATCAGCATGCTAACATGCTCACAATGGCAACATGATATAAGCAGGTATAATGTTTACCATGTTCATCTTAGTTCATAACACAGCATGATAACATTGATTAACACCAAACACAAACTACAGCCACTTGTTGTTTTGTAAGTATTTGGTCATAAAGTACAAATTAAAATTAAAAATCTGTTGCAGTCCATCCAGCAGTTGCTAAGATATTCAAATCAGACCGATACTGCCACCCACAGAGCCACACCGCTAGCATGGCTAATAATTAAAAAAGATCTTGGGTTGTGAGAGTTTGTAAAGTTCCTGAAATACATCAACAATAATTGTTGACAATCTTGCTTTTATCAATATTTATCAATGTCAGTAAGACACAAAAGCCTCAGCAGTCTGGGGTGTAACACGTCCTTATGGTCCTTCTCAAATATCGGATTATATTGGACTGATTTATACTCAGAAAAGTGGAGTCTGTGAATAATTTTAAATTGCATGAAACAATGAATTGTGACTTTCTGCACACCCCCTATAGCCTATGTTTCAGTTTTATTATCAGTTTTATGAAAAAAAAGGTTTGTCTCACTAAATTCAACTTCAGGGCAGAGCTCAACACAAATACTCCTTAGACAAATACATATTGAAATATGTGAGATCAAGCAAAATTACAGCTACAGCAAACTGTTTGAAAGTAATGTTGCTATAATAAGACTTGTTTCTGCACCTGATGCTGCTTCTACCCTCTGCAAAGCCACCATGTGAAAATGAAACACTGGCTGAAAGGAGTTCTCACCTCACCAGAATAAAAAACATGTAGATGGATCTTTAATTAAAGGTGAGAGGTAATACTATTCTGGATGAGGGCGTTCTTGCTGAATGTGGTGCAAAAGAGAGGTTTGGGAGACTGAGGGGAGTCAGTGGGGTTGTAGCTCAGCAGTGCCCCCCACCCCACCCAGGTCCCAGTGCTCCCTCCTCGCAGATTCCAGCATTAAGTTAATTGGACAGGGAGAGAGGGCTGAGGAGGGAAGCGTTCAGCCCCATTAGCAATCCCCCTGTGGAAGGCTGAGCCGAGAGGATCACAGACTCACAAATAGGAGGATTAAAATAATCAATAGGCTTCTCTCCGTCAGCACAGACGGGTGCACCACACACACTGTTACTCAGATATGCACACACATGCTCATGAGCAAACACAAACACACAGACAGTCTGAGGAATACTAGTTCAAGGAGCACTGCTCTATTCAGTGTTGTCTCTGGACTTTCACAAATTAGCCTGGGTCATGTAAGATTCACACACACACACACACACACATACGCACACACAGACGCACACAGACACCTATTCTCTGTTAATGAAGGTTAATTTGAGGCCTCTGACTAAATGAGGACCAGTAAAAAGGTCACAGACATGAAAACAGTCTGACGTGTCTATATTTTGCTCAGTTATTTCTCTACTTTTATGTCGGCTGAATTGTGGAACTTTTATATAAATGTTATTTCTTGTCACATATTACTCCATGGGAGCTTTGATTTTAATGTGATGTTTATATAATATCATAGGATGCATTTTATTATATTTTTGTGCATATCCATATAATACTAAATCTGTAACGGAGCATGCACTAACGGCTTAGATCTGTCATTTTCTTCAACTGTTGCCGTAACTGGAAATTAAGCAAAATATATATCATGTTTTATATACATTTTTATTAAAAAAGTGCTTCCCAAGCACAAATCAAATGATGTCTGCAAGACAATATTAATATGTTTAACATGATAGAGGATACTAGGTCAACCATTGAACTACAATCCTCACAACGCTTCCCAACTGAAAATGAAGCACTGTGATTACAATCTCTTGTTGCACACATCAGTGAACTGTTTGCAGTTCCTAGAGCTGATTCGATTAGTCAGTTAACTGATTAGTTAGTTATCAGAAAAATAATCAACAACTATTTTGACAATCAATTTCATAACTATTTTAGTTAAGTTGAATCTGCTGATTTCTTGGCAGAAATCATTGAAACTGAATCTCTCTGTTGAACAAAACAATACGTTGTAAAATATCACTATTGTTGTTGAAAATGTTTTGATAGGTATTTTTTTCACCATTGTTTGACAATCCATAAACTTAAACAGTGAATTAATTAAATTATAATAATAGTAATCAACAATGAATGTAACTGTTAGTTGCAACCTTTACAGTTTCAGCAGGGATTTTTTTCCGTTTCAGTTTGTGTCATTTGAATTTTTTGGAGGCCTTTTCAATATTTCTCAAAAAATTTTAATTTAAGATAAGATTAAAAAAAAAAGTATTTTTTCTGTGTAGTGTAGTTTTCTTGTTTCCTTTCCTATAAATCATTTCATGACCCCTAAACTTTAACTTGTGACCCCTTGTGGGGTTCCTGATCCTCAGGTTAAGAACCACAGCTTTAAACATCATCCCTATCCTTTCATAAAAATGCCCTTTAAAAATGGCCCATAAAAACTAGTTTTCTTTACAAATCACCAGGCTGAGGAAGGAGTATTTGTTTAATTTAGCCATAAATACATAAAAACACCTTTTCTCACTGTCCTCCTGCTGTTACTGCCCAACTCTGAACAACACACTTGAGTGTGAAATCAACTTTATATGTTTTAACGAGAGTGCCTTCATAGGTCAGGTCTTATGCAATCAAGATAATTAATTGATAGTCGGCCCAGTAGCCACTAGATATCTGATTAAAATGAATGATTATAACATAGATTATTAAAGACACATTTTAATTAAATACAGTATGTGCACTCACTGTGACTGAATCAGAAAGTCTTTTCAATTTCATTTTGATTGTATGAGTCTTATTTAATTTACATATCCAAAAACCCCTCTTGCCTACCTTTCCATCCTCTTTCTCTCTGGTCTCATCAGCGCTCTTAACTCAGGTCCTGCTGCAGGAGGTCATTTAGTAACTGGGGGGGGGGTCATTTTTTGCCAGCTAAAAGATGTAATTGCTCACTTTTTTCCCTAAGATTTACGGGTAAGTACTTTATTTTGATGATTTCAGATTTGACCTCATGTAACTTGTCCAGTGCATTAGCAATTAATAAATTAATCAACCTCTAAATCACTCTCAGTGAGGAAGCTTCTCAACTGCACTGGCAGCACTTTGTGGTGCGTCAAACATCCTGCTGATTCTGAAAACAAGTGAAGACACAGCCAGACCTCACCGCCCGTTAAACCAAATGAATCAGGCCTGATGATGCCCCAAAGACTTGGTTAATGTGTGTGTTTGGCTCCTAAAGGTTGCACTCACAGTAAACTGCATTGTGTTTTCAGAACATATCCCGTAGCATGGACCTACTTGTTGAAGTGATCCAGGACTGAGCTTCACTCATATGTAACATGATCTGAGTGAGTGTCTGCACTAATGTACATTGAACTGTGTATTTTTTTTTTTTTGGAAAACATTACTCTGGCTGTAATATGTTGTTCCTTGTCCTCTACAAGGGCACATGGGACAGTGATGAAGACTGTGGCCAAAATATCCCTCACTAGCAACAAATGCAAAGACAAAGCCTGGTTAGGAGTTTGATGACTGCGTGACAGATTGTTGACATCCTATTCATTATTTCAACTTCATTCTTCACAGAGCTGCACATAGAAAAAATGAAATACTTCTTTTCAATTTTTGAAGTGTGCTTACAACTATTTTCTGAAAAGAGTTAATGATAATGATCCATACTGGAACCATAGTGCATGGTGAGTAATTTTACTTATTACAGTTAAATTTAAAAGTACTTTAAGAATTTGAGTGCAGGACTTTTCAAGTATGTTTTCAAAGTAAAGGCTATTATTCAATTTTATGTTATTATTATATCAATTATTATACATTACACAAGACAATTGTCCAAACTGCCACTTCCAACCTTTACTGCTTGTTTTTGCTTTGCAGTAGCTACATAATCTGAGTTCTGCTTGCACCACTGCTTTGAAACCTCTCGCATTATGTTGAAGCAGTTTAAAAACAATCCCTACACCACTCTGGCCCCTGCTGTTCAGTGGGAGTCATTGCAGCACCATGTTGTCCAGTAGTTGTAGTACCACACTGAGGCCGCTGGGCGGCAGGCGACGTCGACTGGTTGTCTGCAAGCAAAGATGGCGGTGCGGAAGAAAGACGGCGGCCCGAATGTAAAATATTTCGAAGCGTCTGATACCGTCTCTCAGTTTGATAATGTCCGCGTCTGGCTGGGAAAGAATTACAAAAAGGTACTGAGCGCATGTTTTGTAACAATACATACGGGGCATATATTTTCCACCCTGAAATGTGGACACTTACCCGCTGGGCAGAGGCAGTGACAAAGAGAGGAGGGAGGGTGCTGCTGAGCGTCCAGCTGTTTGATTCACTCGAGCCGGGATACAAAAGGATGCTGAGCCAACAGCTGCACCAGATGCAGCCGCGAATGGCGATATCCCCTTACGTTATTGTAACTAAGCCGACCCAAAAGCCAGACACAGTCTGACCTATGTGGATGAATATTTGTAAAAGGGGTGACTTTAGCCGGCCAGCCAGCTAGCGAGTAGCTAATGGGCTAACGGTAATGCAGCTCAGATCCAGATGTTGGCTCTGTGTGGCGCGCTGCGCTGACTGAAGCCACGGCCTGTCTGGAAGAACACTGAGCGGTGTGCCAGTGTTTAGACACATTGATGTAACAAAATACAGTAATTCTTCAAAAGCACGCCAATGATAATAATAATATTAAAGATTAAATGGACGATATTCAAGAATTTACCCCCTTATCACATATTCCATTACGACACTGTCTCACACTCTCAGTGGTAAAATTGAAAAATGTACAACTTCCACCAACACACAGCAGCTAACAGCCCACTGTAGTTTATTTCTTATATGTCTGTTGTCCCCTCTGTACCTCAGCTCTGACTGCCCCTCTGTGTTGTTGTTGTCATCTCAGTACATCCAGGCTGAGCCCCCCACCAACAAGTCTCTGTCCAGCCTGGTGGTCCAGCTGCTCCAGTTCCAGGAGGAAGTGTTCGGTCGACATGTCAGCAACCCTCCCCTCACCAAACTGCCGGTATGTCTTCTTTACTCCTCTTTTATCTGTCTCATTTGCACACACACTGTACACATCACATTTCCAGTGAGATGCCCTGCAACTGTTGTGTTTTGTGTGTGCAGATGAAGTGTTTCCTGGACTTTAAGTCAGGGGGGGCTCTCTGCCACATCCTGGCTGCAGCCTACAAGTTCAAGAGTGACCAAGGATGGTAAGACTTTCTTTCTAGCTGGTTTAAATAGTTGATAAACAGACAGAGTGAAAAGAATAATTACAATACTCAGTTGAATTTTGGCTATGTTGCCGTTTCATGTGTAACTCCAGTCTAATTTCCTGGTAGGCGCAGGTTTGACTTCCAGAATCCATCAAGGATGGACCGAAATGTGGAGATGTTCATGACCATCGAGAAGTCGTTAGTGCAGGTGAGTCTGCCTAAGTGCATTTATTCATACAGAATTATTTTGTAAATGAATCATGTAGTTACAGAGGATGTGCTCAGCTCTGAATTTGTGAAATAGAGAGAATTGATAACTGTGCTCAGATAATATTACATATAGATTCATAGACATTCAGACCCTACAAACTATAACAACATTCCCACAATCCCCAGTGTTTTCTTAAATCAGTTATTTTTTTTATGTGATTAATAATGAGCTCCAGTGGGAGTTGTTTTTTCTTCCTGCTGCAGGCATCAGAGCTAAGAGATGTCTCTTTGAGAGGTTACATGTCTCCTCTTGTTACATCATATTTGTGAAGCGTCTGAGAATCAGGCTGCTCGAGCTCTGCAGATAGAAATAATGAAGGGCACCCAGTCATGTGATTTGACCAGTAATCCTACTTAATCAGTTCTGCAGTTCCACCACAAGATCCTCCAGCTCTCCTGATCTGATGAGCTCAACAGCACGTAGCACTGACAGTTCTTATTTTAATGGAGATTATATGAAATTAAACATATGTGCATTTTTATATATGTTCGTGCACATATGATTTTAAGCTCGTGAATGTTGTGGTTTGATTAATTGACACATCTGCTGCTTTTCTTCATTTCAGAACAACTGCCTGACTAGACCTGTCATCTACCTGAGCTCTGACATAGAACCAAAACTGCTCGGGAAACTGAAAGACATCATCAAAAGACATCAGGTGTGATTTTTTGTTGTGTTTTGTTTCATTTTCTTTTGTTAAAGCTGATTACGTGTCAGTATTACAGACAGAAGTCTTACTTCGAACAGAGTATTTGATTGTATTGGAGGCTCTTAGTTAGGTGTTTTCTGTGTTTCCTTGTCTTTTCCCCAGTGAAGCATGTATAAACATCTGTTGCAGGGCTCAGTGACTGAAGACAAGGCCTCCAGCTCCCATGTTGTTGTGCCTATTCCTACCAGTCTGGAGGAAGGTGAGGCTACAAATTTTGTGTTTCAGCACAGAAAGTTGTGTTTGTCGCTTTGTGCTAATGTAATTGTCTGTTTTTGGTCCAGAGGAGTGGGTGCGTCCTGTGATGAAGAGAGATAAGCAAGTGCTGCTCCACTGGGGATATTTTCCAGACAGGTTTGTAATAAGTTCATTCTCAGAGTGTATCTGCTATTCTTGTTCTTGTTTTCTATTCTTTTTCCTGCTTTGTTTTCCATAAACTTAACCCACGCATTGCTCTCCCTGAGGTGTTTTTCCAAGCGCAAACTTGTAATCTTTCCCATGGCTTAACCTTTGACCTTTCCCCTCTCACTGCATAGTTATGATACCTGGATCCCAGCTAGTGAGATTGAGGCTGCTGTGGAGGATCCTCCTAGCCCAGAAAAGCCCAGGAAGGTACCTCATTCTTGTCGTACTATATTTAGTATGTTGGTAAAGTCCACAAACTTTTTGCTGTAGCTTGTTGTTTCTGTGCCTCTTATTCTCCCGCAACACGGCAAAATCTTTTTTTAATGCGCTGCTCACATATCACTATGTCTAACTAAACATATTCCACAAATTCAAATCAAAGATGTTTTTTATGGGTGGATGATGAACTGTTACATTAGATGGAAAATTACAGATGACTTTTGCATCATTCTATGTGCAACATCTTTAAATTGGCTAAAATTTAAAATAAACTTGTTGTGCTTCTCTGGACAACATGAGTGTTCATTTTATGTATCTCAGCTTTCTTTATTATACAAGGGACTGTTTACACTGAGCTGGTTATATTTCATATATTTTCATATATTTTTCTTTCTTTACAAAACATCCAAGAATGACGTGCTTCTGCAAATTAGTACTTGAAACAAAAGATCCGACCGCAAATTCAAAGCAGCGTCAGAGGCTCTAACTGTGTATTCAGAACGTCACTCACTGAAGACGTTCAGAACTCACCAGGACATGATAGTAAGAGCAGTGTTCACACCATAATAAACACACTGGGCTAGTTTATTATCAAGCTTCCTGCCCCTGTGTTTACTTAGTGAAAAAGTTTCTCCCTCAGATCACAACTTCAGACTGACATTATTAAATATTAAATCAACTCAAATTTCATCTTCATTCAGTGACTTTTCCTCAGTGTGCTTGTTATGAACCTTTTTTTTTCTTGTAAATAATTGTTATGAACCATTTTCTTTTTCTTTGTTAAATGTCTGTCTATTAGAGAGTTTTTGAATTTCATTTCTAAGCATGTAGATATTGTAGTTTTTCTCTGAAAAAGTGCAGCTCTGCTTGGATAAACTGTGGGACGAGCTTGCGACATTTCACTCAATTGGTTGCCACGGTTATGTAAAATGTGTCTAGACTTGGCATTCAATATGTGGTCTTTATTCTCAGGTGCATGCCAAGTGGATTTTAGACCTGGACCAGTATAATGAGTGGATGAATGAGGAGGACTATGAAGTGGGTGAGGGCTGCCCTAAGAGGAAGCGGATCTCCGCCAAGACCCTGACGGATGAGGTGACCACACCTGACGAGCGGAGGGACAAGAAGCCTGGTAGTGCCAAGAAGAGGAAGCGCTCGCCGTCACCTTCCCCCACCCCTCCACCTCAGGAGAGCAAGAAGAAAAACACCAAGAAAGGGTTTGTGACCAGACATGTCTTGATGCATACAAATTTAACAATGATGTGATACTTGACGTGTCTGTTGTAGAATCAGTGAGTTCAGAAACATTATACAATATAGTAAAATATTGTCCTGTGTGTGTGTGTGTGTGTGTGTGTGTGTGTGTGCGTGTGCGTGCACTGACAGGCCAACAACCCCGTACACCAAGTCTAAACGGGGCCAGAGGGAGGAGGAACAGGAGGATCTTAGTAAGGACTTAGATGAAGCGTCACCTGTTCCAGCATCTGAAGAGGGAAACCCAGCTAAGACAAGTATGACATATGTCCAAAACATACAGCTACAATAACCATACAGCCAACTCCCACGCTGGATCACCATGTACATTTATCCCAGTTGTCATCTTTTAAAACTGTAAAGTATCTGTTGTCTGTCACTGGCTGACATTATACTTTATTTTTTTGCAGATAACACTAAGAAGGACACTGATTCAACTCCAGTAAAGGGAGGTATGGATATGGGTGAGCAGAAAGTTTTTGTGTCACCACCAACATGGCTACCTGTAACTACTTTTAAAAGAAAATACTCTTTCCATACAAGAGCACATTGTTTTTCATATTACTGTTGTCCCACTTAACATGAAGAAAGGAACGGTGCACATGCTATCACTCTGATGAACAGTTTATCAGTCATGCCTTTCTTTTGCCCTTCTATGGTTTTACAGATGAGCAAGAGGATGAGTCCATGGAAACAACAGGCAAGGTAAGATAGTTTGTGAAAGTGCAAGAAAACATTACCTGAGGACAGTACATCCATACATCATCCTGAGTGCGTGTCTATGTGTCCATACAGGAGGAGGAGGAAGGCTCTCCGAGTGTGAAGGGTGAACCGGTGAAAGGCTCAGACCTTCACGAGGACAATGTGACTGAGCAAACCCACCACATCATCATCCCGAGCTACGCTGCCTGGTTTGACTACAACAGGTACGATTTTTGTTTGTTTTCTCTGTGTTTTTCTCGTTTTTGGCAGTGATCTGATTTCAGAGATGTCAGTAGCGTGTTTATAAAATTCAAACATGCAAAATTCAAACTGAGACCTAAAGTGTGAAATCAGCTGTTTTCATTTTTGGTTGAAAAGAAAAACAAATGCAGATTTTTGTAGGTGACTCTAAAAGTCAAAAAGGAGTCGTCCAGATGTAGTTCAGTCCTCACACTCTCATAAATGTTTCCCCTCCAGTGTTCACGCCATTGAGCGCAGAGCCTTGCCCGAGTTTTTCAATGGAAAGAACAAATCCAAAACCCCTGAGATGTAAGTATGAGATTTTATATGTATATGTATATGTACAGTTACACAACAAAAAGTCGTCGTAGTCATTGTTCTGTCTTCCTCTTTTGGCAGTTACCTGGCATACAGGAACTTCATGATCGACACCTATCGACTGAACCCTCAGGAGTACCTGACCTCCACCGCCTGTCGCAGGAACCTGGCAGGAGATGTGTGTGCAATCATGAGGTGGGTGGAGGCTGAATGTGACGAACATAATCAGTCAATCCAACTGTATGTTTGTGTGTTTCTGTGAGGAACACTGTGCTTCTTGTCCTGCAGAGTCCACGCCTTCCTGGAGCAGTGGGGTCTGATAAACTACCAGGTGGACTCCGAGAGCCGGCCCACACCCATGGGTCCTCCACCCACCTCCCACTTCCATGTCCTGGCAGACACTCCATCCAGTCTGGTGCCCCTGCAGCCCAAGACACCCCAGGTCCATATACACTCACACGTACACACACAAATAGACACATGCACTCAGATTCCAGCGTGTTTTACATATGTCGTTCTGTCGCTGTCTACCTGTAGACTCCTGCCACCCAGCAGATGATGTCATTCCCAGATAAAGTGAAGGAAAAACCTGCAGATCTGCAAAACTTTGGTCTACGGACCGACATGTACAGCAAGAAGACTGGCTCTGCAAAGGTACAGGTCCAAGAGGATGGATGCCAGAATTATTCTTTAACTATAATTTATGACTTACTGTATTTCTTTTTTTTTTTTTTTTCATTTTGTGTGCAGAGCAAGAGTGCAGCGAGCTCCATGAGGGAGTGGACAGAGCAAGAAACACTACTACTACTTGAGGTACAAACAATCCTTACAATCAACACTGTGACAATGAAGCAATGGTGTCAACATGAAGTCAAAATGTATAAAACTAAAGTGCCTTAGTAAAAAAAAAAAAAAACAACAGGGCTAAATGTAGACCTCACTTTCCTCAGGGCTTGGAGATGTACAAGGACGACTGGAACAAAGTGTCAGAACATGTGGGCAGCCGTACGCAGGATGAGTGTATCCTGCACTTCTTGCGCCTGCCCATTGAAGACCCCTACTTGGAGGACAGCTCCTCGACCCTGGGACCACTGGCCTACCAGCCGATACCTTTCAGCCAAGCAGGAAACCCTGTCATGAGCACGGTGGCCTTCCTCGCCTCCGTAGTCGACCCACGTGTGGCCTCAGCTGCAGCCAAATCTGCTCTGGGTGAGAAATGGCTTATTTTGAAATGTCCCTGCTGTACAGACACTGAAAAATAAAATTATTTACAGCTACCTCCTACTGAAGACACAATATGGTAATGAGCTCATAACTTGTATCTTGTTTCAGATAAACATGTGAAGTTGCCTCGACAGGTTTAGAAGTTTTATTTCCTGAATTGGGCGGGTCAAGAATTAATCAATTAGAGAAATATGAAAGCTTATGAAATACAAAATGGATGTTTTTTCATCATGAAAGCTTGATTTTGACATTTGTTGTGGGACGCTGGGAATTCTACAGAATGCAATAATTATGAACGACACAAGTTAAGATAAAACATCTCAGCCATGTTACAGGTTCTTGTATCAAAAAAAAAGAAGCTCCCTAAAAACAAGTGCTTTTGTTACAGTGATCACTCATTGCATGCACAGATTACTACTGAGCAATCAAATTTCTTGCTTAATTGATGATCAATTTATCCTTAACACCTTTAACTCACAATTTCACAATCTGTCTCTGCTCCTCAGAGGAGTTTTCTCGTATGAAAGAGGAGGTTCCTGCAGCTCTGGTCGAGGCTCATGTGCGGCGGGTGGAGGAGGCGGCGAGGGTCAGCGGCCGCCAGGACCCTCTATACGGCCTGGAGGGCAGTGGCATTGCAGGCACTGGGCTGGAGGAGGGAGAGAGACCTGGTGGGATGGACACACAAACACACACACACACACACACCCACACACGTACAATATACACACAACATGCAAAATTGCAAGAGACAGCTTCTGACGTGTCTTCTCTCTCGGCTTCTAGATGAAAACACTGATGAAAGCAAGAATGACAGCCAATCAGGTGAAGAGAAAAGAGAGGCCAAGGTATGATGCATATGTGTTATAATACATGATGTTACTTATTTGTGATAGTCCTGCCGATGCGCTGCTGCAAAGCTCATTGTGCTGTGTTTACTTCCCCACACAGGACAGCAAAGATGGAGCGATTGAGGAAGAGGAAAAGCAGCCAGAGAATGGGAAGAAGGAAGACGAGAGAGGAAGAGAACCTGAAGGAGAGAGGGAGGCGGACAAAACTGAGTCAGAGATGGGTATGAAAGTGCATGTCTCTCAAACACAGGAAATACTGTGTTCTTGTCAAAAGTGAAAAAATGTAAGTCTTTTCTGCTTTTAGGCGATGGGGAGAAAGAGAAGGAGGGAAAAGAGGGAACAGAGGAAGGACAAAGAGAAGGAGAGAGTGAGGGAGAAAGGAAGGCCAAGGTGGAGCGTGATGTTGGAGAGGGGAACCTGGCCACTGCTGCTGCGTCTGCTCTCGCTGCTGCTGCTGTCAAAGCCAAGGTAAAGTTATTTATCACACTGTATCCTTCATCACCTTTTGTGTTGTTTTACATTTTCTCCAGCTTTGGTTTCACCTCCACTTTCTTGACAGCACCTGGCTGCAGTGGAAGAGAGGAAGATCAAATCTCTTGTGGCTCTGCTGGTGGAAACCCAAATGAAGAAGCTGGAGATTAAACTGCGACACTTTGAAGAACTGGAAACCATCATGGACAGAGAGAGGGAGGCTGTAAGTGAGGAGTTCTGGGATATGTAGCATCAATGGACAGTAGAATACAATATAAATACTTTAACATATTTCTGTGTGCATGTGTATAGTTGGAGTACCAGCGGCAGCAGCTGCTGGCTGACCGTCAGTCTTTCCACATGGAGCAGTTGAAATACGCTGAGATGAGGGCTCGCCAGCAGCACTTCCAGCAGATTCAGCACCAGCAGCACAGCCAGGCTGGAGGTCCTCATTCCAACCAGGCGGCCTCAGGACCGCCACCCCAGGGCCCGACAGCAAGTCAGCAAGCACCCAGCACACCAGCACCGCAGCCGGCCGCTAGCCCCGCGCCTCCAGCCTCTTCTGCCCCAGCTCCTGAGTCCCAACCAGCTCAGAGCGCTCACACCTCGCCGCCCTGCCCTCCAAGCCAGGCCGCAGCTACCCACTCCAGCTCCAGCACTACACCTGTCCTTCATGGTGAGTGCAGCCTCACTGTCTTGATCTGTGTCAAGCACAGTTCAAAATTTAATCACATGTAATATGTGATTAAATATGAATGAATATGTGTAATATGATAAAACAGTTAAAAATACCCATCGCAATATCCCAAGGTGATGTCATGAAATGTCTTGACTTGTCTGACCAACAGTCTAAACCCTAAAAATATTCAATTTAGTGAAATATTAAGATAATTGCATTACTGCGGAACCTTTGTTTTTACTCACATTTAGTCAGTTATTTATACAAACCCCTTTCAACTTGCGGTAGGACCACACAGACCGGTTCATCTGTGTTCTTCATGTTGTTAACAAAAATCCAACCTGAGTTCCACCAACAGGAACTAAGGGTTATATTGTAAAACCTGGCAGCTCTAAATGGTTGATTTTTAACACTGTTCACCTTTTCCTCTCTGTCACCTCCTCACAGAGCCCAACGCCTCTCTCTCTGGGGAAACACTCCACCCCGCAGCTCCGGTCCCTCCACCACAGTGAGACATCAATAAATTGCCCGAGAATCCGAATGACTCTGACTCCACTTTGAA
>NW_019525245.1:752219-752488 GCF_002814215.2 Seriola lalandi dorsalis | reverse complement strand
CCCCCCCCCCCCCCCCCGAAAGCAAAAAAACAAAACAAAACTGTAATTAATTGTACAACTTGCAAACAAAGGGAGAGGGAGCGAGAGAGAGATTGACAGCCAAGCGATCAAGAGGATAACAATCCTCCACGTCTCGGTGGAACAAAGCCAAAATGCAACAGCTGGCTACTGTCCTCTGAGGAACTCTGGCTTTAACACTAATAAATAAACAAGTATAAATGCCTGGAAGAAGCCTTGAACGCTTCCATCTGGAGATCCGTGACAAGCTT
>NW_019525245.1:722260-752199 GCF_002814215.2 Seriola lalandi dorsalis | reverse complement strand
ATCCTGCCTGTATCATCTGAAATGAAGAAGTCATAAACTGAAGGAAGAGAACACATTTTACATTTTCAGTTTTTTGTTTTTGTTTTTGTTTTTGTTTTTTCCAACAGGACAATTGATGTGAGAAAGAAAAGCGGTAACCCACCAATACTCTGACTGATCTGTTGAAAAAAAAAAAGTCCTTTTCAAATTGAATCGACTGTTGAAGAAAATTAATTTTCGTACTGAAGTTGTTCATCCTGTGTGGTCGATTGGACAGCAACATCTCACTTTGTTATTTTAAGCTTAACACCAGAGATCTGGTAAACTAAGGGTCTTACCAACATGCTGGCACTCAAGGAGAAGAAGAGAAAAGACTCATCTTGTGTTTTCAGTGTTTTGGAAATTGTTGCATTTATTTTCCTGCAACAGTTTATCACAACTTGTGAAGACTCAGGCTTCACAAGCGCTCCAGAGTTTCACCCCATGTACTGTAGGTACTGATTGAAATATACAGTATGTAAGAAGAAAATGCACTTTTAATATGTTTCCCTAGGTCTCGGTGTAAGACTTGAAGTATCCATGAAATTGAACTTTAGCACTTATATCGTCCTTTTGTTGTCTTAAATACTTTTTCATACTGAAGGTTTTAGAAACTCGATTGGGAATATTACTTTTTCCTCTCTATTTTTTATTTGTATTACATGGACAACGGTCACTCTTCAAGGTATGGCCTGAAGGTCGCATGTCTAAAAACCAATGTCTCTCTTAAGAGAAAAGTCTGCAATGAATGAAAAGTGTTCAAATCAGAAGCCAGTTTGAAATTAGTTTGTTTGGATGCAGTTTGAGAATACGTACTGTAAGCTGGATTTTCTGTTACAAACACCTTTTGTTGCCCCGTAATGACAAATATGGGAACTATTTTGAAAGTACTGACAGTGTGAGGTCCTGAAAAGACCTTGTTTTAGATCATAACTGAATAATGTCCTTTTTCCACAGCACTTATTAATGTGTCAGTGAGGTGCTTAAGTTTTGCAAATCAAGATGAAATCCAGGTTGTAGTTTTGTGTGGAATGTAGTTTTGTTCAGAAGAAACGACTGAAGAAGACGGTCTGGGAATGATAATACTATCAGCGACCACAAAATGTGTTTATTCATGATTTGACTTTGTGTTATTTGCTAAACCAAAATGTTTTTTATAATCATGTTTATCTCATTTATTCAGTGAGTATTATTGTGGTTGCTCGGGAAATGAAGAGGATTTTTTTTTTCGCAGCTTGTTTTTTCGGTGGTGCATTTCAAGTTACAGATGGAAGAAATGTTAATGCTGTCAAAGACAAGGGAGCTCGCACCTTAAACGGGTGACAATGGAGAATTGTGTCCTTAATATCTGCAACAATATCCTCACTTTTTATCCTATCAATTTTTATATTTTTTACTGTCCATTTTTCCATCTTCTTTCTTTGATATGTCAACATTGTAACTGTATATTATTACCTTTGTAGCCTATATTTACCCCTTCCACTGTTGTGTATGATTCAGACAGGCCTGTTGGATCTGTCTGAGATGTGACTGTGAGCATGTGTGTATGTGAACGCATGCCATGAAGATCTGTAAACCATGTTACCGTTCAGTTTTATTTTCAGTGCCATTTGTTGTGTATCACCAGGTTTGAAGGATTTAAAAAAACATGCTTTGTTCTGCACACGGCACATCACGTCGGTGTCATGAAATATAATCCAGTCAGATGGTGAAACTTTACAGTTAATGTCCGTCAAGCCAGTATTGCAGTCCTCACCACAGCTGTGAGCATAAATGGACTTATTTTATCTGTGTTATTACTACATTGTGTGGATTTTGTGATATGAAATAAGTGTCTGTTCAGATTCTGTATGTTTTTCACTATGCTGAAGGTAGCAGCAATTGCATTGATTATTATACAGTAGAAATCAACTTTTCCTCAGTAAATCATCACATCAGTGCTGACAGTTACTCTGGCAGTTTGTATGAAAAAAAAAAAGGCAAAGCAAAAGCGGTTCAGGTTTTAATTACAAAATGTTGGGAAAAAAATAAAGATGTGAAGAGGAGTGGCTGTGTGGAGTGGTTTGTTCTTTTGTCAGCTGCCTCACACACAAATAATCACACACAAGGATCTAAAACTACAACTTAAACTAGTTTACCTGTTTGTCACTGACTACCAAGTGCAGAGTAGAATTTAAGGCTCGTCCCACAGTTCAATCACTGACAGGGTTTCTATACAGCAGACATTTTGAGTTGTCAGAGTAGGAAGAGCACAGGTGTTACTAATTACATTAATGAAGGCCACCTGTTCTTCTACTGTGACACGTTAAAATGTCTGCTGTGAAAAAGGCCTTTTCCTGCTAACGATGAGGCAGTTTGCATAAACAATCCTGAACTCTCTGATGTCTCTGGTTTAAAAATTTATTAATCATGGAAAGTTTGAAAATCTACAGCTCCATGGCAACTGAGCAAACTGAGTGTGTTGAGGAGGACAGTGTGATGCAGTTGAAAGCTCTAGGACGAGTCAGTAAGTGGATCTTCAGTTTATTTTTATTTATTTTTTGTCAGTGGTGGAGGAAGTATTCAGATCTTTACTAAAGTAAAAGTATAAATACAATGTAAAAATACTTCATTTCAAGTGAAAGTTCTGCATCCCATCTCCTATCTTAGTGGAAATACAGACGTTCTATCAGCTACATGTATTTAAAGTAACAGCACTAAAAGTGGTGGTTGTGTAGTAAAATGTCCCGTGACTGACGCATCAATGTGTAACCAGCATTTGATGGTTGTAGCCACTCGAAGTGGAGCTAGTTTTAACTATTTAATACAGGTAAGTAGTTAAGTCCAGTGGATTTCAAACTGTGGGTCAGACTCCCTCGTTAAATCTGAAGGGGTTGTGAGATGATTAATGGGAAAGAAGAAAAAAGTAAAGTTGTACTACACGTCTGTGTCTTTTATCTAATCTTTGCTTTGTTCTAACATATCAGATAATTAAATGTCTTTGGGCCTCAAACTGTTTAGAAGATGTTTAGAGGGGAAATGTGTCTGTGGTGGAACTGCTAACAAAAAATGTGACAAGGGTCCCCAACCAGACGGTATTACTCTTTTTAGAGTCACAAGCCAGAAAGGTTGGGAACCATTAGTTTATTAATTTTAAAATGCAAAGTATACAGTAACTAAAGCTGTCAGATAAATGCAATATTTCCCTCTGAAATGTACTTTAGTAAAAGTATTAATAACGTTATCAATATTTCCAATCAATATTTTCCCCAATTTTTTAGTAATTTATTTTCTAGATATATTGGTGCTATTTTCCTAATATAGTATTTTTTTCAGATCTTATTCTCTGCTGGTCAGATCATTTTCAGATATTTTCCTTCAATGTATCATTTTCTAATATATTTTTTTTGATAATTTGTCAAATATTTCTTTATATTTTTCAGATTTCCTTTTTTATTTTGATGTTGATATAGTTCTAATAGAATGTTTTGTTTGATTGAATAAGTGTAATATCTATAAAGAGATATTTAAGCACAGACTTATAGGACATAACACATACTTTATAGACCAGATTTTTATTCAACACTGTTAAATTTAACATGTCATATTATTATATCCATCCAAAAGAAAAAGAAAAAAAAAACACAACAAGACTGACAGGGGTTGATTGAAAAAAATGACAAAAGTTAAATCATCGAGGGAATATTACTGTCGATTGTGCCTGCGAGGCTGAATAATGTGTGGAAAATGAGATGAAAGGTTCTTTTCACATTAGACAGAAAAGGCACTTTTTGAAATAAAATAAAGAGGTCTAAATAAACAAAACACAGACTTGTTGGAGGTAGGACGACATGGATGGAAGGGCAAGATGAGAAACAATACATAAGTATTTTGGAAGAAGAAAAGAAGCTGGAATTGTGTTTCTGAACTCCTCAAACGCTCATAACCATCCGGACGAGTTCTGTCAGGAGAGAGAAACACAACATCAGAAACGAGCTGAAGCATGTCAGAAAAAAAGCAGGAACAGGCTTTTGCTGTTTAGCTGTTAGATATTTGTGGTTTTACCTTCATAGTTAATGCAGCCATTGGCATCTTCATGTCCTGCTAAAAGAGTCTCCACCTCCTCCTCTGTCATTTTTTCACCTGGTAAACAAACAAGAATTATTTAACTATCTTATGGCACAATCAAAACAAGAGGGATTCTCTAATGCAGAATTCTCTGGCAGAGAGAAGTGCCTGAAGGGATTTTACCTGAGATTAGAAGCATGATAAGAAAAAAGACTGGTCAGCTGTGATTACTTGAGGAGGACTAGCCGATATCTGAGGTCTTACCTAGTGTGGTGAGGACATGACGTAGCTCTGCTCCCATCACCGTACCATTTCCCTCCTTGTCAAAGACTCGCAGGCCCTCTACAATGTCCTCAAAGGAGCCCTGGTCCTTGTTCTTAGTAATGGCCTGAAGCATGGGCAGGAACTGTTCAAAATCCAGCAACTTGTGGTTCATCTCTGCAGATTAATTTATAACAAGTGGAGACTTGAGTGAAGTCACGTTTTTGTTTGTTTGATTGTTTTAAACACAAAGAGGATTGTAACATAAGATTTGTACGGATGTCAGGAAGCTTGCAGCCTCACTTCACTCCCAGCCTAATGCAGTTTTCATAATATCAGAGATTTACTAATTAACTCCTATTGTAACAAACCACAAACAATTCAGTACATGTACTGATTGAGGATGTGATGAGGAAATACAACTGTACACAAAGCTCCCAAGTGTGTGTGAGAGGTTTACCTTCTAATTTGGGGTTTCCCAGGACTTTGAGCACCTCAGCATTGACAGGGTTCTGTCCAACGGCCCGCATAACATCACCACACTGGCTGTAGGTTATCTTCCCCTCACCCGTCCGGTCAAACAGAAGGAAGGCTTCCTTGTACTCTAACATATGGACACAAAGATGGAGCTCAGACACAACTGAACAGTACATTAGCTTAATGAACATTACAGGTAACACAAGCAAAAACATACAAATAACAGAGGACTTACAATCCTACAGATGCATGTCACTGTCATTTCACTGAACAAAGTAGTTTGTGTAGTGGAACAACTTATTTCCCACTGCATACATTTTTTTTGAGAATACACACATGCAATTATGTCTCCACATTTTCAAAGTTGCAGGGCAGTACACTGCTGTGTTAGGTAGGTATCCTATCAGCTCATACTGTGGTGGTAACACAATGTATCTGCATCATAACTCAAAACAAAACTAGCTTTGTGCATTAGCATCGCTTAAATTTCATTGTGAGAGCCATTTACTAAAGCCCTGAAGTGCCCCTGCAACATTACATCCAGGCCCATATACAGCATTATGAAAGGAAAAAATTTTCTTCAAAAAGGAGCAGGTCTTGGGATGACCTTCAGGTGTATACTTTACCCTGGAAGTTGGGGGTTGGGTAGTCTTGTCTTCTAATGTCTTTCCTTCCTCTGCATTAACCCATTTTTAGTAAGTAAATTTTTTTGCATTTCTGGCTCTTCTATTACTTCAGCATCAGATCAGAAACAAATGGAAACATACTAAAATATGAAGTTTTGTTTAAACCCATATTCTACCTCATCGCCTAAGGCTACACTTGTCTGTAATAAGGGGTTGGTGGTGGGGGTTGTTGGATCATGTGCTAGTCTCAAACACAAGTTGTTCCCACTCCTCTAACAAGACCTCTTTTGTTTAAAAAAAATGACACAAAGTAGCTGGTATCCGGCATCAGTGTTTGCTGTCTGCTCTAACAATCTGCTGCCGGTTTGGTGAGTGCCTCAAAATAACAGTTTCTGTGTCTTTTGCCATGCCATTAAATACAGAGTATATATAGCTGGAGCCCACACTGTGATCCATACACTGCTCTTTATCATAACTGCTGACATGTTACACACTTATCTTGGCATCAGCATGCAAAAGCCTGCAAATTTCTTTGTTGCAGGTTAGATTACAACCGTCAGTGGAACTTGTAATGTATTCACACTGTATTTGTAATGTATAAGTCGTGACAAGCACTGAACACGTTAACATTTAAACCACACACAGTTAGAAAATGTTTAGTTCCCTATGTCTCAGTCAGCAAGTGATACCTGCAGGGATCCACTGATTTGCAGAGACAAATGTCGAGCTACAGGGTCACAATTCATAAGGAAATTTCAAGTGATAATATGTTTATGACTAGATTACTGTGCCGTGAAAAATTTAACATAACAATCCCTTTTGTGGATCAGATGTTTACTCACCCATGATCTGGTCCTCAGTGAAGTCAGACTGGTTGAGGCAGGGTTAGGAAGAGGAGGCAGAGGGGAGTAACAAACGAAAAAAAGGGGCTGACATTAGTTTGATTAGAAAAGCTCTGAGTTAATCCTGCATTAGCTCTAACGTAGAGTTAAGAAAAGGATTGTGGCCAAAGACTTAACGTTAAACCAGGCCAGGACAGACGCGTAGCTAGCTTAACGGCACCTACGTTTTATGTTTTCAAAATCTACCCATGAACAAATTTCAAGTACAAAAAATAATCTATTAAAAAAATAAACATTTCGATACATCAGTCTGGAACACTGTCTTCACTTACCATGTCTGTTTTTGGATATAAGACACAGACAGGCGGGAGAAGGTCTTGTATCTTAAGCTGTTAAGACACCAACAGCAGCAACTAGCCCCGGCTCCTCCGCATCCCTGATGATGTCACCGCAGCTTGTGTAGCAACAGCCAATCACAGGCCTCCATTCCACACCTGCGTTTCTCGCTTGTTTTGTAGGAGAGCAGCTACAACCTCAGCATTACACACCAACTCTATAGTTTTTATAGCAATGCCAATAAAACCCCCCACGCCCGCTCATTTTAAATCTTTGCTGCAGGGGCTGTCTTTACTTCTTCTCAATTCAAAAATAAAAAAATAAAAATTACTTTAGGCTGTCCAGTGTCTTCTGTCTCTTCATGTAATCCCAGACTGACTACATGGTTCTGAGATCAGGGATCTGTGCAAGCCAGACCATCTGCTACAGGACTATTTGTTCTTCTCATCTCTGAGGATAGTTGCTTATGAATTTAGGAACAGTCACACCTCCCTGATGGTCTTCCACGATGGATGAGAAGCTGAACATCTCAAGTGCCTAAAACTCTTGCACTGTACCCTGTGACCCTTGAGGACTCTGGTGTACTGTTGCAACAAAGTGTGTTCAAACTTCAATGTTACAGGGCAGCACAGTGTTGGTAATTACTAAGTATATAAAGGTACCAAACAAGCTGGACACCCTAACTTATGACCCTTTACTCAAGTAGCAACACCCTTTGAAAACGTAAGAAAATATGAAAATGACACTATATTGGCACATTCAAGTGAGTTTACTAATATGACTGAGATGCATATGCCAATATTTCAAAATAATAACAGCATGGCATATATTACTACTAATATATCTATCCAAACGACTGATTCTTGCAATTCAAAATATTGTTAATCATATAAAATTAACTTGGACTGAGATTTCCAGAAAAAAAAAACATTTTATTGATAGTCAACAATGCTGGGAGGTCAATTAATTCTGCTTTTAAATTAATGATGACAGTGTGGGACTGTTTGAATGATATAAATGGGTACTTTTCACATGAAATGCAAACATGACAAAATGACATTATTTTCCTCCTTTCATTCAGCTTTTTCACCGATTACCTCTCCACACTGAAATCGGACAAAGTCCAGTACACGAGCCTGTTGACCCCTGAGGAACTGTGCTACAGTCCTGTCGGGGTCTCCCAGGAAGGTCTGAGGCAGCAGACGTGTCTCGCTTTCACCACAGGGCAGGTCATCCATGTTGCCCAGGGACACGGGGGACTCTCCCACTATGTGCTGTCCCAGCTTCCGACCTAAAGTTTCCTGCTCTGCCTCCTTTCCACCCTGGAATACGACCAGTGCACCGTATCGCCCCATGGCCACCTCAGTCTGACCGCTCACACCACCGTGCACATACGAGCCGATGTGCCACTCAGCAGGGACACCGACTGTCACCGCCCGTTTCAATGACATGTTCTCACCGAGGCGTCCTGAAAAGAAAGAGGGAAACATGTTTTCAAATAACAATAATTCAAATTCCACTGAGTTAAACTGAGAAGCATTACTTCAGTGGAAAAAACTTTACTCTTACAGACCTATTGTGAGAGCCACCTGGTCTGCAAGTGAAGCTCCTTCACCCACACTGAGTTTGTTTAACTCCTCACCTGCCAGGACGCTCTGAAAACAAATGTTAGATGTTTGCAGAGTCAGAGAGTAGGACAAGTTCCTGTGGAAAAACTCTAAGTCAAAATTTTGTAAAATGCATCACACTTCTATTCAATGCCATATCAACATGGCACCACACACTGTAAGCTGTGTACAGCTTTACTGTGTAATATTGTAAGAAACTTGCATATATACATGCATATAATAAAGAATTGATGTTGTAAGATGGAGCTTGGCAGTCGAATGTTAACTTCACTGGAGGGGTTAAAGGAATAGTTTGGCATTTTGGTTATTGTGCTTATTTGCTTTCTTGCCATGAGTTCAATAAGCAGATCAATATCAATGTCGTGTCTGTTTAAGCATGAAGACAATTAGCTTAGCTTTGCATAAGACTGAAAATTGGGGAAACAGCTAGCTTGTTTTGGAAAATTTGGCCTTATTGGCACAAAACCAAATAAACATATTTTCAACAATGTCAAAATTGTGTAACTGTATTGAGTTGGCTTTAGTAATAGTGAACTGTTGTCAAAACAGGTGAATCCTTCTCCACTTTGTGTATCCATTGTTATTGAGGAAAAAATATAAATTGAAGAACTTTGTGTGACTTTACCTTGATATATCCTTTCTGGCTTTGGCTTTTATCCTGGTGGTGAGCCAAGGTGGCAAATGCCACATCCTTAACCAGCTGCTGGAACTTCTCATTGCGGGCAACAAAGTCTGTCTCACAGTTCACCTGCATCAGACAGAATATATCACTGATGGCCATCATGCCCACCAAACAGGAGACTGTTCAAGTGAAATGGTTACAGCTACCACTGGCCTTACCTCCACCATAACTGCAGCTTTATCTCCTACAAAGAGACCAATCAGACCCTCTTTGACTTTGCGGCCCTCCAGTTTGTTAGCTTTGCTCCAGCCCTCCTTCTGAGCCTGCTCGTGTAGCCAGGTCTCTGCCTGAAGGTTTGGCAGATTTCATGAGCAACACAGTAACACAACTGCTTGTTTCTGCACCAAATCTATTATGTTTTTTTCTTTTTTAAATAACACTTTAACTGTGAGTGCAGAGGGAGATCAAGAGGGGGGTTACCTGTGCTATGTCATTATCAAACTTCTCCAGTGCTTTCTTGCAGTTAATGAAAGTGTAGCCGGTGCCTTTCCGGAGCTTCATCAGGAGGGCTTTGTCTGTTGCCAGGAGCTGACAACCTGTGTGTAGCGACTGTACATGCTGGCAGAGGCTGACCTGAGGGGGACAGATGGTAGAAGCTGTTTTATACAGAATAACTTCAAAAGCCCAGTGACCTCGGTTTACTGTGTCTTCAGCAGACAGTCAGGTGTACCTAACTTCTGCCACAAGAACTGCCACTTGAAGCAAAATATCACGCAGAGATATCCTGCCACAATAATGTCTAATTAACATGAAATGTGAATTAATGAGCAAGGTAGCTCATAGAAAGTGGCCCAGTAACGATGGCTAGTAAATGAGACAGCACAGAGGCTAACGAGCAAACCTGACGGTCATTTTCTTTACGTTTGACTTAAAGTTTGAGCTGAGTGTAACGTTTAATCTGCTCACCTTTGCAACGTCTCTCGTAACTGTTCTGAATAAAAAGGATAACGACATCATCTCACCATGGAGAAGTTCCCTGTCTTATGAAAGCTCAGAATGTCATTGAACTCCACGCTGTGTAAGGATGCCGTGGAGGGCCAAATAAGTCAACGTAGTTGAGTCGATTAGTTACAGCCACCGTTCAGCGCCCTCCACAGCACGGGAGTACAGTTGCATTTCTGAGGCCATATCCACCAACTGCATTGTCCTAAAAAAAAAAAACAACAACAACACTAAAAATGATATATTTTAGTGTTCTGTCAGTATATCGTATGTTTCTGGCCTCGAAATAAGTGTTTATGAATTTGAAGATATACGTCTAAAGCAAAAGTCTAAATACAGACTTGTATCTGGTCCTTTATCCGTCTGCACCACAGCATTACAATCCCAGCTCCCCACAAGGAGTCACAAGAAACACCCAAGTGATCCTGAATGATGAAGAGGATAGAGAAAACATTTTTCTTTCAAACAGTTGTGCTCATTTTTACAGGATTTCTTTTTTACATAAATTACTCATCATTTATTTTCTACAAATTACATTATTTTCTACAAATGTCTAGTTTTAGAAACTGGTTAGAAAATTGAAAAGCATGAATTATTTCAACATTGTCTATTTTCCATGCATTTAAAACCATCTGAATATATTCTGATCTTGTTGATATACACTGTTTGATGAATTTTGCATCTTTGCTGAGTAGTATTTGTCAGAGCAATGACCTCAACATGACCAGGGACAGGTGAGCTATTCTGGGTAATCTAAACTATCTTGCACAAACCCTGTGAAAAACAGCATCTGGTCAATCTGGCAGGATAAATAAGAAAAGGGTCCTGAAAGACTTTCTAACTTTAAATAATTTTAATTCTGGATTTCATTACTTTACTGTAAAATGCAATGGGTTGTAAAAGAAACATTTTACTTTTAATTTAATGAACACACATTATTTATCAAAAATAAATATAAAAAGTCTGAAACTGCAGTTGTTATCACAGCTCACAACTTGATATGGTCTTATTTTGATACATTAAATCACCATCTGTGTGTGAAGCAGGTGTGCAGTTTCACAGGGAGGAGACAGAAAGTTTACTTATACTTAAAAAAAAATGTTTTTAAAGTCCCAGTTTGTTCACACGTGCCATGGTTCTTCAACACCTCACACGTTTTGTTAATCCATAAATACCTCAACAGGAGCTAATGATTAAGACGTATGTCACACCTTTGTTTTTAGAGTGTTTTTATCCAAGAGACTCGATCACACTGAAGTGAGTGACACTCTGACCTGTGGGCGTGGTTAATATGAGTGATTCGTTTGGATTGGTCAGGTGAAACTTGCTATAGAAGGGAGACCATGATAAAAGTCAGTTCACCTTGTTTTCAGGGTGATGCTGAGTCAAGATGAAGGTCATTGCTGTCCTTGCACTTTTTGTGACCCTGTTCTGCCAGGGCTACAGCAGTAAGAGATTTATTTTTTTGCTCTATTATCATCATAGTCCATATTACAGGTTTATCAATAACCATGTAATACAGATGCGAATACAAATATCACTGCATTGCTGTATCATTAAATTACCAGTCTGCCCTGTTGGCTTCCAGACTCCCTGGACTCGTGTCAGGGTCGGTGTGGTTATGGGACAGACAGTAATTTCTCCTGTCAGTGCAATGCATCCTGTGAGCGCTACAGAGACTGTTGTTCAGACTACGCTGAAATATGTAAAGGTGACAGCCAACTAATCATTACCCTTTTTCAAGACTTGTAAGATTGTAAAACAAAATTATTTGACAACCTGCATCTTTCCTGTTATCACTAGTCTGTTTCTTTTCCTTCTAGCTGGAGCCACATCTTGTAAAGGCAGATGTGGCGAGAAATACAACTCTCAGAACAAGTGCCACTGCAACTCCAAGTGCACCAAGTACAACAACTGCTGCAGCGACTACACAGACCTCTGTGACAGTAAGTCCAACCACGTGCCACCTGTAGCTGACCCCCGTCTCACGTGCCATACTGTATCTCACCACTGTTGACCCATAGCTTCTATCTGTTCGTGTTGCTTGAACAGCTATGACACCTGGTGACTTTCACATGGTGTACTCAAAATCTAAGCAGTCAGCAGTCAGACGATGAGCGCTGTATCTGCAGTTTGTGAAAATAACTTTAATATTTGTTTTAACCTTTTGTTTTTCAGTCTTTTCATCTGGATGTGTCACGGCCTAATAATGACTTTATATGCTGTCTTGCTTTGCAGTGGTAGAAAATACATTTACAAGTACATGAAAAGTGCATTTATCCACCTACTGTACTTAAGTACAATTTAATTGAGTATTTCTACTATATAGTTCTAATCCAAGTATTTCAGAGGGTAATATTGTAGTTTTTACTCCACTTTAAATATTTGACAGTTATTATTTACACAAAAAACATTTTCTACAATACATCATGTGTAAGGATTAAACCAGTGGTTCCCAAACAGTTCGGCTTCTGGAGGACAATTTGTCATCCTTCAGATTCATCTTGTGACCCTGTGAAGGGGTACGACCTCCAGGTTGGGAAACACTGACTGAACAATCTAACTGTATATGAAACAGTTAAACTTGCTCCACCTCCACCAGCTTCAACAGTAATATAATATATCAATGTATCACAGATGTTCTCTAAAATGAATAATTTTACTATTGATATTGCAGGTTACACCTTTTTACTTTCACTGAAGTAGAATTTTCAGTACATTTAATTAAGTAGTTTACATTGTGGTATAGGAACATTTACTTAAGTAAAGAATCTAAGTACTTCTTCCATTACCGTTGATTGTGAGACCAGCTTCTACAGGTCAAAGCTTTCAGTATGTGACCAGCAGGTGTCACTATTGTGCTATATAACATATAGAAAGCAAACTTCCCCTGCTCCCTCTCTGTTTAGTAATGCCCAGTGGGGGAAGAACTGTTCAGATCAATGACTTGATCCTTTACCTGCATTCAGAAGTTATAAGTTATAATTATAAACAAAATGAACCTACAGTAAAATATGAGAAGTACTCCGTATGGAGAATGGCCCCTCTCAAAAGTGTGTATCACTGTACTGTTGTAAAATGTATCATTACTGCTATTATTATTGACTGCAAACAGTATTTTGATGTTGTAGGTGGTCAAGTTGGAGGTCAGTTGATCTATATATATATACAGAACATATATATATATATATATATGTCTGATGTAAAATGTAATCCTAACACTTAATATGCAAAGTAAGTAATAACTGTAAAATAAATGTGGTGTGAAAGTATAATGTAGCATAAAATAGAAGTAATCAAATTAGCCTAAATCAAAATTTTAAATATAGTACTTAGGTAAATGCACTTTGTTATTAATTATTGTAAGTGTGTTTGTGATCTTCTACAGGTGATGGGGGAGGTGGCGGTAGTGTGATCACTGATGCTGAGATCAAGGCTGTCTCCGAGACACTTTACGCCCTGGACTCCAACAAGGCTTCAGCCTCAGAGTTGATTATTGAAGCTCAGGCTCTGGTGCCCGACTCTCAGACGAGCTCGCAGACAGATCTCTCCTCTCAGCCGTGAGCAGACAGTCTTAGTAGCACAACCTCCTCTTCTTCTTGATTCTGATGTATTTACCTCTTTTTCTGCGTCACCTGTTGCTTGTGTTTGCGCTTCCAGCTTGTTCCGTTACCTGGATGAGGAGACTCTCTTCACCAGGCCCACATATGTTGCTCTCCTGGCTGTGCTGGACAACTACCAGAGGATGACTGGACAGGCGGAGGACTTCAGCCCTGAGCAGCTGGCTGAGCAGGAGGCTTTTGTCAAGGAGACCATGTCCAACACTGAGCTGGGCAGAGAGCTGTTTGCCTTCCTCTACACAAAGGGTAACTAGGTCCATGTGAAATAGCACATCCTTACACTGGTTCAGCACTGCTCACATAGAGGTGTGGTGAGGCTATTGCTCTGGCGCAGGGGTTCTCAAAGTCTGACACTGTGGGAAACCCCACCTCAGACAAAACTGAGAGTCAGTGCATTATCTGTGGGCTACAACTTACAACTTGAGCCCTGTTTTTATTTAGACTTTATTTGTTTACATTTGTCAAACTGGCACCAGTAAAGGACCAGTGTGTAGGATTTAGTGGCATCTAGTGGCAAGGTTGCAGGTTGCAACCAACTGAATACCCCTCTCATCAGCCATCTGTTTCCAAGCGCGCAGATCGGAGAACCTACGGTGGCCTTCAGCTAACATAAAAACACCAAAGCCCCTTTCTAGAGCCAGTGTTTGCGGTGTCCACTCTGGGCTACTGTAGAAACAGTCTTAGTTTCAGGTGATTATACACAAATGAAAACATAATTATGAATATTACATTCCATTTCTGACACAATACGTCCCCTAAATCCTACAACTGGTCCCTGCCGAATTAGAAATGAGCAGTCCCTGTTTGTGCTGTACCCGTGGATGTACAGAAAGACATCACTTGATTACTTTGATATTGATGAAAACTTAAAAACAAGATTTGTGGGCTAATTCTGGAGCTACTATAAGAGTGTGTGAGAGTCTCCCTCTAGCTTCCACAGATGGAAAACCTCTGCCCTTGTGTTTAAAATGAATCTTATTCTCCATTTTAAGGTGTCTATGCATCAGAGGAAGAGTTCATTCAGGATCTGAAGATGATGTGGTTCGGTCTGTACTCCCGCAACAACAACAAAATGGACTCCAGTGGCTTTGAACACATCTTTGCAGGTTTGGACAGAGCAGATGTCTTTGAAACACCATAAATGTCTTAAAAAGGAACATTTCATGTGTTTAAAAAATAACTATATCCTGTGTGGTAGGAGAGGTCAAGGGAGGAAAGGTGTCTGGTTTCCACAACTGGATCCAGTTTTATCTTCTTGAAAAGAGGGGACAGCTGAACTACTACAGCCACAGCTTCAACGGGCCTGTAAGCATCCAAGATAAAAATGACGACATGGTGGTTTGTGTTGCGACATATGAGGCACTCCCTTCATTTTCTTTCTTTCTGTCACTCTCAGTGGACTACCTACCCTGACGTCATGGGAATGCAGTTCATGTGGGGAGGCTACTTCAAGCAGGTCGGCTCTGCAGTCATCGGCTGCAGCCCTGAATTTGACTTTGCCATTTACAGCCTCTGCTACATCACTCGCCCTGGAAAACAGTGAGTAAATCTACACGTCTTCTGATGTCCTTGATGATCGTTTCTGATTTCATTTTTTTTAATTTTATTGTCCATCTTCCTCAGGTGTCGTCTGAGCCTGGGAGGAAAGGAGCTCATTATCCAAACTTACACCTGGGATAAATCTTTCTACGGTGAAGGGAAGAAGTTCATTGGTTCCGCCTTTCCCGCAACCCCCAGGAACTGAAGCTGCCATCTGCTAACCAATAAGCAACATATAGAAAAGTCTGCCTGTCTGTCTGTCATTAGGCTCATTATGTAAATGCTTTGAAATAATATTCCCAACAGAAGCACTTATCTCAGTGAGTACTCATAATAATCAAAATAATCTGAACAATTAATCTATCTTAAAATGCTGGTTCTTTTGTTTGAAGTGCTCCAGAAGTTGCCCACCCAGACACACGCATAGCCACTTGCATGAATAAAACAGTAAACCAGACAGTTGATTAATCTGCAGTGAAACATTTCTGAGCAGTCTTACAGAGCATGAGAATGTGGTGCTCTCCCAGGGGCACGATCAAACTGTGCCTAATGGGGCAAAAAATGGGCGTTTACACACTCTGAGCGGGCACAATACTGACACCAACCCTTCAGTAGTAAGAGCATGTGTGCATTTGACACAATTGCTTATTGTCCTTTATAACAGCAAAACAAAACCCCCCCAAAAAAACTAACAAAATGCAGGCTTTTGCAGTATGAACTATGGAAACAAAAAGACATTAACAGATCCTGTTCTGCTTGACCTGCTCTGAACAGTAGCCACCAGCTAAACCTGTTCTTATCAGCTGTCCATAAAGCTGTGCGTGTAACTCCCCAGTGTGGGGTTAAGTGTGTGTGTGTGTGTGTGTGTGTGTGTGTGTGTGTGTGTGTGTGTGTATGTGTGCGTGTGTGTGTGTGTGTATTTGTGTGTGTGTGTGTGCCTGTGTGAATGGTTGCATCCTACAGGGTGTGTGTGTGTGTGTGTGTGTGTGTGTGTGTGTGTGTGTGTGTCCAGCTGGGATGGGGGTTGATTTTCCTCTTTCACTCATCTAGGGTGACTAACAGGATAAATTCTGGTCTGCCGACAGAACAGGGGGACACACTTGCAGCCCTGTTTAAAGAAAGTATTACAGGAGATGGATCTGCCACTGATCCCATTGTCCACCAGTCTGTGTGCATTCATGCAAAACAAGAGCACAAGACCAGTCAGTTTGCAGGGAAACCCCGGCCTTCAGCAATTCATCTGATTTTGGCCTCACATGCAGTCTAAGTGTTGCAGCAACATGACAATAAAGTGAGCCCCGGGAAGAATTTCTCTTGCTGTTTTGTCAGACAATATTACATTTTCTGAGCTGGTGACTCTAGAAATTAGAAGAGTAAATCTTCTCTCTTTTCACACTGCCCTCTTTTTAAAGCCCCAATGGAATCAAATTAAATCACAGTGGGGCAAATAAAAGAAAAAAAGATTCAATTGTTTCTTTTGTCACTCACACAACTTCATAATCGAATTATAGCTGGCCACCCGCCAGCATGTCCCCGCATCTCCCCCAAATGGGCTTCTCCTGGCAAATCTTGTGAGCCACCTGACTTTTGTTTTGTAATTATATTATCCCGCTCTCCCTTTGGCGTGTTGCGGCTAATGGCTGCGCGGGCTAGCCCAGCTGCACATGCAGAAACAAAGCTGCTTATGGGGCCAGACAATGGACCCGTGGAAAAGGGACGCCTGAAGGCGGTCAGCCAATGAGCACGCACAACAGGGGGCCAACAGAGGGTTTAGG
Organism: Seriola lalandi dorsalis; assembly: GCF_002814215.2. Classification (NCBI taxonomy): domain Eukaryota; kingdom Metazoa; phylum Chordata; class Actinopteri; order Carangiformes; family Carangidae; genus Seriola; species Seriola lalandi. The sequence continues at coordinate 735,406 of NW_019525245.1, read as the reverse complement.
GTAGGGTTAAGGGGGTTTAGAGGTTCAGGCAGAGAGGGGGGGTGTCTATTTTACCCAGTAGTGGGGTCCATCAATGAGATGGTTAGTAGAAGGACACATGGTCAACATCACCCCTGTCTCCCCAGGGTCGGTGCTGGGCTGGAGGGAGGTTCAAGTTTGGCTTAGATGCTGGTCATTTCTAAAGTTGATGGGGGACCATGAAATACAGAGCAACGTTCATTCTCTGGAGTTTTTTGTTTGCTTTCTGAACAATTTGATGACTGCATTGTCATTGGTTTACCATAGGTATACATTTCGAAATGGACACAGTCACATGCAGAGTGAGAGATACAATCTGACCTTGTTAGACTATTGCTGCAGTAAAAGTATATCTGAGGCTGCTGATATTGTAGTAAGAAAAAGATTTTTGATTGCTGCACATGTAATCTATCCTCATCCCTAAGTGTGAGCACACACACACACACACACACACACAAACACACTGACACACACACGCACACACTCCTCATGCTGTGGTGTCGACATCTCTCTGAGGACTTCCAGTATGACAGATGGACAAAGCCCACTGTCCCCCACTATCACACACAGAAACACTGGGGATTTAGAGGAAGGTCATGTTTGTGTGTGTACTGGAGTGAAGTTTTATCTGTCCTCCATTTAAAAAAAAAAAATTATAATAAACTAAATTCCCATCTCACAAACATACCTAGAGAAGGTGAGGGAGGGACTGTCCTCTGAGCAAAGTGAACATGCTGAGTGAGCCGAGCAGCCAGTGGAGAATAGATGAGCATCTGAGCCACAGACTGTTAAAATAAGAGATATGTTTAAGAGAAGGCCATCTGCAGGATGGCCTCATCATGTGTGGCCAGCACTGAGGGACCTGGGGACATTATGGCATACATACAGTATTGCTCTTGAGCACCACTTGTGGAACATGAAGAATGGACGACGTGCAGTAAGTGGGTCAAACTGGAAGTAGAAATGATAAAGAAGCAGTTTTGTCAAGACAGACTTGTTATTTATCAAACTGGGATGCAACTCATACCTCTAAGATGAAATAAAAAGCGAATTCCGTTTTCTATAAGTATCATAAAATGTGTTGTGTGTGTGCATGTGCGTGTGTGTGTCTGTGTCTGTGTGTGTGTGTGTGTGTGTGTGTGTGTGTGTGTGTGTGTGTGTGTGTATGCAATGGGGACACAGAGCCTCAGCTATCATATTCCCCTGCCAGTTCCACTCTGGGGATGGAAGAGGCCTAGCTCTGCTATTCCCATTTCAGGCTGCAGGTGTGGAATAGGACAGGCAGAGACCCGGGGGTGGGGGGTGTCGGCCTGGGAATGATCGGGGAGGCAGAAACACGTACTTTAGGTGTGCAGATTATCTTGTAAAATGCCTCAGGCCTCTCATGTAGAGCTAAATCTAAACCCTAAAGCACATATATTCTCTCTATAGACCCAGTCTACAACCCCTACAACCTGAATTAAGTTTATTATTTCAGATAGTGCGGAACCAAAAGTGAACAAAGTGATCTTTTCTTCTGGTATTTTTTGCAAGTTTGAGTACACAGGTACTGCCTCCTGGAAATAGCCATATGCCTTCACTCAAAAAGGTGAAATACTAAATCATCTGAAATCTTTCATATTACACGTAATTTAAATAGCCTTTCTACAGCATTAAAAAAACCCTTCCAATATTGAACGATATTGATAAGTAAAAACATTCATGGGTGTCACATAGAAACATTCAGTACGAGTCATGGTGCTTTAAGCTTCAAAATACAGAAGCCTTGCACCCAAATCCTTCAGAGAGAAGGGGGTGACATGAGTCATATTATTGATGTAACTGCACACCTCATGTGACCAAACATACCCCGTCTGGTCAGAACTGCCTCCTGGGTGAGATGAACTTGTTCAACAGCTTATCTCCGCAGTGCAGAGGGATGGATGGCTGGAAGAGGGGATGGAGCAAACACCTGCTCACACGCAACTTCAAGCTGTCACATACAGTTAGGCTCAGCCGCCTGAGCGCGTCTCCCCTCCGCTCAATGCAAACGTGCCGCGGATTTGGCGGCCGCCCTCGCAAAGCAACAAAGACCCGGGCCTCTCCTGTTTGTGTTTCAGTGAGCTTATGCACATCTCTCTGACCCTCCACATAGGCTACACACACACACACACACACACACACACACACACACACACACACACACACACACACACACACGCAGAGGCGACGAGCCACGGGCCGGCCACGCGCAAGCTCAGGCGCGTCAGCAGGAGTGTTGGATGGAGTGGGAGGAGGAGGAGGAGCTTCTTTACCGTGGAGGTTTAAAACCCAGAGCCCCCGCAGAGTGACCCGCACTGAGACAGACAGACTCTGTGGGACAGCACCGAACTTCAGCACTGGTTCATGGGCAGAAAGACCAAACTGTGATCCGAGGAGGACAGAATATCAAACGTCTTGAAGAAGTCCCGGAACACTTCAGCACCGGTAAACTTTATACTCGTATTATTCATGTAATTGATGCAGCCTAGACTCAAACTTCTTTAACATTTTAGTTCTGATCTTTTACATCTTTTCTTCAGTTTTTGTCATGTGGTGAACCGCAATTTTAATCCTCCAGCTTTTGTGTCCAACTGAAACAACATAGAAAGTCAACAGGCAGTGAATATATCTAATGAAAAAAAGTATAAAAGGCTTATCTCAATATGCTTCAGTCGATATTTAGCAAATAGCTGCTCAAGCACGCAATTTGTGGCGAGACATTAATATTTCTGGCTTTTGAAAAGTCTATTTCAATTCAATCTGAGTCCTCTGTCACTGATCTGGGGGATGTCGATCTTTCATTTAATCCCACGGTCGTCGCTTCATCCGCGGAGCAAATCCTGTGATGCCCCAGATTGAAGTCCTGTCAGTGACTTGATCTCGCCGGGGCATTACCAGTTCACAAGTTGACCGGGATTACCCGGAGAGAGGAGAGGAGACAGAGGGGCAGACAACGTGGAAAAATAGATAATGCATATATGAAAAACAAATAGCCATCATATGCGATAAAGGTGTTAAAGTCAGTCAGCCTGTGTGTAATGTTTCGACCAATCAGAATGTGGCTAAGGAGGGAACTGTCCGGTGCTGAAACACTGAGCCCGTTTTGAACACTGCTGAGAATCAGAATAGTTTTAGTTTTTTATATAAAGTTATTACTCTTTATTATTGATATGCGTTATTATTGATTTTATTTATACTCACTGGCTCCTAATTTAGCCGTTTAACCACCTCATTAAAATATGATTTGACATTAAAAAAAGCTTACTTCTTAAGTTTGATTCAGTTAACATTTAGAACATTTAAATAATATTTATGTGCATTTTATTGCCTACATGAAAGTCTTTTTTACACTGCCAGGATAAACTAGTGTAGAAACACTGAATCATTTATTTTTCTATTGGCCTAGAGGTGGCCTACTCTTATTTAAACATATTGAGTCTTAAAATACTGGAATCTATTGGCTATAAAATCCCCACCAAGTCCAAGTTTTTAATCATAGAGTGCAAACTTCTGCACGTTGCTAAACCCCAAAACCTCTAGAAAAAGGTAAAGAGGGCATGACCTCAGGTTTTCAGTGGTAGCTAAACAGCCCTGTAATAAATTAATTATCAGTAACAAGCCTTTCACATCAAACCAGGGAAAAGAAAGCATTTATTGTGAGCTGATTTATACTCAGATACTTGAATGCCACCAATGCTTCATATTAGCGTAAACCATAAATCGAGATATTTTACCACATAACTGTATCGTCACAGTAGATTAGAGCAGTCATAGATAACTTTAGGCTGTGGTGAGCAAAGGCATGAGGTGTCTGCACTAAAGTAAAGTAAAAGTATTCATTAGAGTCAACTGTGTGGTGTTGGTAGATTAATCTATAACAATGCATCATATTTCATAAACTGTGCTTGTATGTAAAATTTAAACATGTTAAGTAACTAGTACCTGTCAGATAAATGTATTGGGACAGCATTTATAGAGCCAATTGACCTCTCAAAGCACTTGACAATGTGTGTTTCATTCACCCATTCACACACACATTCATACAATGATGGTGCAGCATCAGAAGCAGTTGGGGTTCAGTGTCTTGCTCAAGGACACTTCAACAATTTGGGATACTGGGGTTTTCCTCTGACATGCAGTGGAGAAGAAGAAGTGTAAGAGTGTAAGGATATATATTTACAACAGTAATGAGGATGATTTGTCAGCCTGTCAGTGTGTGCACCGAGGCAGATGTGTTTAACAAAGATGTTTTCTTTTTTTCTACAGTACTATGATGATTAAGCCGTATGTGAGACAAGGCGAGGGAGAGGAGGTCGTCAGCCCTCTGCAGTGGATGGATGAAGACATGAGCTCACCTGATGGAGACACATCAGTCTCATCACATCACTACAGAGCAAGTGGAACAAACCCACAGGTCAGGGAGATGGGGAGTGAGGATGCGGAGGAAGACGAAGAGGACGAAGAGGAAGGGCAGGAGGATGAAAACAAATCCAAACGGCGAGGGCCCAAGAAAAAGCGCATGACCAAAGCACGGCAGGAGCGTTTCCGTGCCAGGCGTGTAAAGGCTAACGCCAGGGAGCGCTCACGTATGCATGGTCTAAATGATGCTCTGGAGAACCTGCGCACTATCATGCCCTGTCACTCCAAAACCCAGAAACTGTCCAAGATTGAGACATTACGGCTGGCTCGCAACTACATCTGTGCTCTGTCTGAGGCCCTGGAGGGAGGCCTGTCCACAGAGAGCAGGTCCTTCATGGAGACACTGTGTAAGGGACTCTCTCAGCCCACCACCAACCTGGTGGCCGGCTGCTTGCAGCTGGGACCAACTCCCGGCGCTGGGATGAGACCTGAGGACAGACACGGTGTTCGGGCACCACCTCCTCCTCTTGGTGGCATGGTGAGCTATTCCTCTCCAGGCCTGCCAAGTCCGCCGTATGGTACGTTTGACTCTGCTCACCTGCTTCACCTGAGGGCGATGAAAGGAGGATCGTATGAGAATCACTCGCCACATGAGTATAACGCTGGCGGTGTGGGGACCCCTCCCTACGACGGTCCTCCCACACCACCCCTGAGCATCAGCAGTAACCTGGTGCCCAAACAGGAGCCTTCACCCCATTACCCACCCCCACACCACTACTCCCCTTCCCCTGTGGAGCAGGGCCTGTATCAGACTCAGAGCGGCTATGACGTACACTTGGAGGGGCCATACAACACCTACCATCCACCACACATGCCCCCCCGACACATAACCTCCGTCTACAGAGACTAAAGAGGATCAGCAGAGTGGATCCTGCTTCATCCAGCAGTACACCCTGACTGGTCGAGTCCAGTCTCTGATCATTCATGAACACTGACTGATGCTGATGTCTCTCAGACTTTAAGGCCGAGGGATCGATCTTTCTCAGTAGACAGACTGCTAGTAGAACGGTAGAATAAAAATGGTTTTAAATGTGTGGAGCACTTGCACAGTAGACTAGCACTGCTGAACATTGTTAATATTAGAAAATACTTGACTTAAACCAACACACTTTCTTAAAAAAAAATGTTTACCAAATAAGACCCCGCAGGTCCTAACAGGAAATCTTGCTTTGGGCCATTTTGACCAGATGTCCTGTTTTTTGTAAAATAAGCACTTCTTCTTTAGCTTTGGTTACACCAGATATTCTACATAAATTAAAGTATTTTTATTTATTCTCTAATTTAATACAGTATATATGGACTTTAATCTGATGTGCAGGTGTCTGGTTTTCCTTTTGTAAATATCTATGGTCAAGACTTCTTCTTTCTTTGTTACTTAGACTGATAGTTTGTCCCTTATACTATTTTTCTTTTGTGTCCAGTTTTCTTTGTTGGGTATTATTTCATGTTTTGGACTGGAAACACAGTCAGAGGTAGATTTGCCAGCACAATGTAACTGATTTTTGGAAGGTGTCTGCATCTTAAGACATAAGGTGTCTTATGGACGGAGAAAAACAAACTGGAAGAAAATACGTGGGGAGTGATTGGATTAGCGATCAAGGCGAAGATGCAAAAAAATAGCATTCTCAGGTTAACATTGTGAAAATGAATATCTAACTTCCAACAGATTTTGCATTGGATTTCATGTTTTTTTTCTTAAGACTCTGTCATTTTGTTTCTTTTGGAAAAATTGATGTTATTAAAACATTAAAAATTCAATCAGTCCATGAATTCTCTGTTTACTTTTTGTTAAAGTGGTTAATACTGAAGGATGGATGGATGGATGAACTGATGGATGGATGGAGGACGGATGGATGAACTGATGGATGGATGGATGGATGGATGCAGATCCTGTTTGTCTCTCATTTTTCTCTCCAGGCCTTGGTGGTTTAGCTGCACTAATCCTTTGGCCGTCTTTTAATGAAAGGACGGATGTGCGAGGCAGGATTGTGAGATAAAGCTTTATGATTAACGTGGCTGCCCGGCTACAAAGACTTTCTTCTTCACTGACACTGGGATGGCATAATCCTGGTCTGACATCCACTCGAACCACTACTTAACATTCGTAATAAACACATGTCTGTACATTTATACATTGACCTCTCAAATACACACAGGAACGTACATCTAAATTAAGATTTATATGATTGGAGAAGCCTGACATTCCCCTTTTGTGATGGGAAACAGGAGTGAATCTAATGATTAAAAAGTAACTGAGAAACATTTGATGGCAAAAGGTGGAAAAGAGAAATAAGAAACTTATAATATAAAGAACAGGTGACTGAGCAGAAATATAAAAGTTTAGACATGTACTAAAAGTGGAGAAGACGATTAGAATAAAAAGCAAAGATCTGATCTAAGAGCAGCCACTTCTTGTGCTTCACAGTCCATGTTGGTCAGTGTGAAGGCCACCCATCGAGAGGTCAGTACGAAGGGGTCACAAGGTCTCACTGGGTCATGACTCACTGGTGGGAATGGTCTGAAAGAGTCATGGTCACCAGTTGCATCATCATTTTTCTGGTAAAATGTACCTTTCTGTGAATTTCTGCACAATCTCCTCATGTGAAAGAGTGAATGTTGGGTAAGTATGATGATAGAGGTTGTATTATGGACGAAATGCTCATAATCCCGATAAACACGCTGATGAACAGCCCACGCTTGACCTGCGCTGGGAGAAATATACAGCTTTGTTTTCACATGGATTAGTATAAGCTTGTGTGTGTGTGTTTGCAGTGCTTTTTCAATGCTAACTGGGGAAAGCAGGGACTAACTTTGAAGCAGCAGAATGAATAACAAAAACAGGGCGTGCCCCTGCAATTTGGAGACACCCAACTATCCCCAGATAGGGCCTTTGACACTGGACATGTAGGATAGTCTTTATTTAGCCACATGATAGATAGTAGACCAATGGTCTAGGGTAAAAAAAAAGGTTTGTCTTTTGAAAGGGGGGCTTTTGCACCCAATACAAAGAAAGGGCTGCATTTGTCCTTACCCCTTTTGACCCTTGACCTCTCTGATTGTGAATCTGGATGAGCATATGATGGCCGCAGAGATGCTACGTATCTCATGTGCTGCTGCTGTCTTGGTCAGGACGCTCCTGTAAAAGACATTTTTAATGTCAGTGAGGCACATTCCTGATGAAATACAGAACATTTAGAACATCTTATTTTAAGCTTCCTTATATATAAGTAAGTAAGTAATTGTATTAAAAATGCTTGTGTAACTAAGGCTGTCTGTCAGTGCACAGCCGGTAAGATGAACAGGCAAAAATGTATAATTTGTCTATAGGCAGGCACACAATTCAATATGAAGAAGAAAGTTTCCAATAATAAATTGATAAGGAATGACAGTTTCCTCGTGTTTAATTGGAGCAGATGTTTCAGGGAAATTCAAATTTTTCCAATAATTAATAACAAATTAAATAATTCTTTATGTAAAACTTTCTGGAAAATTATAGACCAATAAAATGGTACCGCCTTACTGCCTCGATGGTGTTAGCACCTGGGCAACAATATGGCATACAAAGTGTTTGTGTGTGTGTGTGTGTTAGTTTTAGTAGGGATATGTTGGTTGATGAAGTCTGTGTGTCTGTTAGAGTGCACAGATCATGAATGCACGGTTGTGTTATTTGGGATAAAACAGTATTAAGCAGCTGATCAGAGCTCAGTGTCTGAATGGGTGCATTAACTCACTAATCCTGAGGGGAGAGGGGCAGCAGTTCATCTCCTCTGATACACAACAGCATGCAGCTATTGTGCACGTACTCAACAAAACAAAGCATCAGGCAGTGCTTAACACTCACTCAGACACCATTAAAAGTATTTTTTTTAAATATGAAATTAAATTTAAGAAAAAGGCAGTCTCCTTTATAAAGCTATAACGAGTGATGCAGCTTTCAGAAGATGCATTAGACTGAAACAAATCTGTAAATGAGGAGAGCAGAATCACACTGCCACCAAGTGGTGAAGGTTTTGCTGAACTAAAAACACTGGATGGATGAAAGATGAGCATTTGGCCACTGGGTGTCATCATTGGACAACCTGTAGTAAAAATAGAGTGACGTTCCTTCATTGCTTGGCTAACGATAAGTGATTGAGATTAAATCATCTGTTAAACAACATATTCTGTTGAAAAAAACTCACATTATATTGGAAATCATATCAAATATTTTAGTAATGCTGCTTAAATGCAGGCAGAGAGCGAATAAAACAACATTTGTTGAGTTGTTATCGGTTAAAACACAGCAGAGTGAGTGAAGAGTGGGAATAGAATTAACCTATTTACATGTAAACTGGTTGATGGAGTGTGTTTGGTTCTGAATAATCAGGCTAATGAAGGTACCTGGGGACGCTGCTCTATCAGAAGTCTGCATGCTGTCCTCTCTATCCAGAGAGCGATTGTATCAAACTCTGTAATTATTTACCATGAAAGGACATGAAAAAGGATTAATCAAGGAAATCTGACTGATTAAATCTTCAAAGGCAGCACTGAAGTGCAAGGGCTAATAGGGAAGAGGGATGTGGTCGGCGCTTTTATCCTTGAGGTGGAAAAATGAAGAACAAAAACAGACAGTGCTCTCCAGGACTGCTGGCACACTGAGGCGAAAAAGAGCCAAAAACAAAAAAAGCTGTAGGAAAAACAACACAACTGGCACCAGCTCAAGTACAACTCTTATTTGAGTTTAATGGTATTGTTTGATCAAATTCACTTTGATTTTGTGTGACTGTGTCTTCTTTCATAGTTAATGAGACAAATGATGTGTTTAATGAATCTGATGTAGGTGGATGTTTCTGGAAAATCTGACATCAATGACACAATTTTATTAGTTGCACAAGAAAAGAGAGAGTTACTTTCTTGGCCTCTGTCAGCACTAAGTTTATTGAAAATACTAATTGGGATCCTAAAGGATACTAGAGGCATACACTGCAACAACCAAATAAAGTCACTAACACCTGACATGTAAATAACTTATGATAAGTATTCCTAAAATCATATAGCTCAAGATACAAAGAATACAGTAGAAAAAACAGATACAGAGAGAAAACTACATGGGAAACTGAGATGGGTCATTTTTAGTAACAGGATAAGTTCAAGCAGGGTCGAGGTGGAGGGGGACTGGAAAAACAAGTTGCATAATGACAGCCAAAAATCTGAGAACAACTGAAAGAGCTGGGCAACTATAGGATGCACTGCCATTAAATTTGGTACAAGCAGAGATGGTGCCCAGATAGATTTGTTGGGCCAACAGTTTAATTCATCCCCTAAATCTTCAAGATAGAGGCACACATTTTGTTCGCCAGAGGCTGAAGCATAATTACTTTGGTGATCCCCTGACCTTTCTTCTTCTTTCCCCATCATCAGGCCAAAATTTGTATTTGTCTGATACTTTGGTTTATAACCAATTACCCACAGAGGTTTTGTGCTAATTAGTAATGTTTGCAAATTAACATGCAAACATTCAAAATTTAAACACTGAATTAGAAAGTAATACATAAACTACGAAAAATGATTTATTTCTCCTGTAATAATTAGAAATTTAATGATTCGCTACAGGTTTACTGCAGGTTCACTAAGTTAAATTTAAGACCTTTTAAGATGTTTTTAATGACGCCTAGAATGTAATTTAATACCTGTTTCCCCATCATACCGTCCAACATATGAAAACGTGATGAATGTTGTATATATGATGTATGAAGCCAGTAGAGGCAATATGACTTACAGTTTATCATTATTAAATCAATAATTAATCATTAAATATCACCTGGGTCTGGTAAAACAAAGGGAAGTGTATGCATCAATGGATGGATGGAATAAGTTAAAAATGAATTAATTAACTAATTTCAGGTCCATATATTGATTTTACATTTTTTTTTTAAATTACAAAAATATATTATGGTTTTGATTCCTTTTTTTTCTTGAGGAAACTGAATCAAATGCTTTTCAATACTTTTCAAGACCTTCAGATATCCTATTAAAACCAAACACTGTTTTCTGAGGTTAGCAAAGAGTATATCTTTGAAGACTTCAGCGCATAAGTGCATGATCTGTTATCTGTGGCATTTCCCATTATTTCTAAATCATTTGTGTGTACTTTTAATTTTTCATCTCATTCTGACACCACCTTCTGGTCAGTAATTACATTTACAGTAATTCACTACAATTGTTAAGCTCAAAACCAAAATATGGTTTTATTTAAAATGAGCATTACAGCCTCACAGAGCTGCTAAAACAGCTGTAGACTGACTGTGTACAGTACTGACACATATATTTGCATACTTTTACTTTTTTAATAATAGTTTTTCTTGACATATTTGTATTATAATTTCCATAAGAAACATTTTTGGTTGATATTTTCTATGAATGTCATTACTTTTGAAGTAGGATGTCACACTGAACCAGGCCTTGATCATCTGTACAGTCATAGCTGTGGTTTCAGGCTGTTGTATGACCTTGTATGACCTCCCTCTGAAGACAAACCATCTCTGCCTCAATGCAAGAAGTGAACAGAGAGCCATAAAAAATATACTGCATCTTTGTGGACAGGAGTAGTTTAAGATACTGGCTGAGTGAGTTGTTACGTCAGCCCCAACAGCTCCACGTGCCGAGGGGAATGGAAACGTACATAAACATTGATGAGCCACATAAAGATCAGAGAGAGACCCTGCCGGATGTAATGGCAAGCGTTCTTGTAAAAATTTTATTGCAGAGAGAGAGAGAGAGAGAGAGAGAGAACCCAGAGAGAGGGGGAGGAATCTGTGTGAGTGTGTGAGTGTGTGTGTGTGTGTGTGTGTGTGTGTGTAACTGTATCCCCCTGGTGAAATGTGCTTACTGCTCCAGTTTGCTGTCCTTCCCCACTGTCCCTTAACCTAACCCCTACGTGGCATGTTGCCAGAAGGTGCTGGTGTGTCTGTTTGAGTGTGTGTGTCCTTAACGAAATGACAGAGAAGGCGTCTGCCTTACGTTAAACTGGGATAAGAGTTTACATGGGCATCTCATCCTCAGGAGTGTCACAGTGGGACTCTGCCAAGGTTGACGGGACGGTACCATTACTGCTTTTACTGTTCACATTAAACACTTTTAAGCGGCCTGTCTCACTTACAGCAGAGCAATTCACACACTAGATGTCAGTAAACTGTTCATATACTTACCCGTACATTTGCTCTCCATATCCTGTAGGTGAGTTGCAATGCAGGGGGCAGAGTAGAGCTGAGGCCTTTTAGCGTATCAGAATTAGACTGACATTTACTCGACATTGCGCCATGCGTCAATCTCACCTCTCCTCCTGCTCCTCCACCTAATACTCTCCTACCTCTCTGAAACGACAGTTGCAAGCACATTTATGATATCCGATCTGAATTTACACCTTATCTGGCAGCAGGGAGGAATCGGTATTCTAACACACAGTCCCACAGTATTGTGTTTGTAAATTTTGTGACTGTGTTTTGACTGTGTTCATCTCTCAGTAATCCCCATTCATTTTCATATCCCAACTTTCCCAGCACTTCACTTTGGGTGTTTCGTTTGGATGCCACATTGAAGCACGTAAAGGGGGACGGAGAGGCACAGTGTTTTGGGCTTGCCCTCGATCAGAATTTTAAAGAAGGCAACCAACTGTAAAAGTTTCCCTCTGATGTTTGAAGCTTCGCACAGTGAGATGTGACTGGAAACACCAGGAGGCCGCCATCCTCACACGTCTGCCAAACACTGAATAAAAGGGTTTGGAATTGTATGTTTGAGACAGTCAGTGCATTTTTGTTCACACTGTACCCAAATTGCTGTAACCAGACCAAAACGATTGAAGAGCTCTCAAATTGATGTTAGTGTCTTAGTCTGTTTGATCACCTACTTAATGTCTGGAGAGATTTCTGGTAACCTTAAAAAATATCTTATTAACATGAGAGAGAAAATGAGAAATGAAAGGACTTCGGCATGGACATGGGTTTCCATTAAGAGTGGGGAAAGTCTATCTGACAGCTCATAACTGTCAACCTATGCTAACATTAGGTTAGCATCATGACTGTTGCGTCTGACAGAATACGACGTTGACTTTCTAAATTAATATTTTCACACGATGGGTCTGTCATGTGCGTGTGTTAGCACACGGCGTGTGCAGCAACCTCTGTTGTTTTCTGTTTTTTGTTTCCTGTAGTATCACATTTGGTTTTGAGGATGGTGGAATTTCATTGGTTTTGGTGCCAACGACCACATTTCTCGTAGCATGCCATCCCGAATCATATAATCATATTATCAGTCCTGCTCAGTGATTTGCAACTTGCAACTCAGCTAAATATGACCTTTCTGACACATTTGCAGAATCAAACATGTGTTACTGGAATTTTTATTTTTATTCTACAATTGAATGATTAATGTTGCTGTTAATCAGTTTAACAAATCTGAGACAAAACCCTGGTGGGTATGGAACTCCTTTCTAAATCAAACCTAAAGGAAAAAAAAAGAAAAAAGACACAACATATTGGCCTGTGAGCCATCTGTTTCATCTGACAATCAAATTTCCCTTTGCCTCAGCACATCAATATTTTCTTTCTCTCCTTCATGTCTCTCAAGTTTCAACAACTTATCACCCTCCTCTTCCTCAACAACACAAGCCGTCCAATCCTCTGATCTACCATCCGTCGCTGCCCCCCCCCC
>NW_019525245.1:510449-722240 GCF_002814215.2 Seriola lalandi dorsalis | reverse complement strand
CCCCCGTCCTGCCCCTCCCTTTCCTTACATGCTCTCCCTGCTTGCATCTCCCTCCTTCCACAGTTGTCCTCACATATTAGGTTCCCCCGTCCTAAGAAGCAGAATTAGCCTCTGGAATCTCGTGCACTTGTTTCCCTTTGCTCCCAGGAAAGAGGTGGCGGCGGCATGAAGGGAAAACAAAGAGAAAACGCAGAGAAACACAGAGAGGAATTAAACGGAATCTGAAAAGAGCAGGATAAAGAGAGAGAGAGAGAGAGAGAAAGTGAGGAAGATGAAGAAGCTGAACATCAAGACGCCTGCTGTTTGATGCAGCTACACTGTGAGCATGTGGCTGCCTGCACCGAGCATTTCTTTCTCCACTCTCCAGATGACTGGTCCGAGGTCTGCGCTCATGTCGCTCAGTGCTACTTTATTCAACTCCCCACAGTAACGTGAGCGTACTTTGATTTATTGCACTCAAAGAGGACCACAGGCTGTTTTACTTTATGCTGGCTGACACACTGACCTCTGGAGTCTTTACTGGACAGAGGATCTGGATCACCTCGAGCCTCGGGAAGAACAGAGGCAACCAATGTGGAGCTCAGGTAAGATCATAACTGACTACTGAGCAATGCAAAACCACCCACCACTGCGAGCATTCCTCCTTTGATCACCCTAAAATGAACTGAGAAGCTGGATAAGCCAGGATCCCCTCATTATTGCAATATTTGGAGCAGAAATAAAGAGCCAGTGACAGTCTTACATGAAGCTTTGAAGGCTTCTCTCTTTGAGGAAAGTTAGGGCAGTCTCCTGTAAATATCAGCACTCAGTCAGTCGGACAAGACTCTGCACTTAGACCTGGTCTGACCCCCGACCTTTAACATACATCAATGGTATGATGCAGGGAAGGAATGATGTTAGAAGGGAGGGGGAGAGGGGAGGAGAAGGAAAAGAAAGTTAGATTGGGCTCAAAAAAAGAGGGAACTGCCTGAAGCGCAAGGAGCATGTGAACATCCACAAAACACACACACAAAGAAAATCAATAAAACTGCAAAACAAGGAGCAAATTTTGCCTGAAGAGGACCTGTAGTTGTTTGAAAAGAAGCTAGTACAGTAACATTAAAGGGAATTGTGATTTCATTGTGAAGGTTTTCCTTCAGTTTTGCAAGTTTCAAATGGTTGTGCAGCGCCAGCTTAAACCGTCATAACAAGAAACTGGACACGAGCTTTAAATGCTATTTTGACAAAGCAAAGAAAAAAAATCTTAATTCAATGTCCATTTACTTGCTTTTCCTGGAGCTTTAAACCACTCTCATGGCCTTCCTCATCAGATGGAGATGACACAGTTGTTATCGTCTCAGTATGGAGATCCAGTCATACGATTGTAACCCGCATCTCTGAAGTGGACAGTCTTAACTCAAGGTCCACTAACTAACTTTTCCAGAGCTTTCAAGCACATCAAACTATTGTTTCCAAGGTCAAGAATGAACTTTTTCAGTAAATTTTCATATGGCCTAAAACTGCAGTTTCGAATATAGTTGAATTTTATTTTGGAGGATTTTCGTGTTTGTGTACTGAATATTTACTGTATTGGAAAATGTATATACACATACATAACAGAGAGAGGATTACCGGCTATTTCCTACCTCTCTGCTGTACAGAGATGTGTTTAGACCAGTGTGTGTGTGTGTGTGTGTGTGTGTGTGTGTGTGTGTGTGTGTGTGTGTGTGTGTGTATGTGTGTGTGTGTGTATATTTATGCCCAGTGCGAGCCAGTCATTCCCAACCTCCATTCTAGCAACACCTATTTTAACCTCTGAGGTGCAGTAAACAGCTGCTCTGCTCTGTGCCTGGACTGCCCTCACTCCAGAGGAGAAACACGCTCCGTTTGTGACTTAACATCAAACTGATTTACAACTAAACACAGCTGGCTGCTTCTCCGAAAAATATACTTGTGCATGCAGCATAGAAAATGGCAGGAAGTTACAAGAGAAAAGTTCAGTCTTTCATAAGTCTTTTCATCTTTGTCTGTTTGGCTGATTTAACCAGTAAGTGGCTGATTTAACACAGACTTTGGGCCGTTTCACTGTTACATATCAAATGAAGGCTTCATCAAACATTGGCAGGACTCACCGCTAACGATCACAGCTAAAATTAGAGTTTAACAAGCCTGTCGACACAGTTATAGCCTCCTGGGGTGACATGAGAGAATGATAGGATGGTTGAAGTCATATGCACAGAATCACACACATGCACACACACACTCACACACACTCACTCACACACACAGTTCCTACTGACTGTACTGCACGCTACCCACATCCACTTCCTAAACCTTGATCTTCACTTTAATCATTAATCCTTTACATTTTGGGAACATTTAATATGCACTGAGAATGTAACTCCACCTCTATGTCCTCTGTGTTTACTGTGCTGTGGTGTTCATGGTGACACTGTTCACCAGAACACATGCAACGCACACAAGTTTTAAGATGAATCAGAATTTTATTATTAGACAGGATTGTACTTTGCTTTGAAATATCACAGTGTGTGATCAATGGTACAGTAGCCCATGGTTAGTAGAGTAAAAGCTAGTTTGTGCTTATTCTTTCAAAGTCACACTTGAGAGTATTATTCTGTAAACCTGGCAATAACACCCTTCATCCCTAACACACTGGGTTTTTTTCTCTCTGAGAACCAGCAGAGTGTTTTAATAAGTGAACAACTTAAAGCCTTACCACACATGCGGGATGGTGTGTCACCGGAGTCCAGCGGTCCGGTTTCAGTTTCCCATGGTGACATCCATTAAAGTCATGCTGTGTCTGCCCCTCCACCTTCAGACAGCCACATTAGCACCTGGCCCATTGACCACAACAATACACTTCCTTGCATTATTCAGCCCGACTCCACTAATGAGGAAACCTTATCTCTCTCTCACACACGGACACCCCATCGTGGGTTCACACAAGATTACACACACACACACACACACACACACACACACACACACACACACACACACACACACACACGCTGACACACAGTATTGTCTGATTTACCTCATCTATTTATTTTTTGTTAAATTATGTACCATTGAATTACTTAGATGTCATCTACAGCCAGAGATCATGTGACATCGCCACCTGATCGTGTGGGAAAGATTTTGATGAAGTCTCGAGTAAACACTGTGTTCAACCTTGAATACATTATTCTGGTAAATATTGTTACAGATGTGCGTGCAGTAAGCTCTGTTTTTGAGCTCAGTCAGCACTCTCTTCCTGTAAACAGCTGTCAGCATCCTCCTTCATCCTGCTGTTTCACCAAGTCTTCCACATTTCCTCACCTTACTTACTTTCATCCCTAAGTCAAGTCAAGTTAACCTCAATCTCTCCTGCCCTCCCTCCACTGCTTCATCGAGTCTCTCAGTCTGTCAGTCTCCGTCACACCTCTGTCTGCTTTTCTTTTTGTTCTTTTCACACAGTAGTCTGGAACAGAAACTACAGTGTGAACTCGGTCAGCGTTTTTCAAAGTACGGCTGTGAAAACACCCTGAGAGACAGGTAGAAAGGGAGACCAGAGGCGATATCCAGCCTCATTTAGATGGAGGACGTTGTGAGGGCAGACATTAACGTACCCAAGTCATGTTTCAGATGCCTCCGATGTGAAGTACGAGGCAGAGAATAAAGTCAGACAAGGAGAGAAACAAGAGGAAAAAAAAAAAGAAAAGAGGTTGCCAATAGTAAACAGCAAAGAGAGGGTGACAGAGAGAAGGAGAGAGCAGAATCGACAGCAGCGTTATCACTCTGCCTCCTGATTCAAACACCCTGAGAAAACGCTCGGCACCGTCTGCTCTCATTGGCAGAGCCTCCAGCCTATCATGGCTCAGGAATGCAAGGTGCCTTTAGGTTATACCCAACCCCAAAATATGAGACACAGAGAGAGAGAGAGAGAGAGAGCAAGAGAGAGACACAGAGAGAGAGAGAGAGAGAGAGAGAGAGAGAGGCATGCTGTGGTGCAGAGGTTCCTTCACTGAGGCAATCCTCCATCTCAGCTGTATTCTCTGGTGTTCCTCCTGCTGGAGTGAATATATAACAGTGAATAAATTACAGGCTTCCTTGCAGTAGATTGAGTGCATGTTGTGTTGCAGTCAGTGCTGCTGCTGTACTACTCCTCTTCTACTGCAGCTGGCTGAACAAGAGCCGCGTGTCGAGATCTGAGGGGGAAGAAGCATCTCATGTGGACGAGAGGAGCGGAGAAGGAAGAAGAAGAAGGAGCGCAGCATTCAGGGATGCACCAGCGAAGGCTGTGATGTTGGACATCTTTTCCACGTTTGAGCTGAGTTTTGGAGAGGCAGAAAGGCAGGCGCTTTGAGTCACCTCAGTAGCCGATCGAGGAAGAGAAGAGTCGAGCGGGAAGATAACGTGGGGAGGAGAAGTTGACAGTGGAAGGATACAGGATGATCTTGGGTAAGACGGTGCTGGAAAGCTCCTCTCCCTCTTTGCTCTCATTGATCTGATTGATTTGTTTTTTACAATTACATTCCTCTTCTGTCAAGGTGATCACTCCTGTCTGCCACAAACTTTTGGCTGCATGTGGTGCTGTCTCCAACTTAGATGTGTCGTATACGGGCACATTATCAGAGGGTTGCCCGCTTTGGGAAATCTGTAGGTTGGCATGAATGAGGCTTGTTTTGTTCCAGCTCAAGTGATGCTCTTGGCACAATTTTCACTAACAGTCATTTGTGAATTCAAGGATCCAGCAGTCAATCAATTCACAATTGTTCATATTAGACCTTTTCAGTTCATTCAGTACAGGGGATAAGAATATATAGGAAATATAGGCAAAGACACAGAAGACAGGGGTTTCACACAGACAATGTCTGGCATTGCTGAACGAATTCCAACTCTTCAACACACACACACACACACACACACACACACACACACACACACACACACACACACAGATGGAGAAACAGAGGACTAAGTGCCTTTTTTTTTCATATATAGAGCTCATCAGCGTTCCACCCTAAAACTCCCTGCATTCAATTATTCAGACAATTTAGGAAGTTTGCCAAAATCATGTGAAAATATGGTCAGAAGACGTCATATTTCATTTTAAGTACTCTACCCTGACCCTAATCGAGACAGTTCTTGATTATAAAGTCTAACCTCATGCATTATATGATCAGTCATCTCAGTTTGTCAGTGCCTAAAGTATAAGCCCTCGCGCAAGACGCCATGTCTCATCAAAAAGCTTAATTATAAAGCAGAAGCAAGACATCAGAGAGCATCTCAGTTTTCACGTTTCAATGTTCATTTGTTCATTTTGTTCAAAGTCTACAACAGGTCTTACTGGTCTACTTCTCTGCAGTCTGAGTTTTCATATTGTTATCTGCTGAAATGAAGGAGAAACAGATGCACATATACGAACATGACTGTTTCTAGATTTTGTCTCCTTTTGCGCATAAACAAAACAGCCTTAAACCAAATAGAAAAAAAGACAGAGGAGGTCAAAAAAACCATACGTTTATGCAGTAAAACCTCTGTACAAAACCTGTTAGGTAAATATAATAAATGATACAACAAAATTAACTTTGATATGAATTGAGAGTACGCAGAGATTACAATTTATAAATATTTATATGTAAATTAAGTTATAATGAAATCTTGTAAAAAGCATTTAGTGTAATCAGTTTAATTATCTTGAATATAACTGCACAACATAACAGACGTAGCTGTTCAATGTGTTAAATGTGTCCACTTTTATTAAATGAAATACAGAAGGAGATAATGTTGCAGAATTATCAAAATAAGATGCACATCCTGTACTGGATTTTTATTAAAAGAATAAAATACAGACTCTTTATATATTTTTATCAATGTGACGCATCTTATTTTCTTAATATCTGTTTCAACATTTCATCTTGTGAGTTTACAGATTATAATCCTTGCTGCTATCCTAAAGTAAATATGATAAATCACAACGACCTTGTTCAATGTACATGTGTGTGCTGACTAAATATTTGCCTACTTTATTTCTGTTTGCTTGCTCTTAGTCCTGCTTGAGTCTTCCTGTGATCTGAGTTTGAGCTTGAGCTTGTGGTAATCCCTTTCCTGGTGCAGAAGCTTTAACTCTGTGTGCATTAGACACTAAACACACTGACACATGATCACAACAACTTGGGGTGATGTGGGTTTTATATACTGTATTAGTTTCCCTTCACTAAGATAGAGATTTAGATCCAGAGACCGAAATAGTGTCCATGAAAGGCGATGACAGTGACAGTGTTGACATGCAAAGATGGAGGGATGAACACTCCTCTCTTTTCCTGCTGTCCATCACCGACAGAGTCCGTTCTCTCTGCCTCTCCAACCGCAGCCACCACCATCTAAATACTGTATTTTTGTCTTTTAGCAATGAAAGAAAAATATGAAAGAAATGTGCTGAAGCTGGCTGATCTCCCTCGGTGCAGAGCAGTGCGGAACACAGTTTAGTAACTCTTTTATGATGAATATTTCAGACCCAGAGGTTTGAGGTCTTTATTTATTTAAAAATGGGCCAAGGCTTCCTCTAGTCTGACGCAAAGACCTCACTCAGCACTATAAAAAAAAAGTTCATGGCTTGCATCTCATCGCTGTTCACTCAACCAGTATGAAGTATCCATAAGTGTGTGTGTGTGTGTGTGTGTGTGTGTGTGTGTGTGTGTGTCTGCATAAAGCAAGAACACACGTACACATCTCCCCGCTCATCAATGTCCTCCAAAAGAATCACAGGTGCATGTTGTCGCTGATAAACAACTTGACCTTTAAATCTCGGCAATGCAGTGAGGGATGAAAAGTATTGACATTTAAGATGGAGAAATGTGCCTGTCACTCTGTATGTTTGACAAACTGACACACATTTCATACGTCTGTGATGCCTGAAACTATCGCACACAACAAACCAGGGCTGATAAAAGAAGGTCGAATTACTCTGAAGGTTACAGTGCGTATGAATTACACAGTCCACTCTCAAAAGAAAAAGAAAAAATCACTTGTTTGTTTAAATACTAAAAACAACCTGACAATTTCCTCAAGTGGCCACGTGTATTATGACTCTCATCACTCAGTAGAGTAAATCATCTTAGGGAGGAGATCAGGGTGATATTGGGCAAAGAAAGCTGGTGAATTGGACACATAACACATTTACTCACGACAGTCAACATCAACCCTTTCCCCTCACCTTCACCAACTAGTCCTCTTATAACCAGAATCATAGTCTTTTCCCAACCTTACGCTGGGATCAGACTACATTATATCGGCCTGATGAGCCCGACCTGACAGAGGTGAGTCACCAGGAAAAACAACAAGTGGTGGACGAGACAGTTACTCGTCTTGTCCTGTGTACTTTGTCAAATTGACGGAGCATCTGACGCGCCTCATGATGTCACAACAAAAAAAGAAATGGCGTGACAGAATTGTTTTGCCTTCTCTCACCTAGTTTGACAACTATGACGTGTCCTATGACCCATAAAAGCACAAAGCGCTCCTCCACGCACACCAATAAACTTGAAGCTTGCTGCTTTTCGATTACCTATAGTATGCACACACAATCCAAGTTGTAAGAAACGACAAGCTATGATTGACAAGGGTACATGTGGGCTACCGCGGGTAGTCTAGTAGTCTCGGGGAAGTTACAGCAAGAATTCATTAAAGGCAATCAGACTAATAGTCTACAGTGATACTTAGGTATAGTGGTGCTGTGAGCCAAATGCTAACACACGTTAGTTTAGCGTGTTGGTGTGCTAACACTTGCTAATTAGCAGTAAACTTGAATGGTAGTGTCCTTTGTTTTGCAGCTATTTATCTGGTCATAAACTAAAGTATTGGACAAATGAAACTTTCCACCTGATGATGGCGCTAGAGGAAGAGTTATTATAATTCATTCTGCGAGGGACATGAATGCCATCACCAATTTTTATTGAACTCCACCCATTCGCTGTTGAGACATTTCGCTCAAAACCATAAAAGCGAACCTCATGTTGGTGCCTCATGATAGTCTGTACAAAAGTGTTGGGCTGACCAACCAACACTGCCATCCTTTGGGTTGTGCCACTAGTATGAACATATACCAAACCTTAACCATAATGATGACGGATAAGAAAACAATCCTATTAATACGTTTTGTAATATTTATTTCGTTATTTAATGGTTTTGGACGCCGATCCCCCTTCTGATGATCACGAAATCTCATATGTTGTTTTGGAAGGCAATGCCAAAGATGTTTTTGTCCTTCGCTCTGGAGGGCCTGTCAACCATTATTATAAAAGTAGAAGGCCTTGAAATGTACAGTGCAAAATACTTACGTCTGTCATTTACTGGTTTCAAAGATGCCAAAAGTGGCAAGAGGTCACATAGGCTAAGTCTCTTTGTTGTTTGTTATTTACTGTCCTGAAGTTATGCAGACCGCAGCCAAGGCACCAGCGTGACTCCTGCCCCGCATAACCCTTGCGTGTAGCTTCATGATCACGCTATAGCATAAAACCACACTTCAGACTCCAAGCACTCCCAAAAATATAGCCTGTAATTTGTGCGTCTGTGGAGAAAAACAATATGTAGTGCTATATGTAGTACAGCTGCATTATGTCCTCTTTTTGTTCTATTATTTGTCTTTTGAAAATCCAGTATTCATTGACGTTGTATGTTCTTCATTGTATAAAATGATAAGGAGAAACACCTGGCTCCTGTATGTCTGATGCCATTGTTGTGTACATGCGTTTCACTCTTTTACATGTGTGCCTTTGTGTGTTTGCATGTGTTTGCTTGTGTACTTTACATGCTCAGGTTTCTGTAGGTCTGTATCTGCAGTACAGTGTCCTTACAATTCCAAGCAGGTGTGTAAATGGTTTGACAAACAGAATAATAATGTGGGGCGGGGCTGGTGGTCATGTTGACATGGTGGATCTCATGATGTGCCCTCACTGTGCTCTGCCGTAGGACTCTCTGTTTGCCTCAAACTGTGCTGCATCATGACCACGGTATAATGAAAGAGAAAGTTGGCAGCCGGCTTCAGGATGTTCCAACTCAGAGCTGAAGTGTGAGAGGAGCTACAGAATAGGCAGATGTTCACAAGCCTCTTTATGAAGAAAAGCCGTTTTGTATCCAGCATGTTAACACTCACACAACTGCCCAGAACAGACAGGCACAGATGGAACAGTATCAC
Source organism: Seriola lalandi dorsalis (assembly GCF_002814215.2). Lineage (NCBI taxonomy): Eukaryota > Metazoa > Chordata > Actinopteri > Carangiformes > Carangidae > Seriola > Seriola lalandi. The sequence goes on along the minus strand of NW_019525245.1, from coordinate 713,059 downwards.
CACGTTTCATGAACATACTGTTAAAATCAAGTCTTCACTGCCTGCCAGCCTTTCTGTGACTTAGAGGTTAATTCCAGGTTCCAGCTGGTCGCTGATCATTATAATTCTGTCTATTTTAACTATTGGATACGACAAAATTTTACTCGCTCTACTTATTGAGACAACAGAGACTCCAGCAAGAGCATTGGCGGCATGGAGAGCGAAAGTAGAGATTCTAACAAAATTCAGTAGTAAGACTGAGGGAAATACACATCTCTGTTCTTATACTGAGACCTCTACATGAATATAGTGAGAAAAAAGGAGAGTCACTTGAAAAGAAAAACCTGGTGCTGCTGTTGAGTTCTGAGAGTCTGAGCTAAACACAAACACACACACACACAGTCTATGTGAAAGTTGCTACATAGCTGCAACTAACAACTGCACAGCTGGCGACAGCTTAACGTCTGTCCCAACAAACCTCCAGTCCAACCAAAAGTAAACACAGAAAGCAGCTGGGAATCCACTTTACCCAGAAATATTGCTGCTTTTATTTCTATCGACTGTGAAAATTTTGTGGAAATATTTCTAGGTCCTAAATGGACAAATTTCTTAAATATCTTGCGTGGAAAATCCACCTCAGCTTGTCTCACATGATACCAACACAGAATAGCATTGCAACAAAAGGATGTAGTAAAGGTGTTGCATTCACAAAGAAACTGACAGCAACACACACTACAGCAATCACACATCAAAAATGTGACATACATGACCCATATACCAAATGTCATGTGTCAGGATTTGTGTAGATGCTAAAAACAAGACATGACATGTCGACAGCCCACGAGGAGAGCAGCAAAATATCCCAAAATTGTTCATGCGCGTATGACATTTTGCATCTGACAGCCAAAGGTTAACCCTTCCAAGCTGCTGTACTGACTTGGCTGCTTTCACCGCTTTGACAAAGGTACCATGAGATTTTTAACAGATGTACAGTCATGTCATATGGTGCAGTCGCAGCTGTGTGGAATAAAACCGCTTTCTTCTGTTAACAGATGGTATTTCTTCTGTACGTTAACCTGCAGGTTAATATGGTTCTTTACCTCCTCTGGTCACCTTGGACTCACCTCAAAACATGCGGCTCCCTCCCCCTCCTCCAATGCTTTCCTTCTCTCTCCACCTCATCTCCCCTCCTCGTCCAGACCTCTTTTCCTCGCTCAATCGACTCGATCCACTCAGCCCCACTGCCATTATTTCTCCTCTTCACTCGTCCTCTCCCTTCACCTGACAATCAGGAGATGTTTTTTTTATTATCTCTTTATAATGTGTCATAATTACACTACAGAAAGAAAGACAGAATTTTTCAGGAGAAACTGGGAGAGAAAAATCCAAACAAAGCAATGTACTACCATTGTTACGTAATGATTTTAATTTTAATGAGAACGCTGCAAAGTCTCTATGGGAAAACTAAAGTCTTCATTAATTACAAAATCAGTGCTGCAGAAGGACTGGCTGATCTCAAGAGCACTGCATAAAAACAAACAGACACACACACACACACACACACACACACACACACACACACACACACACTTCCAGTGAAAGAGGACTTCTGAGAGTTCTTGGGGAGGCGGCATTTAAGTCTGGCCACTGGGGCGCAGAGCATCTATCATTAAAACAAAGTGCAGACTGAAATCAACTGTGTTCTCCTTCACCGCTACTCAGCTCTCCTCTTCACCGTGTCCTTTCCTCACTGCCCAGATCTCACACAGTCCAGCACAACATTAATCAGCGTTGAGCATATAAGTTGCTCCTTTTAGAGCATTATTCATTCAGACTACAAAGGTTTGTGTGACTGTGTGTGAGTGTGTGTATTGTCGTCTGTCCCCTGCTTAGGTTGAAATAGCTGCCTTTGACTTGAGGGTAAGCTGAGCTGCAGTAAATTGGATTTCATGCTCAGTCCTTCACAGTAGCAGTATGCGACACTAAGACAGAGCTATCTTCCCCCTGCAATTACGACAAAGTTAACGCTGTGGTTCTTTAAACCCTCAACACAGTTGCAGTGCGTTTACACCACACGGGAGAAACCTAAACGGAATTGTACGAAATAATCTTAAGCATTTATTTCAGAGATATGATGGTTATAATGTCGTCTCTGCTAAAAATGTGCCAGTCAACAGCTCAGCGTTCCTGCCCCAAAAATACAGACAGGAATCATCATTTTGGCTGATGATGATCATCAATATACTGAAGGTGTCATCTGCCTCCAAATGCTGGATCAGATTTTCTTTTTCAAATTGCCCTGTACGCAAACAAGAACACAGTGGATCCAGTGGTTTCTGCTGCCACCATGTAGTTGCCCCTCTCTGCTGCAGTGACAGCGAGGGGGTTTTTGTCAGGGGAGTCTGGCTAATCCGCCATAGAAGCTCATTTCAGAGTCATCTGTGCACAGCAGCCCATTTAGATGCAGATGTGAGCCGGCTGGCATCGTGTGCCTAGCGTGGAGCTGAGGGGCCTGGAACTAAGGGTGGCTGCATTTCTTTTTAAAATGTATTTCTCTGGGGGTTTTTTTGTTTGTTTTTTTCGGTGGGACCCTGCAGTGTTTCTGCCTCTCATCAGACTTCATTCTGTGAGACAGCATGTCACCCAGTCTCCTGTCCCCTTCGCTCCTGGTCCCATCATTGAGTACAAAGATGGAGGCAGGAGGGGAATGCTGAAAGGCTCCAGCGACACTCACTGACATTGACATTACCTCTGTGATCATTAAGCCTAAATTGGCTAAATGAATTGCCAATTTGAGAGGCCTTAGTCACAGCATATTGGTGTGTGCATGCCCGTGAGCGCACACGTCGGGGTTTGTGCAATCTACTGTGACGATAAGATTCTGTCTCTGGTTGTCTGTTTTTTGGGGTTTTTTTTCTGCATCTCTCTTCATTTTTGTCCACCTACCTCTCTCTCACAATCTACACAAAAATTCAATAAGCTATTACACAGGCATTGATCTTTTTCTCACCCAAACATTTGCATTAGAAAAAAAAAGGCAGTTAGATGAGGGGGCTGGGTGAGACAGCGCTGTCTGTTCGTTTTAGTGGAGAGGAGGAGCAATAGACGGTGAGTCCTGGATTTATGGAGTTTGGCAGCACTTTAACACTTTAACGCTCCTCAGAATGTGTCCAATCAATGCTCTCCCTCCCTGCGTGGTCGCTGTTGAAGAGTCGTGGCGTTCACTTATCTGATGTCATTGTAAATCACTCAGGAGGAGGGTAGGTCAGGAGAAGCTGATGCTTCGCTCACACTGCATCGAGCTGCTGTGGGATGGTGCAGAGTATGACACTGAAAACACTGTGTGCCAACTTTAAATACATCACTCTATTGTGAGTGTGTGCTCTGTAAATGCAGATTTAGAAGCAACGGCAGACATGATTTGACCTTTAAATTGTAATGTAGCGTAAAATGAGCTGCGGATTTAACAGAAGCGTGTGAGGAATACGCTTCACTAACCAAAGAGGAAACAATAATGATGCTTCTCATCCAATCCATACTGCTGAGACATTATCGTCCCACTATTTGCACTATTAACCTCGTGTTTAATTACATCTGAGACACATTACCATTTTTTTTTTTTTACACTACATGAAATAATCAGATTCGACAAAAAAATCCACAGAATATTATCAGTAACCTTGAATTTTTGGAAGCTTAAAAGATTATTGTCAACAAACGCTAACAATGAACAAATATTAACACGCACTAACAATCAATTGATCCTTTTAATAAGTATTGCCTGTGTAGCTCACTCCTCTGATCTCTAAAACAAAATGAACACGGGTATTGCAGTTTATTTTGTGTTATGCCGATAAACACAGTCCTACTGCTCTAAATATGAACTAGAAGGGCGCTCAGAGAGCACAGCCCTCCACCGAGGCCACCGTCAAACAACATGCACCAGACTTCAGAGAAAAAAATTCAAATTCATGTTAAATTATACAGATCGGTTCAGTACTTTTTGCGTAATCATGTTGACAAATAAACAGACACAGGTGAAAACATAACCTCCTGGGCAGAGGTAACTAACTTGTATTAATCCGCAGACGAAAATAGATCCCAACAGATGCACCATTTACACTTGTCTGAGTAAAGTTTGGTACGAACTACAGTGCCCAGCTGTTTTGGGGAACAATACAGACTTTTTTCTGAGAAACACAGACAGGTTGGGGAAGTTGGGAAGTATAAAAAATTGGATGAATAATCTTTAGCTCGGGTCTTTTTCTGGGATTTGTTGTTTTCATATCCTGTGAAACAAAAATATAGAACATCACTATCCTTATCCTTTAATATATTCACACACAGGAATAAATAAAAAAAAATACATCAAATTTCCTACCACAATTTCAGAATGGCCCCAGATTTCTTTTTCTAAACAAAACTTATTTTTATCTTGTTATTTCTTACATGAGTTCCTTCATGATGTCTGGTGTTCTGAGCGTTCACTCACTCCTCCATGTCCATATGTTGGTGTGAATTAATGTGTGTTATTACCACAGTTTTGTTTTGTTTTTCGCTGTGTGCAAACCTTGCAGTGGTTAACGTACAGAGGTGATAATGGCAGCCATGTGAGCTGTGGGACTCATAGCATGTCTGAGGGACATTTAAATGGTGACCCCCACGATTATATTTCATTTCTTCTCCTACCCTCTGAACTCCTTCCTCCTAATGCAGCATGTGCAAAAGCCAATGACAACAGTAACTGAGCTTCAGCTGCCACAGCCTCCCAAGAAGTGAAACAGTCTGAAGAGGAATACCAGAAGGAGAGACTTTCCCCTCCATCTATTTCTGATCCTGACAGCACATTCTTTACGTCTCCCTGCTGTCAGTGAAAGGAGCCTCCTCTGCTGTTACCAAAATAGTCTTTTCTTCCCCTTGTGTTGACAAGTGACCAGTTTTTCTTTTCAAATGTAACAAAATTGTTAAGTAGTCATCACAAAGACGAGGCAAAGAAGGATGACAATTGCATATAATCTCTGGAGAAAAGATTATACAAATTCTCTCTGCATAGCCAGATTGGGCCTGAAGCGCCCTGCTGCTTTTACGCTAAAGAGAAGAATAACTGTGGGAAGCAGAAGTGGAATGGAGAGAGTGAAACAGAAAGAGGATGAGGACGAGGAGAAGGAGGAGAAGGAACAAAGCAGCTAGAAGGACTGGTGCTGGAGAGAGGAGAAGTACAGATGAGCGATACAGACGCAGGCAAACAGAATAAGGCACCATGAAATGGGGATAGAAAGCGACGCTTGGTGAGACAGAGACAGAGGCAGAAATGGAGAAAAGACGGATATCTGCAGCATCCCAGCTGTGAGGCTTAAGGAGCTTTGCTCTCCTGCCCATCACAGAAGACTCCTCAAGTGCAGGCATTCACTGCTGCTGAGCTACTACTGAGAGGAAAGTAAGAGAGGCAGAGAGAGGAGACGTGTGGGTGGGTAGTGGGGCTCAACATGGCAAAATGACGCAGAAGATGAGAGTTTAGATTTAGAAAAAAAAAACAGTATTAGATTTATTACAGTGTTATTACTGTTGTAGAAGAAGACGTTGTAGAACAGGTGTCTATTCTGATATGATGTTTAGCTTTAAAGAAATTGCTCCACACTTAAGGAAATAGGCTTTTTCAATTTCTTGAGAGTTAGATGTGAAGATTGATGCTCTCATGTCTGATGGGAAATATGAAACTACTCAATAAAAATGTAAATTTATGAATAAAGACATTGTTTTGGTCCACAGTCAGATTTCTTCAGGTGAAAATTATAATTTTTCATTGATCCTGCTGTTCAACAACCTCACACCTATACACCATGTGTGCATGATTATGCCTCTTCAAATATGAAGCTGCAGCCAGCAGCTGATTAGCTTGGCTTGAAACACAGACTGGAAACAGGGGGAAACAGCTAGTGTGGCTCTGTCCTGCAATAACAACCTCGATCCATCAGCACCATGGAAGCTCACTTACTAACATGTTATATCTTGTTTGTTTATCCATATAAAAACCAAATAGTAAAAGTGGCATGCTGTTTTATGATGGATTGTGTCCCATGAAGTCACTGTGACCTGCCAAGAAAATGTCTGCCAAATAACCTCCCATAAAATGGTGAATTGCTGTCTCTACTCTTAAGTGTTTATACAAATTAAACAAACTAGATATAATCAGTGAGCTTTAGAAATGCTGATGAACTTTGATAGCCACTTGTGCTAAGCTATTTAGCATATGGATATGAGAGCGGTATTCCTCTCATCTAACTAAAAGGTTGAACTATTCCTTTAAGAAATCAGTTGTGGTAGTAGTTGTATTGTTACCAACGCACTTTGTGTAATGAGTCTTGTTTTCAGTCACTTCCACTTGAGCAGGTGTATTATTTATGAGGTTTTATGATTTTTTTCATCTTTAATCTCAAATTTCCCTGTTTGTGCGTCCACCACAGGAAGTGTAAACCGACCGGGGCCGGTCCCTGCCTTCCTCAGGAGCCCGCCTGTCATCCCAACCCCGCTGGACATGAAGCCCTTCCTCCAGTTCCCCCTGGAGTCGCCTCACCCGGCCAGCCTCGGCCTCTTCCACAACTTTAACACAGTGAGTGCTCAGAGGCGCACCCGCACACAGGCATGCATGCGCATGTGCGCAAAGACGGCGTCTAAGATTTGTTATCGTCTTGTTTCACTTCACATAAGACAAAGCTGGTATTCAGCTGTTGTTTTGGCGCGTTGCCTCCTGAGTGAAGACGAGTGATAGAGTGCTGAGGATTTATACAGTATAATCCAAAATGATAAGGTGACAGCTGTTTACTTTTTAGTCAGCAGACTGAGTTTCAGCGTAATTGAGAAAATGCCCTGGCGAGTGTTTTACTGCAATAAAATGAGTAACAGCTAATCAATTGTATAAGAGGAACAGGCTGCGTTCCCTACAGTCAGCATTTTCTCTGGGTCCTTCTCATTTCCAGATTGGGTTTCATGTGAAGGTCAGCCTGGCGACAAACACACACGCGCACGCACACACACACACACACACACACACACACACACACACATACATCATCATTCAGCTAATCTGCATGAGCTCAAACAAAATGGCCATTCCACAAGGTTATGATTCATCCTGCTTTGTTGAGGACATCGAGTATGGCCACTAATGCCAGAGCACCTCACTTCAAATCACTCTCTGTCTGCACAGTAAAATTTAAACAAGCCTACAACACTGCTGTCAGCCAGTGATGGAAGACTACGGCCATGCTCAGCCCGCTCGCTGAAAGGACACAGAGAAGGGCAGTCTGACACAAACACTCACTTATTGTTTCATACATAGCTATGCTCCAGTTTGGGGGGTCTACGAGTTATCTAGAGAGCTCATATCACACCTATCTCACCAGGTTTACAGGTAATGTAATTACCAGAGACCTAACACTCTCCGGAGTACAATATAGGTATCACCTACTTGCATTTAGACATGAGCTGCACGAGGATACATTGTGTTTTGTGTGGTGTTACTAACCACTCGTTTGCCAGTGACTCTGCGTTTCAGTCGACACTAAAGCTGTGGTAGCTGTTGCTTAATGTTGCCTGAGAAAATGTAGCAATGTAAGGGATATGACCTCTTTTAGTTTACTTACAAAGACCTGTACAGCTGCATTGATCTTTTCACCAAACCACCACCATTGTGACGACATTTCTGTCACCAAAAAAGAGAGCGTAAAAATGTGTGTTAGAGAACAGGGCTGCAAATGAACTATATAGCCATATATATATGGAGAGCATGTATATACAGTCAGGCAACCCCGTGTGAATTACTGATGTAACAAAAGCTCCACTGTTTCAGGGAGGAGGGACTGAAAGAGGAGACAAAAGTGGACTAATAGGTTAATGAGGTCATAACAGTGGGGAAAGATGCCCGGTAAGAGATCCTGTAGAGACCAGGTGGTCAAAGAAAGGCTGAGAAAGACACACAGCGATGGAGGACACACATGGAGAACAGCCACCAATAAGAGATAGACAGGGGTTCTTGTTTTTGTCTAGCTTGTTGGCACACACACAGACACATAGACATTAATGCACTAAGATGCATAAAAACACACACAACACACCAGCAGTCGTGTCTTCACACACATGCAATGCTGGCTCAGAAACAACTGTAAACAAATAACTTTGTGCTTCAGGTCTCCTCGTGAAAATCACTTAACAATAGAGAAGTGAACTGGACACAGGTTCGAGATAATAGCAAAGAAAAAAAAAAAGAGGTTGCAGTCTATAAATATTTCTAACAATAGATTCAAACAGGGTTTAGGTTTTCAGACCAATTATACCATTTCCCCTGGTGCCTGGAGCTTGAGAGTGTAAACAGTCTCTCATTTGGCAGCATACGTTCACAGTCTGAGCAGGGGATGAGAGGCTGAGTAAAACCGCAGTGTACTTCTGGCTGCTTAATGAGGGCAACACCCAGCGCTGTGGTTGTTGAACTCTGCCAGTGGGTCACAGAGCTCACACAAGTCCATTCGAGTCACCCGAAAGTGAGGTAGTAAAACATTTCATAAGAGGATGACGTGGCATATATGTGTGCTTGATCTGAGGATGACAAGCTGTGTTGGTATGAACGAGACATATGCCAATGTTTGTAGTTTCTCTCATTTCATCTAAGATATTGTCTTCGATATTGTATCCTGTGGTTTTCCTGAAAGTCTTTTACCCAAAAACGTGATGTTATTTGATATTTTAATGTTTGATTAATATTAATCATTTTCTTCTAATATTCTTCTGAATTGTTTAAACATTTTAATCCTATTATGTGATTCACCTAATAGGATAAACATTGGGGTCCATATTTCTAATGACAGTAATTAAACCTCTTTTAAGTGAGTATGTCAACCCACTGTTTACTATATGTATTCAAACTTCAGTCAGTATATTAATGTGAGAAATCAATGCTTTCCTTCCATAAATCATACAGCCACGTTTTGGAAACAGTTTTTGTAAACCCAGACTAACTGTATATATTTTCATATGTTTTCGATACATTGCCATATTACTCAAGGTGCTTACCATTTAAAATGCCAAATTCATTCATTCCTTGCAGCTGAAACTGTTTTTCCTGCTACAAAGACCTAATGTTGCTACAGCTATCAGATGGCTGAAAATCTAAATAACATTTTATCTCATACCAAGGTACTACACAGAAGATATCTCTATTGTTTTGTGTAATACTGTAGTTTATAATGTTTCAAAAAGAGGAGGTTTTGTGGGACACAAACAAAGTACAAGTTTGTGGAGAGAGAGTCTGTAATTAGGCTCTTCTAACCCCAGCATGAATTAAAGCGTTTGAACAGCACCCAAGAACTCAGGCACAGACAGCAGCACCAGCTGCTGCTGAGAAAACACACACCCTCCTGTCCACATCAATCACTGCTCCCTCTTCAATTCACTCTTCTTCACTCTTTTTTATCTCCCAGCTTTCTCCCCCTTCAGCGGCTCCCCCTGTCATTCACCTACACTTTTTCTCCAACACCTTTCTCTCTCATCCACATTCAGTTCGTTGAACCTTAAGGTGCAGTGCAGTTAGCAGAAACACTGAGGCGCTGCCCTCTGAGTTTCTCCTGTGTTGCTGAATATTTGATGTGACCTCTGGGTTGTCTCTCTTTAGATGGACCCTGTCCAGAAGGCTGTGATGACGCACACCTTTGGGCCACCTATGGTGAAGACAAAACGGCCAATCATCTCCTGCAACGTCTGTCAAATACGCTTCAACTCAGAGGTAGGCAAGCTTAAAGAGCTGGAATGAAGGGTTTGCTTTTATAGACAATATCCTACTAACTGACTGGTTGCTAAACCCCCAAAACAGCAATAGCCCAAGCCTAGATTAACAAGCTGGAATTGTTCTTCTTCAGGCTGCGAAGGGAACATACACAGGAGTCACTCTGAGGCATTTGCCTGGCTGTTTCTTTGGATATATATCTACAAAACACATTTGATGTTTTCTTTTTTTTTCATTTAGAATCCACCTCCAAGCCAGAGTTGAATCAACAAATCAACTTTCCTCACACACAGGTCTGCACCTCGCACACTGGTGCATGAGCCTCTGCAATTTAATGATAATCCCTCTATGCATAGGTTCAAAATGCATTTACATAATTACTGCCAGCTTAAATTCATGCAGGTTACTTTAAAAAAAGAATGCTATATATATATATATATATATATAAAGTGCTATTTCCCCACTGTGTGGAAGCCAGTCCTGGATGCTACTAGAGGTCAGGCTAAGTAGCTAGCTCAATCCTGCTCCATTGTCAACAGATAACATTTGCTAAACACAAGCCCTTTATTCTTAAAACATAGACAAGAATTTAAGTTAAAAAGCCAAACAGGGTCAAGATGGCATTGAATACAACTTTGATCTTACATTTATCCTTTTAAAACTAATAATATTCATAAAAGGACAAACTAGTTCTACATAACAAAATACAAGAACAATGCTGGTTCTTTATTTCCATGTCCACTATATGGATCATCACAGGTGAGAAAGCGCTAACATTAGTGTAATTCGCTAATGTTAGCTTAATTAGCTAGCTAATAAAATCGGCCACAGTCGTCATTCCAACATGCAAAATTGCTCAATGCTATTGTCTACCTCTGTCTGATTAATATTTGCATTACATTTGGATGGAAACCTGGCAATTAACAACTGATTTCATAATTTCCAGCAAAAAAGGAAGAATTGATGTATACGTTCCATCCATTTCCACCTCCCAAAGCCGGTGGTGCTAATTCACAAATCACCTGCCAACTGACAACTAAACAACTGCAGAAGAAGAGGGTGCAATGCGATGATGTAGAGTGGCAGTCAAAACTCAAATGATGGAAAACCATGTAGAAAACTTGATAGAAATATGGCACTAATGTTTGGTTCATTTGAGGAAATTATGTTTTCATCCGCCACTGTCTTCAGTCCCTCTAGTAGCGGAGTAGAGCTTCAGTGAGCATTTCACATGTATGTGTAACACATGTCAACACATTTTCAACCTCAGTCAAGCGTTTACACTCAGCTTTTTTATGCACATAAAAACAGGAAACACACTCAATTGTTTCAAAAAATAACAAAGAATTTCAAGCAGTAAATCTGGCACTATTATCATTGTGAACTGCATTATGTGGCCTGTCAGGACTGAAAGCTAGACAGGCACAGTAACCAAAGGGTGTGGAGCTTAGTGAAGTCAAACTGATTAAAGAAAGTCTGTAAGGAAATTTATGTAACTTTAGAACATCCTATGATATTTCCTAGATGTCCAGAGCCCCACACCTGCAATCTGGTCTACACACATGAAATCACGACCTAAAAAGTTAGTTAGCTAGACTCAAAGTTAGTCTGTGATTGACTGTGCAGCTGAAGCAGGTGAAAACATGGTTCACAGATTCGCAGCTCCAATTTTAGCCTCTCCAGAAAGGAGAGTAGGCGGAGGAAGATAGAGGAAAAACCCTGCTTGTGTACAAGCAACCCGCAGTGTAATTTTGCCACTCTTCAGAGAGTTTGTTGAACTGGACTGTGTCTGGATTGGAAAACATTTTTCAGGTGTTGATAGAGAGGTTTGATGAGGTTTTAATGGAGGGTTGTGAGACATGTGAGGGTGAAGCAGCAGGATGAACCCCAACTAACACAAGCTTCTCCTTAAAGCTTATGGGGCACATTTTCTGCATTTCACTTGTGACAGATGCCACTATATGCCAGCATGAGGCGGAGGGGCTGAAATAGAAGAGGCCAGAGGTGATGAAACTTTAGAGGAATGATTTGAGTGTCCCCATTAAAGAGGCAGTAGTGTTATCTGAAGTCGAAAAACAAATGATAATGTGGACATCCAAAAGCCAGTTACTGGGTGACATGATTGACATGTTATGGGTGGAAATATTTGTGATCTTTTTGTGCATGGAGAAAGAAAGGGCATTTCCACAACATGGTCCACAACATTTCGGATCAATCTGATCATGAACAGTTTTTATGTGATTTCACAAATTGTCCCCCAACAGCTCACAATCATTTCCACAATCAAAAAGGTAAATTTCATGTGTTGAATATGTAGTGCAGCTAAACATCTAGGTTATCATCAATATTCATCAGTATTAAAAGGGCTTTTATTGATGGAAAGATCTTAGTGTTTATGACCGACCTCTGTAACCTCTGACCTAACCATGGGTAGAAATCAAACAAAACCCTGATATACAAGCCTGGCTAAAAATGTAAATGCATTCCAGTGATGAAGTGCTAAATACTTGTACTCTAAATGCAGTGGTGTGTAAAGGACACAGACAGGGAGGGAGTCATCTGAAACTTGTGTAACACTGCCCTGTTCTCTCTGTGAGAGGCCGCTTAATTATATCTCCGCTGCCCAGACCTGCATGTTCTCACATGGTCTACATGAGCATGGGGTACATGCGTGCTGAGTGCTTTTTATTTACTTCAGCAGGTTCGTATTTACATAGAGGTTGTGAGTTCACTGAAATGTACATGTATGAAAATGTTTTGGGCGAGTGTCTCTGGCTCGTGTCACGTCTGTGTTATGCGGTGAGATGTCTAATACTCAGCCACCTGTTTGTCCAGCTTGCTGTTTTACTCGTGAGCCGTGGTGTGCATCTGTTCTCCTGCAGCTCCACAGCACTTTCCACAGTAACCTGAGAGACTGGGAGCTCAAAGCTCAGTGAACATTCTTTAATAATGAAGGAATACTCTGCTTACAGTACAGTACTTGGCTTACTCGCGCCGTCTGGGCTGTGTTATAGTTCAAAGACAGACAAACACTCATCATTTTTCATCAAGTATCCTTCAGGTCATGAGCCACCAAAGAATATTAATAACACCAACGTTTTACCTTATGTTTATGTCTGCAGGAGGCCGGTGTTAAATGGGAATACTCAAGTACTTAAACAAAAGAGGCAGATTGATTAATAGAGGCCGTTCAGAAGCAGGTGCCTCTCACTGATACTACACTGTAGACCCACATATGTTGTAATTACAACATTGCAATTCATTTCAGGCCACAGAGGACAGATTAGCCTGCCAGTGTTCGGCTCAGCTCTGCTGCAAGGCTGACGTCACACCATGCTGCATTAGCCACCGTCACCACTGCAGTACCATACTGGAGACCTCTCTCTCTCTCTCTCTCTCTCCCTCTCTCTCTCTCTCTCTCTCTGTTCAATCCCCCTCTTCTTGTACCTCTCAGGCCCACACCAAATCATGTTTCATTCTTATCGCCTGTCTACTCTGCAGCTTAGTTTGCTCACCATTTTCCTCATCAGTTTTCATGTTTCTGTTTCCCCCTCTGTGGGGTATGGTGTATCATCTGTCCCCTCGCCTTCTCTCCACCTCTCCAGCTTCTTCCCACCCCCTCTTCCTGTCGCTGCTGCCTGTACCCCATACAGTAGATTTGGCTGCTAGACCAGCTCTCTCTGCTTTCTGTGCCTTTGTCACTTTATAGATAAAACATCAAAGCACATCCTGCTTGGAGAGAAAAGGGATTTCAGGGACATTCACTTGCTCTCATTTTCTCCCCATTACATCCCATCTCTGCTTCCTCATTCATCTTAATCCCCCTTTCCACAGCTGTTTCGTAGCTTCTCTCAGTTCAATTCACCTACTATGCTGAACATCATTTATATTTTATTGTTATTCACCTTTCCTGTTAACGGTAATCTTCAGATGCCTTGATCTTGTTTACATCCTATTGTCTCTGCGGCATCCCGCCCCCACCTCCAAGGCTGTCAAGCTTTTTATGCTTGAATTGATGGCGACCCTTCATCGATTTCTTAAGACCTGACACTGAAGGTCACACGGAGTGAAAGTATCAAAGCTCAAGTGAAAAAAAAAAAAAAAGAGTTGCAGAAAGGGAGAGGAAAAGTAGAAGGACAGCTGCACAAAGTGTGGACTGCAAGGAGAAGAAGGAGCATTGAGTATTTCTCACTTCCGAGCTCTGCTGTCATTTGTTCATCGACTTGTAGGGCTTCATCTCCTTGTCTAATTGCAGGGCTTTGGGAAACAGCAGCCAGAGGAGTTGGGTTACACAGGCTGAGCTATATCTGCCTTTCTGTCATCACCAATCAGGATGAGGGCTATATGGGTAACTATCATTGGCAGTTAATACCTGAGGCTTACAGAGGCATCCCGGACACGTCCCAGTGGTCCCTTTGCCTCAGTGAAGGGCCCCACGGCCTTGTTGTTGACATAATGAAACCTCTCTAATCCAAGCAGGTCTCTGCTTGTGCATACACATGCAAATACAGTCACACACACAGTCTTGTATTACTGTATTAGTGAAGAGCCCACAGGAACTATATTTGTGCCCTGACACCTCACACCTTCCCTTGATTTCACTTGATGCTGACATGCACATGACTCGGGGGGTAACCCTGATTTCCCCGCCCAGTATCTCGAGGAAGGATTTTCATACACGGACGGTTTGATGCCAATGTTCAGTGCCGCAGCAGGAAGTAGTGAGCCTTTTGTGCAGGCGGGTGGAAAGTAAGGGCATGGAGGTTGGATTGGCGTGTAGAGCGTAGTGTGAAGCGTGTAGAGAGAGAGAGTTGGCACCTGGCACACACCTTTTTAATCATAACCAAAATCTTTCTCTAACCTTAATCATAACATAGTTACCATGCATGAATGGCTTCAGATGTACAAAACATGCTTTATTGGGCAATGGAGTTGCACTTCCAGTGTCATCATTAGTAAAAAAAAAAAAAAAAAAACTCACAAATGCATGTTTAATCCTAATATAGAACTTGTCTCCTGTTAATTTAAGCTTAACTCTGATAAACTGCAACCCAAACTCTACACCCACACTAAGGACTTACAGAAATATCCACACCTCTTCATATTTCCCATTTCCTGATCCTCTTAAGTGCTATCATACAAGGACAAGCAGGAAAACACACACTCATGGATACAATCTGTTCTTGATTTGCTGCATTTTTCTTCTCTCAGTAGCTGCCAGTCAACTGTCACTGGCCGCCACCAGCCCTCCAGCCCATTTTAGATAATCCCACCACTCAATAATCATCATCAGCTCAGCAGGGCAGTTCAGTGATTACACCAGTTGTGAAGGAAGGCGAGAATGTTCTGGAGGCTACTCTTCCCTGACAGCCTCATCTGCACATGGGAGCCGCAAACCAGCAGCCGTTTACTGTAATGCACTGAAAATGAAGGGTGCCAAAATATATGTCAGAATTTATGAGTAATTCTTAGATTAATCTTTGGGGGAAAATATAGGGGTTTGTTTAGTTTAACATTTATTAATGCCAAGAAGTCAACTCGGTTAGAAACCTGGCTATGTTAGTAGGTCACTAAGTTGTTCAGTTCCTGCTAAAAAAAAACACAAGTTCACTCAAACTTTGGCCGTGCAGTTTCTTCACAAAAAGGGAATGAAAAAAAAAAAACAACATGGTGAACAAAATGAAATGTGCTCTTGAAAGTGACAATAACATACTCCTGCGCATATATGATTCAATGTAAATGAAATGTAAATGTATCTTATTCTTCTGCCAGAGCCAGGCAGAGGCCCACTACAAGGGCAACCGCCACGCTCGAAGGGTGAAGGGGATCGAGACATCTAAGACAGCTCGCCTCCAAGATGGCGACAAGCAGCACCCTCCCCCTACTGCTTCGCCCTCCCCACCAGGTCCCTCGCCATCCAGCCCTGAGCCTGATCCCAATAAGCAGGGTGAGCATCACCTGAGACATATGATATTACACACACACACACTAACACACACGAATCTACCACAAAATGGCACAGATGCTCCACACAGTTGCTGCTTGAAGCGATAGAAACCAGATAACCAGAGAGGAGTGTCGGTGCCCTGGTGATTATTTAAGAATATCTACACTAAGTTACTGCTAATGTGATCAATCAAAACTTGTGATTCAGCGTGCATCGATAAAAGACTTCCATTGGAATAACTTATTTTTTTCTTATCGTTAGAATTCAATACTGAGTTGATCTGAAGCAAGAAAAAAAACATGTAAAAAGTACAGTAGTGAGTGATCAACCTTGTCTAGCAGCACACTGGGCAGGTACAGATGGACTTGCACAACTATGTGTTCGAGCTCAGAGAGGCAGAGATTCAAGCTCAGGACAAGTCATTGTTTTCACACTTTCATATGATAATCAACAAGGTCAAAGAAGGTATTGTACGTTGGACTACATTTGACAAATAATTTACTAACCTTAAAACTTTGTGCTCTTTACAGATGTCACCCAATCCTGTCCCAACTCTAATGAGTCACCTTTGACCCCCAGCCGCCTCCCAACACCCGCACTGAGCTCAACAGATGCAGAGTGTCCCCTCTTGACTTCTGTCAGCTCGCCTTTGCCATCCTCCCCCACAGCAGCTCTAAGTACACCCCCTGCAGATCCAGCAGTGGCTGGTCTTCCTGACACCCCGTCCCCAGCGCCCAGCCCGTCTTCAGGAGAGTCAGAGGAAGAGAAAGCCAAGAAGCTTCTCTACTGCTCCCTGTGCAAAGTAGCTGTTAATTCCCTCTCACAACTGGAGGCACATAACAAAGGTAACTCCAAAACAGCTTTGTCAGAGAGCACATTTCCATAAGCACATCACACAACAGAGTACGCACAATCTTGACAGAATTAAACCTATGCATAACTAGAAGTAACTTCAGAAACCCTATAATGTGGCTCTTTAGAGGGAACTCTGCACTTTTTGTATTTTAAGCTTGGTAAACTAAAGCAGGTGCATTACTGCCACTTAGTGGTGATAATGGAAGGTTAATAACAGGGTGGTTTTGGGCGACCTAATGGCCGGGTGGCTGTGGTGCATACCACATGGGCGTAAGCAGCACTGTCGCTGTCAAATAAAGAAAAAAAGAGAGAAAAAAAAATGGAGGGTTTGAGTGCAGATAGCCAGTGATAAAAACCTCACTACCTAACACATACACTAACTTTTCTCTTAGGACAGTCCTCCACTGTCAACCTGATATGTTTTATAACATCAACAGTTTAAATTTGTTCTCAGAGCTTTTAAACAACCAGTAGTTTGAATCTGAATTCTGGAGAAATAATCTCACCACAAAGTCACTTTAGTATCTCATTTTTAGTATTTAGTATATGCGCTACACTGTAACATAGCCCAGATTGCCACCATAGAGTAGACCTTTCTTTTTATTGTTTCCAGGTACCAAGCACAAAACTATTCTGGAAGCTCGGAGCGGACTGGGACCTATTAAGGCGTACCCACGCTTGGGTCCTAAACCCAGCCCAGAGCAGGGAGGGGAGCTGTCCTCTGACCCCAACACTCAGGAACGCACCTTCCACTGTGAGATCTGCAATGTCAGAGTCAACTCTGAGCTGCAGCTCAAACAGGTGAGAAACCCACTGACAGCCCCAAGAACCATGAGAGAATTATTTTCAGAGCAAACTCAATATCCAGTGTCTATCGTTTTTCTTTTTTTTTTTTTTCTTTTTGTGCTGCAGCATATATCTAGCCGGAGGCATCGTGATGGAGTTGCAGGGAAACCCAATCCTCTTCTCAGTCGGCACAAGAAGCGCACAGACTTTATGGTAAGGATTTGGTTCGTCTTCCTCACTGTCTACATATTCCATGTTTGTCAGTTCTCCCCCATAAAGGCATCAACATTAGTTCAGTGTCTCATTTTTCTTATAATCTTCCTTGACATTCTCAAAGGAACTTCCAAAAACTCTGGGGGCTGGACTTTTACCAAATCCTCTGGCTGTTGCTGCAGCGATGGCAGCCGCAGCATCCTCGAATCAGCTGGCACTACGCCCTCCGGGCCCGACCTCCCACCCTCACCCTCATCACCACCTCTTACAGGGAACACCCCTCAGCCTGCTGAGGCCTGCCCCAGGGCCCATCCGCACCACGCACGGGCCAATCCTCTTCACTCCTTACTGATTGGCGAGAGAATGGGGACGAATCAGGAAGAAGCACACTGTGAAGTGGAGGCCTGCAACCATATGCCATCAAGAGCCAAATCAGCTGCTGTGGCTCCAACTGGTGTTTCATTATAAGAAAAGGAGCGAACATGAATACGACTCTTCATGGTGCATACTGTAGTTGCAGACCACTGCTGTTATGTTAACAGAGAAAGATAAACTGACAAATCTCAAACATTTCAAAGAGACTGTACGTTTCCATCTTCCCCAGTTTTCCTTCATTGCTCAACTATCTGCCAATCATCAGACTGACTCTGCAGATAGTTTGAGAAGGAACTTATGAACCAGTTTCTTTCAAGCATGGACTTCTTTGAGCATCCTCCAATCTGCAACTGATTAAATAAATTACATTTATTTAATCATAATAATTTAAATTGTCTACCGTATGATCCACTGTACCTGACTGAAAACCCTACCTCTCTTACGTTTTTAATGTTCATCTCTGCAAGGAGTCATTACATATCCAAAGCATTAATGTTATCAAAAACATGTCTGCTGGGTTAGATATAGTAGTTGCCTCTGATGTTAGCTGGTATCATACTGTAGCTGTCACAGTATAGTGGATTGTACCACTGTAAAGTTCTGTTTTTGTGGCCTATAAAGAGAAAAAGGTACCAACAAATTCTGTATGGTTTCTGCAGTTACTGGCAAACATTTCTCTGTACTGTATGTCCACAATTTAACAGCTGGCCTATAGGGGCTATATTTACCTCTGTGGGATAGAAACAGGAAGTCAAAGAGGAACAGCAAATGGGTTAAAAAAATTATGTCTTAAGACTGTGCTGATGTGTACATCAACCAACATTCATAGTTTCAAGTTGGCGAGGTGGTGAGGAAGTAATTGCTACTGGCGCACTATGCAGCTATCAGTGTTTATACTTACGGTCTGTGTAAAATGCAGTAAGGTTGGAAAGAATAAGAAAATAACAAGAAAGAAAACTCTCAACTATTCAAGTTAAATTGTTTCTCTGATGATTCCCCAGATTCTTCCTGAACGGCCCCTAGCAACAACCATGTGGGTCAAAGTCTCACAAAGCACATAAGTAAAAGTTTGTGGTGAGAAATCTACACGTAATACGTAATACACGTAAAAAATGACGACCTATCATTTTTCCATCTGCACCTTCTGCGCAAAACACTGTGAGCACAGTAGGACAATGGTTGATTTTGACTTTAGTAGCAGCTATTTTGCATTTTGTGTACATTTGATTACACAGACCACATTTTCACCATAATCTCATACAAGGAGTGTGGAAACAGTGGAATGAAAGACACCAGCATTACAGAAAGAACAGAAAAGGACCATATACACAGATGAATACTTGTATGCAAAAAACAAAACAACAACAAAAAAAAAAAAAAAACACCATTTCTGGTAGTATAATAGGTCTGTAGTGGGATAAAAATGTTAGTTTGTCTGCTCTGCCTTGTGTACTCCAACCCTACATGACCCTGAATTATCCCAGTGAACTGTCATGACACATTAGAGGGAAGCTTTAGGAAATGGAAACTGTAGCAATACTTTAAGCACTCCTGCTAACTTTTCTCGTTAACTGCAATAAAAAGAAATGTCGACAAATGTATTAATTGTTATTTAGGAGATGTGTATTGAAACATTACTGTAAATGTAGATTATTAAAAATGAGAAAAGGTACATGTTGGGGCTTCCTAATTGTTCAATAAAAACAAAATTCTCTATGGAATCATTAAACTGAGTTTATGGTTGTAAACATTGTTGACTGGTGGATTATTTACCTTTTTTTATATATATTATGACAATAGCAATAAATCACAAATGCATTTTGTAATGCAAGTGAGTAATGTCAAATCAAATCTCCAGTCACTGTCTGTTTTGACATACAGTACAGTCCTATAGTAATAGGTGATAACAGGTGTACTAAAAAATATATATACACATTTGGGCTTTCTATTTGTGATCAGAAGTTAATTGAGTTTTTACAGTTTAGTGCAGTGAGCAAAATGATCAGAGGACAAGGTCACTGACACAAAGTAGGGGACAGACCCAGATGCAGACACAAAGACACAGGAAACCAATCACTGATTAACAGAAGTTGTAGAAAACTAAAAAAACAGAGAGAGAGAGAGGGAGAGCGAGAGAGGGAGCACATCATACTATAAGGAAGCTATACACTCACACAGGGCACATTAAAGTTGAAGTTATCAACTTTAAAGTGAGGAATTGAACGCTCCACATCGTTTTTTGATCACTTGTTTGCCTACACATTGATAATGAAAATAATGATTTGTAACAGCAGACCTTGTCTTTATAGTATCATACCATTTGAGAGATTTGATAAGATGTAATCTAATTTGTGAGCAGCAGTACAAGATAATGGGAGTACCCAGGTGGTGGTCTTTCACCGTAGATATTTGATATCTTTATTGGAAATCTGGATCAGTTGATGATGGTGATGAAGCTGATGTTGCTCCGAGACCATTTTTCTTCATTGCTATGTTTGCTCATTGTTGGTGAAGAGGCGAACAATTAGTGGAACTCAGTGTGGTCTAGTTTCAACGTAGCCATCTTCAGCTCAGACAGCAGAGTCAAATAGCAGTGCATGTTCACAAGAAAGAGAGCTACCCTCTCTTCTGCACTGACCAGAAGCACAGCGGCCGTTATATTACAATGACAAGCCAGCAGTTTGCTGTGCTGTGGGGTACGGTGGGGAACCTGATGACCATTCTGGCCTTCGCCGATTCGCTTCAATGTGTTAATCATCAACCTGGCTGCCCAAAATAAGGATGAGATCACGCACAAAAAGCCCTACCAATCCACCCAGAGCTCTGCAACAGCCTTAAATTCATCATCAGCCAACAAGCCTCCCCCTGACATCGTCCCTGCACCACCTTCATCCACACCTGCACCCAACCTTGCAGCATCTTCATCCCACTCAGCAACTTCAGGAGATCCCAAGGAAATACATCATGTGACAGGCATGTGTTTAACATTTTTTCAACTGACAAAAAAGACATATGATGCTGTATCTGACTCAATACACAACTTCTCTTGTGATTTAAATCTTTATCTACCCAGTGGTTCACTTCACATATACAGTAAAGCATCAATGTTGTCAATTATAGTAGCTGCATTTCAGCAACACTATACAGTAGCTCTGTTCTTGTGGCCTAAAGGGAATACATCACGGACAATTTCAGTTCTTGTTCTGCATTTTGACACTTACGGGCATCTACGTAATTTTGAGAGAAACAGGAAGTCTGTGTGCAGCAGCAGGGGTCAAAATTGGACTGTGTCTTTAATGTTTTAATTCTGATTATTTCCATCACATTGCCATTGCATTTGCATTGAGGAGTTATTGGCACTGGAGCAAAATGCAGCTATCAAGTGTTAACCCTCACTGACTAGTAAGTGTGGAAAAAATTATGAAAGAACATATTGTCACTATATTGATTTGTCAAAAGGGAAGTGGTTTAAATGTTTATGTATTACCACAGAAACAGGTCATTTGCATTACATGAACATTTTTACTACATTTTTAATACAGGAAATAAGCAAGATCCTTCTTCCCGAGTTTTGACATGAAATTGGAAAAACCCTGCATCGTAGCATCTGATTGTGTAGAGGGAACTTAAGCAACACAGAGGATGCACATAACAAGTAACACCAGGAAGAAGATAGACATTCAGACCACTGCCGAGAATGATACAGCTTCACCTCAACAACTAGAAAGACAGAAATCTTTAGCTTAAAGGTGAGAAAATCATGAGCAATTTGTTTTAAAACAGGGGCTTTTATTTGCCTTTATATAACACAAACAAATGATAAATAAAAAAATATATAATTATTTTAAATTCCTTGGAGGGTTTTTTTTAATCATATGTTTATGTTTTCTTAACTCTAGCTATACACTGCATATATTAAAGCTAGATTAGCTAGAGAAGAGACAATAACTGAGTCATAAACTATACACATTTTTTTGTTTTCATTTTGTCCATTTATTTATTCAATCAAATGATTCATGTTTAATGACAATGTGTTTCGTGGTACTAAAATAGCAACAGAGAGTTTTCAGTCAGCAGGATGTTGAAAAGGAAGTGGTCATCTATAACTTCTCCTTCACAACAAAGGGTTTGATAAGTTGGGTTTCGGTTTTAATTTAGTTTTTCCATTACCTGATTTTAATTCTGATTCCTGTCAGTTGACAGAATGCTGATGAACCACACCAACCAAACGGAGGACGACCTCTTCTCCTGCTACAGTCCTTCTGTCGTAAGTTACCGGTACTTTGCTGTTCTGTGGGGATGTGCTGTGACCATCACAGGTACGGTGGGGAACCTGATGACCATTCTGGCCTTCGCCTTAGACGCACGTCTGAGGACTCGCTTCAACGTGTTAATCATCAACCTGGCTGTGGCTGATCTCCTGTACTGCACCATACTGCAGCCCATCTCAGTTGACTCCTATCTACACCTCAGATGGCGCAGTGGTCAGCTCTGGTGCAGCATCTTTGGCCTGCTCCTCTTCCTCTCCAACTCTGTCTCCATTATAACCCTCTGCCTGGTGGCACTGAGCAGATATCTCCTGGTGGCAAAACGGGCTGTGTTTGATCGTGTCTTCTCTGACCGTGGTCTAATTTTACTCCTGATCTCAGCGTGGGTGCTAGGCCTGGCCAGCTTTGGCCCACTCTGGCCTGTTTACGTGTTTGTGCCACAGGTGTGCACATGCAGCTTCCATCGTACCAGAGGTCGCCCCTACAGCACCATCCTGCTCTTTTTTTACTTTTTTGTTGGTCTGGGCTGTGTTGGCGCATTCTACATGCTCATTTACAGACGAGTCCAGATCGCCTCACAGGCCCTGCTTCGCTACAGGCTCAGTCGCCGGTCATCCAGGAAGAAACCAGCTTCTTCAGTACAAGGGACAGATGACAGTGGTGTAGAGAGCGGCATGGCCAACACATGTAGCTGTGAGATGAGCAGCCAGGCAGATCTAACCCAAAATAAGGAGGAGTCCTCCCAAATCATGCAGAGCTCTGCCAAAGCCTTAAATTCATCAGCAGCCAACAAGCCTCAGCCTGATATCGTCCCCGCAACCACGACTGCAGCATCGTCATCCCACTCAGCAACTTCAGGAGATGATGGTGAATTTAAGCGTGTGACTCGCATGTGCTTCACCGTTTTTCTGTGTTTCGTGTTCTGCTTTGTCCCCTTCCTGTTGCTCAACATAGCCGACAAACATAACCGGGCCCCACAGGTACTGCACATGTTCTGTGCCAACCTCACCTGGCTCAACAGCTGTATCAACCCTGTGCTCTATGCTGTCATGAACCGACAGTTTCGACAGGCCTACCATGTGCTGCTCACCAGGGCTGCTGCACCCTTCACCAGCCTCTGGCAGGCTCTGAGATCCTGATTTCCCAAAACTTTGTCTGGATATACCCAGTATGATATTATTCTAATGAAATACAACACAACTTAAATTTAGCCACTATGAACTTTTAAGTTGTTTTTCTGTGTGATTTATTGGCCCATAATTGCAAATGTCCGTGACTGACTGACTGAATGATCATAGTTCCACCACTGGTCAGCCAAATGCCAATGAGTTGGAGTTTCTCCATGAATTGGCACGGAGAGGTGGAGCAGGAGCCTGTTATCCAGATGGAGGCTATGAACTTTGTGAGAGACAAACTAAGAAAAATATTCAGTGTTGCTTCCGACTTTCTCTCTGAGTGATCATTTTACAAGTAAATAAAGCTGAAATCACACCAGAGTCTTTGTCATAATAGAAAAATAAACTCAACAAATGTGAAAATAAATCAAATAGCTCATTAAAGAGAGAAAGAAAGAAAGGAGTTAAACGGGGTCTGAGCTCTCATATAGTGTTACATTTTTTTAAGCTACATTACCAACTTTTCAGACATGTTTTACTTTGTACTTGTTTGCTCTTACAGTAAGTATTATGTATGTTCAACATTATATTATGTGTTTATGTTATGTATGTCATAAATTAAACTTTATAATATATATTCCAGTGTCATTCAGAATTTTGAGCAACAACTAGCCTTTATGTCGTAACCACTTTTAGTATTTTAAGTGTATGTCACAAACATGAAAAACCACAAGTGTTACAAAATCAGAACAGTATAGTCCTGTCTAACACAATATGCTATTTCAGCAACTCAGGAACTTATGAGATTTACCAGTGTCTCAAATTTGTATTGCGTCATATGTTGATAGTTCATGACAAATGAGAAAAGTTGGCCTTTATTTTGGCATGTTTAGTTTAGCCCCTGCATCGTGGCTAGTTTAAGACATCTCAGAGTTCCCAGGAAGCTGAGGGGGTTTAAGATGTCAAATATAAGCCACAATGTCCCTGGTTTACATCCAGCCGGTTGTAGCAAAGTAAAGTAAGTCATTAGTTTTACAAGTTATTCGGTCATGGACTTCAGTGATGGGTGAGTGCAAATATAAAATTTGACTTTTAAACGTCACTTTCAAGTCAAGGATCATCAGAGTTATTGGTGTTATCCCACCTACTGCACCAAATTCCATGGAAATTAATCCAAACTGTATTGGGATATTCAAATCCACCCACCACCTCAAGCCCAGTGAAAGCGGCCACTAAACATTCAACAAGAAGCACAACTAAATAGTTACCTTGAGTGCGAGAGTCAACAAAAAACAATCCAGCCATGACCATTAGCCCACCTTAGCACTGCCGTGATAAGCTCCACAGCAGTGATGGCAGTAAGCTGGAGCCCTTTAGCAGCTCGTAGGTCATCTTGGTACAGCCAGACCGGTGTTGGCTCCATGGTCGAGCTGGGAAAGAAATTCAGCCTTGGACTTCACTGGGACCGGGCTGCTCGAGTGACACTGACGGAGCCTGGTGAAACTGGTAAGATCTTTAACCACCTTATTGGTGTTTTAGTGGGTCACCAGCCGACCGAGATTTTAGCCGCTAGTCCCCGTGGCAAGTCCGCCTGTGCTCTGGTATTTATCTTTCTTTGTCTGAGACCTTTCTAGACAAACACTTGTTTTCTTCAGTGGCTGGGATTCTGTGTCTTTCACCCAAAAGAAAATGTTTGTAGCCTGTAATACTTAGTTACGCCCACTTTACTCCAGTGTGGTTCTGTGTGATTTTGTTAAAGTAAAGTTACACCCACTTGGAGTTACACCCCTCTCTTGCAGTCTGCAGAGAGACTCGTTTTTTCTCTTTATGTACAGTAATGGAAATTATTCATGAAATCGTATAGAAACAGGGTTAAAACAGTCATTTTTGTCCTCATGTCCAGCTGTCTTCACATGATCTGCTATCTTGCAGACATCTCATTTTGACATCTTGTGTGGTTCTGTTGGATTTGGACTACCGGTATTTTGAAGTTGTGCCCCTTACATAACTTATGTCCCCTTAGTTTCCCCCCTCTCCTTTCACTTGAACACTGCTAACTACAGGCACAGTGCCATCTTGTGTCTGGGTGGTCACTGTATCTTTATAAATGTGAGGAGGGCCAATGGTTTCAGAGGGATTCACATGCACTGACATGCACTGACATGCATGCACTGCCAGACTGCCTACCAAAACAAAGAACAGAGAAGCTCAGAGTACAACTTCATGCTCTGCTCAGGATGCCATTACTCAATTATATCTTTACAAAAAATATAGTGGACACGTTGGTAAACAAACAACAACAAAAAAAACTGCCTTCTTAACCTTACACAGCCCATTCTCAGAGCACAGCAACATTTGGAGTCATGTTTTTGGTCACCTGGTGAAAATAAGTAAAGTATTCACTGACCTTGAGGAAAAAAAACTTTCTTCCCCCCACCCTTTGTGGATGCTGGACAATAATGTACAGTTTATTGTCTGTTGTGGTTGATGAGTAAAAACTTTTTTTTTACCATAAGGTAAGTATGTAAAGTCAAAACTAACGTATTGGACAATCTAAAACCTCCACAGGGCCACAGAATACCGTTAACATAGACTCATGAAAGCAACTTCCCATATTTGTTCAATATTGAGTTATTAATTTAACAGAACATGCAGTTGGCCATTTCCCTTTTATTGGTAATAATATTTTTCAACAGATATAAAAGCACATACCTACAAAGAACAAAATTGCATGTTTTAGTACATTATAATCACATGCTGTGGGTGACAAAAGGGACTCAAAACAACAAAACAATAAATTATGTGCAGTTTGTGCAATGTTCTCTACAACACCTCTGCAAACACAGCAGTTAATGATGCATGAAATTTGAGCCTGGGACACTAATGGAGTTGCTATGACTCCAGCTCATTCAGTTATCTCTCTTTTATGTCTTCAAATTGTCTCACAAATCCAAATCAGAACTTACAAATAATTAACATGATAAAAAATAAATAGAAAAGTTATATTCTAATGCTTTAAAGGTGCACACAAACACTCAGGATCAGGATCAGAGGGGCTGTCAAGTATTTCAAATGAAAGAAAGTACTCAAAGCTAATTATTTTGTTATTAAGTGCTATGTATCTTCAGTTTTGTGACATGGATATTGATTTAAGTAGCTGAGAGTAAAGCTGACAATGAGTGATATAGTTGCTTGGTTAAATACACATTGCAGATGCTTACTGTAAAATGCTTCCACAGGATTGTGAAGTCAGGCAGCTAAATAGCCCTGTATCATCATCAAAGATGTTGGTACCAGCAAAGTGGTTGAGATTGTTGACATACATCAATAACTCATCCTGTGGTGTTTCGGCCAAGTCAGACAGCATGACATCAGGATGGCAGGTTTCCAGAGGTGAATCCAGAGAATGACAATTCTCATCTTGTTCTGTGAGCAGAGAAAAGGACAAGAGATAAATATATAATAAGAAATACTGAGTCTGCTGTCATGGCTGTGTTGTTTATCTCTGGTACTGGTTCCACTGGGGAAACAAAACAGTCTTGGGCTCAGCAGCCAAAAAACAAACAAACAGGAAAGTACAGACTCTCTGTGACAGTGTAGAGAGCAGTATGATTTGAGCTTATGCAATAAAGTCATGAATTGCATGCAGTGTTAGTACACCTGGTTTATGTTAAATGTTTGTATTTTCTTTTCAGTGTTTAACTCATATAATAACTAATTGAAAAGTAGTTACTGTAATACAAGCTGAAGCACAGCGTTCACACCTTTTTTTTTTATTATTCCAAATGAACAGTTCAACATTTGGGGAAATACATATCCACTCTGGCAGAAAATTAAATGATAAGATCGATAACACTCTCATATCTGGCCATAAATGTAAGGCTACAGTGAGAGGCTGGTTAGCTTGAATTAGCATAAAGACTAGAAACAAGAAAACAATTAGCCTGGCTCCATCAAATTGTAACAAAATCCATCAACCAGTACCTCTAATGCTCGCTAATTAACATGTTAATGACAATTTCTTGGTTCTATGCAGTTGGAGACCAGAACACTTCAGGTAGTAACTGGTCCTGGCCAAGAAATAATTCAGCACATAATCCCCTGAAGAACAGGGAATAGTCATTTTATTCTTCAGTTTTCCTATGAATTAAAAAAAAAAAAGATTTCCCAAAATGTTTCCTCTGTGTCCTTCCAAGCCATGAAAAATATATTTCCAGTGGATTGAAGTGTAATTACTATAACATGAAATGCTATTATTACCACCATAATAACATGAACAATAATAATAATAATAATAATAAATTGTCTTTGATTTCTATGATTGATCATTACTAGTGGTTTTGCTTTACTTATGGCCAAAATCTGTGTTTCATTTTACACTGTCTTGTATTTAATTTCAGTGGATGCACCAAGCAAAGTGATCAAATGTTTTAAGCGTCAGAAGGTTAAATCACAAAGCTATAAAAATAATGAAAGGTTTTAGAAGAGTTTTGCTCAACCCATTCACCTCTACACTAGAGCAGACAACAGTACATGTGCATGCAGCAGAAGCAACCAACAGCCCCATGAGATATAAGGTAGAAGTTCAACAATTTGGTAGCTGTCGCATGACTTCCACTATCCAGACAGCATCTTCCCCACAGAGCTCTGTGATGAAGGGAGAGCGATTTGTTTGAAAGGGGTTTTTAGCTGGATGGGACAGCAAGGAGAGCCATGACTCACCAGCTGCCTCTCCACACAGGTCATTCAATGACTCCAGGCCTTCACCCTGTACCATGTCTGAGGACATGGGTGACTTAGCCTCCAGTGTGTTCCTACATGACCAATCACAAACAGTCATTACAACCAGTAGCTCATGACATAATAAAGCCATGGGTACACTACGTCTTAGATGAAGTGAGTGCATTTTCAGTTTTTTTGTTTCTGTGTAAATACCACATTTTGTTTTGATTCAAACATCATGCTGTAAATCAGCCTGGAGAAACTGAATAATATACTTACTCTTTTGAGACAAACACCAGCTTGGTTTTGATGTACTTGATGTACGGACTGTCAACTGAAAGAGAATGAGTTTAGATGTGATTTAATCTGTAATATTCATCCCCAGCACTATGAATGTAGAGCATTTTTATCCATGACTACTGCAAGGCAAAACACCATTCAATTTAGATTATCCAACACAACAAATGATATGTAAATTGTGCTTTTTGACAGATTCATTTTTACAAAATTACATAAGTGACAAGCAAAAAGTATCTACAAAAACATTTGGTGCTCTTACCTCCACTCCTGTCAGAGTAGTATTTTCCAAAAGCCTCGTCTTTAGGGGTGTTGGGATATAGATAGAGTAGAGGATTTTCTGGGATGTTTTCAGCTTCTAAGATCTGAAAATTCCTGATGATTTCATGGAAGGGGATCTGGGTAAGGTCAACTTTGGTGAAGGGCTGGACTGTCTTTACGTCAGGCTCACCTAAAAGAGGCAGAAGATGATCGTGTACAGAAAGAAATGTGAGTTTGACTAATCTTCAAAGGAGGCTTGTTTGTATTTCTGACTACTTATAATAATTATGAATTGAAAACAGCTCACCAGTTGCAGTGGTGTCCACCCAGGAGAAAGTGATTCCTCCGATGACACTTTCACTGAAGCGCAACAAGAACGTGCCTCTCTGCTTTTTCTTCAAGAGAGACTTCTCTTTGCCTTTGCTCACAAAACCCATGATGAGGCTAAAGTACAGAAAAATTATCTTATTCAAACAAAAAGCTTCTTCCATGTCCCTGGAATTGAATGCATGCGTTATGTATTAAATCCAGAGTTAACAGTTTTCAGCAAACATACCCATCCCTCCACAGGTCCTCAAGGTATGTTTTCACCATCACCAAGATGCCATCAAACCACGCCCAGAAGGTGTCAGGAGTGTTCTCCTGTTTCCAAAGAGGTAGAGAAGGTAATCAATACACACCTACAGAGTGTGTTCATAAACAATAAACAAACAAGACTAATAATCTACAGCCATGCTAGTAGTTCTGTGAAGCTCTGTGTCTAATGCTCATTGCACAGAAAACCAAACTGGATAATGGATAAAAGCTGAGGTACACAGTTTGTTTTTTTTATCCTGATCAGTAAAAATGGTCATGGTTGATGTGGAAGTGTCTGTCAGCTAACATGGTCACAATGACTATGTTAACATACTGATGTTTGGTAGGTAACTACCAAATTGAGTAGTTGAATATTCGTGCCAACACAAAGAACATGATGGGAATATCACTAAAATTGCAGATTCTCATGATAAACCAAGATTTTCAACAAATGGATTTGACTTGATGTTCCCAGTAGAGGAAAATATTAACCAAATTACCAAACAGCAATTCATTTTGAGCGGTGGCAGGAATGTAAACATAATGGCAACCCATCCAAAATGAGCCTGTCAACTGCAGTGAACATTTTTTATTGTGATTGTATTTGTAACTTGTCTTCTTATTGTAATGGGAAAATTTAATCCGTCAGATGTGTCCTCTCATGTAACCTCATTTTAACCTCTTTATAGTTGATTAACTGTTCCAGTTAGAGCTGAACTGCCCTTGACTGTAGTAAAGGAGTAGTTCTTTATCTACATTCTTGCCCCACATATCTTGTTTTCAATCCTGACAATTTACTGCTTCCTGCCTAAAATCACCAACCGTCAGCTGGGGGTTTTTTTTCTCACATCTTTGTTTGCTATAGTATAAGAGACTGAATTATTCTCATTTTGAAGCTCTCACTTTGTGGGGAGTTTTGATCTCTGTAAGTGCTGCAAGTAATATGTAGTATAAAAACCACAGAGCCACGCCTGAATCTTTATGTTTTTGAAGATTTCCAGAGAGACTAACATCAGCCTTATGGTGAAGTTAGCGTGAAATATCAGGGGACTTTTTGAGTCGAGCGGTAAGGGTTAACGTTAATCTCTTGAGCCATGCTGAGTAAAAGGATTCAGTATTCTTACCTTGCAAAATTTTGACCAAGCCACTTTGCAGGTGTCATAGTTCAGGTGCTTTCCTGGTGGGATAAAAAAAATAAATAATCAAATGATAAATTTCACTCATAGAGAAAATCTACAATAAAACATGCTTACAACCCATGAAGGATGCTGACTTATGTTCTGCAATCCGTAGCATAATTTGACAAATCATCGTGAATTGTGCACAGGTCTGTGGGCATGCACACACACACACACACACACACACACACACACACACACACACACACACACACACACACACACACACTTTTAGGGTGTTAGCTTGACACTAATGTGTCTTCCCTCACATCAAAGGTTGTCTCTGAATGATACAAGATGAACTGAATACAGAAATGTAACATTTTTGAGCATCCTTTGTTTGATTGGAAGGGAAGATTGTAAGAGAGAACAAATTTACCACTTTTCCCAATGGTTAGGGCAAAATATTATCATATGAGAAACTGGATAGGTAAGACAGTAACCACTCATCAAGTAATGCAGGAACTTTTTTGTTACGTGTCGGTAACCAAAAAATGTATCTTGTCGGTGACGGTTCTAATTTCTAGATATTAGAAGTGCTACTGAGGCTTGAGATATAATTTTTTCTTTAAATGTAAAGTCAATAAGTCTTAAAATGCAAGATTAAGTTTAGCAACTTGTGTCAAATCCAGACCAAGGTGTTTCCTGATATCATGTTTGACTCACAGAATGACTCCAATCCAATTTATAGACAAAACAACCAGAAAAATAAGCAAGACAAGCAAATAAAGCAGGATTTACCAAAGAGTCTGTGTGCAATCATTTCAAGCTGATCATCATTCAGACCACGTTTAGTGGCAGAGAGAAACTGCCAGCTCAACATCTCTCCAAACTGAGGCCAAGTGGCTGCAGGAGAGTTGGCAAAGAACATGACGTCCTGGAGAAACAGATGCACATTCAGAAACATATAGAAAATTCATTTCTGATGCTTTCTCACAGTATTAAAGTAAATTTTGAATGTAAAATATAAAATACTGCTCAGTGTGTGTGTGTGTGTGTGTGTGTGTTAGTGAGGATGATTTCTCACCTTGGTGTCCTGACTGAGCATGTTGAACCAGAGGACAGACGCCCAGGCGCTCTGCTGCTGGCTGGAGTTGGAGATGATGACAACTGGGAGGGAGGATGCCTATGTTGGGTGCCAGGGAAAAACAGTAAACACAGGGATATGATGTTTCTACTTCTACTTATGTAGGTTAATGATTTTTCATAAAACAAGCCACATAATAATAAGGAGAAGAAGAAACTCCACCTGCAACTGAACTGACAAGCCTTTCAGCTCAAATACAGTGTCGAAGAAGATGACATGTAGCTCCTCTGTAACAGTGAGAGGAATCTACACACACACACACACACACACACACACACACACACACACACACACACACACACACACACACACACAGCTCATTATTCGGTTGTTTGCAACTTAAAACTGTAAGCAAAGATGGTGTCTTCAGGGTTGCTAAAGACAACTCACATCACTGGCTCCTTTGCTGCCACCTCCAGACTTCTGCTCTTTCAGAGTCTACAGAAAAAATACAGAATTTGTCAAACATAACCTGAGATTAAAGGATGACTATTGTTATATGAAGGTCTTTTAATCAATTCATATATACAGTAATTGTTATTATAATGTTTTTTTGTTCACTCACCAGATGTCTGAAGTCAGCCACCATGCCTCCGCTTTGGCTCTCTGCCATGTTCAATGCCTTAGTTTTGGTCCCCAGGACATTAAAACGCCGATATCTGCGCCATTACCAGGTTTAGTAAGAAGAATTTCACATGAAATATGAAAGTTCAGTGCAAGTCTTCTGGAAATACCGCTTGACATGAAAAGATGAAAAAAAAACTCACCCTTTGATCTGAGGAGCCTCCCTAAATTCAAGTAGGAGAAAAGCAAAGCAGTGACCACAGGGCGGCAATAAAACAACACAGTATTGTTTGTGTGTGGTGAAAGTAAGTAAAACTAAAGGAGGAATCTCACCTCTCCATAGATACACTCACTTTCATGGAGTGGTTCAGCTCAGGAAACTTAACAAGGAGTCTGTAAATATTTAGTCAGGGTTAAGCTTTTAGAATTTATTGAGGTAATAACCTGTAAAATGCAGATGGCAGCAGGGACACCCTTACAGAGGATAACAGAAGGCTTTTGCAAGAAAGCATTAAATAATATTAATTAATATTTTTTTCCTTATTCAGCATAATAATGAATATTAGTTAAGAACTGCTCTAATGTTTATGTAGTGAACTACAATACACTACATCCCCAGTAAATAGAGTTTAGGTGGGTTTAACTCCACTACAACACTGCACGCACAACTACCATGGAATTTAATGTGTGTATTTAATTATGAAAACTGATACAGATTACTACATCACAAGTAATGCACTGGTAAAATCCTTCCCAAAAGTCTATACAGTACATAGATTATGTTACAAACATATGCTCAAAATAAACATAAAGATTGCCTGGAGTGGCACACTGACCGGGTCTTGACAGAGAACTGGACATTTGTGCGGAGAACCAAAGGTCCTTTCCCCTGAGGCATAGATGGCTGAGTCTCAACCACAAAGGAACTACAAAAAATTAAAAAAAACAACAACATCAGTAACATTCATAAGGATATCATAAAAGAGCATGAGAACATCACAAACTTTGCCTTTAAAGGCCGACCTCTTGAGTAAGTCTCTCAGAAGATTATCCGCTCTCTTCTGCAGTGCAGGTTTCTGGGACTTCACAGGGTCATTGTCGTAGGAGACTTTTCCTATAAGCTCCTCCAGCTTACTAAGGAATTCCCGTACCTGGAACAGACACACTGCCACACAGGTGAACCTGCAAAACAAGAGTAAATGAGCAAAAAGGATGATGTTAACATGGGTCACGGAAAAAGTTATTGTTAAAACAAACGAGGATCATGATGGTGACTATAGTGCTGTAGGAACTGGAAGTCACAATGTTACAATGCATATTGGCTTTAAGTCACTTTCACATTTTTTGCCAAATTGAAACAATGAATGCAGGTTTTTTTCCAGTTTATTAATATAACTATTGCGGTAAATGCCAAAGATTAAAACTAATGTGAGGCAGGCAGGGATGAACACACCACTTCTCCAACTGATCCAGGCAAACATCATCTGGAGCACCTATGCAGGCTTTCTGCTGCCTCCTCTGCCACTCCACAAGCTCTTTCTTCACCAATATGTCAATCAGGTCTTCAGTCCTGTCCAGGAGCTTATTTAGGTCCAACAGTGTGCTCTAACATGGCAATTATATGATAGAAAAAGCAATTTAGGAAATGAAATGGACTGAAGAGATGAATTGTTATTTGAGATGTTATTAAAGAATAATAACAAATCCATACCTTTCTACAATCATTCAGTCTGTTGACAAGTAACTGAAGATTTTTGACTTGATTCTTCTTCAGGGCCTCATCTACCACAGCTGTATATCAGTTTCCACAAGCAGGATCACAGTTTCCATATAAGACAGATCAAAACAAAAGAGATCTTGAAGCTGTGATTCAGGCCACGTTATTACTAATCCTCAGAGAACATTATCAGAGCATGCAAATATAACCACAACTTTTTAATCTGCTTGCCTTCCATCTTGTGGGTTTGGTATTTAAAATCAAACTCATCTTGCTGCTCTTCCAGACATATCATTGTATGTTCCATGCACTATATCACAAAAGAACAGAGAAAAAAACATAATGGGTTAACTATTATGTTGTTCCATCAAAGCTCAACATAATAACATAAAACAACTTAATCTTCACCTGCACTTCATTCCTGAGGCCCGCCATTTTACGTTCCAGGTCCTGCTGGCTGCTTGTCTCCATGGCTTCCTGCTCTACTTGCAAAAACTGGACCTGAGTCAATGCAAAAGTGTAGGAGGAGCAGGTAAAGACATTAAGCATGTTTCAGACATGATACTAAGCAGAATTGCTGTAGAACAAAGAATGAGTTTGAGTATATCACTGCCTGGAGGAAAATCTTCGCTTTTTAGCCCTCTTGGTCACCACTCTTACCAAGGCCCTTCTCCCTCAGTTACTCAGTCTGGCTGAGCAACCAGCTCTAGGAAGTTGGTTGTTGCACACTTATTTAATTTCAGAATGAAGGAGGTCATTGTGCTCTTGAGAAGCTTCGATGCAGCAGAAGTTTTTTTGTAGCCCTCCTCAGATCTGTGCCTCGACACAATCCTGTCTCTGAGCTCTGCAGGTGTGTGCCTTTCCAAATTATGTCCAATCAATTGAGTTTACCACACCGAAATGGGCACCTGAGCTAAATTTTGAATGTCATATGAATTTAGTTTTTGTTTTTTAGAATAAAGCTGCAACATAAAAAAATGTGAAAAGGTGAAGGGGTTTAATACTTTTACTTTCTTAATACTTTTGAAGTTGCTGATGACGGATATATATATATATATATATATATGTTTGTTTTTTAAACTTATAACTTATGAGTCAAAGTAAATGACAGTACTACAGAAACACAGCACATCCACTATTGGTGGCTGACCACTGAGTCATATAGCCAAAAACAACCTTCCGTGTGTTATGTGATTATTAATTGATCAAATATTTGCATGTTAAACAACCAGGTATCAAGGTGTTCCCAGTTGTACCAAGTGTTGTGCTATTGCTATAGCAATAATTGTGTTATGAGTAGCAAGGTGTGTGCCAACAGTTATATATGACAATAATAAAGCCCAAACCTGTTCTGCCAGATCAGCGCTCTGCAGGATTTCCTTCTCTTTTTCCAAAAACCAGAGGATTGTACTTGCCAAGGCACACGGCTCTTCCAGGTACCTCTGTCAGGGAAGGGAAACACATGGATATCATGACCATTCTCGCAGGGATTTAAAGGAAACTCAAAATATTTTCCTTGGCTCATCGACATTCAAATAGTTATTGAACCAATATAGAGGATAACCAGACCCATTTAAAACATCACATGACATCATAAATCTAACTCAGACGAACCTGAAAGTTCTGCTTATAACGTCTAATGTTATGCTGCAGTAAGAATGACTCTTCCTGGACAAAGCGGCTGTGTTGGATATCCAGATTCTCCAGCAGGACCTGTAACAGCACTACAGCGAAGTCATGGTCCCTTGCTGCTCGCTGCCTAAAGCATAAAAAATTTGATACAAGCAAAATATTTTACACACAGGGTCATTTACTTTAATCCTTGAATGACTCTTGACTGGTAACAAAAGATGTGGGTTGAATGCTATAAGGGGCAAGAGATAGAGCTGCCTTACCACTCCTGCTTCTCTATCCAGACAGATAGGTAATGGCGAACATCCATAGGTAAAGCATCTCTGTCATAGAGCTCATGTAACTGCTGTCTGTACACAGCAGGCAACTGCCTCAGTCTGTCCCACTGGGCCATCCTAAAGTTGATCAGGAACACACAAACATGCACAAAAGCAGTGAACCACATTGCCTATACAGTAAGAGTGTCCTTCAATAATATTACTGCACTAATAGATATTACAATTAAATGTCGATGTGAACGATTCACACACGTAATCAGCAGTTGAGGGTGAAAAGTGCAAACAAAAAAGGCTAATGACCAGTGATCTGTGCCCGCAAACTATTCCTTACTGTATGATATGTAATGGCTGCCAGTTCTGCAATTGTTTTTCAAACAGCACTAAATGTTGAGACCAAGCTTACTTTATTTGTATGTTAGCTAGCTGTCAGTCATTTACTGACACTTACTCACGTTCACAATTAAATTTACTCACCTTGCTTTATGCTGTCAGTCCACTTAGAAATGTCTCAATAGCTAATTACTCAACTAAGACAGACGCATAGCTAACTCTTGCGTCTCGCGTTACTAGCTAGCTGTAGCTGCTGGTCGATGTCAGTAAAACAAAACAACGAACATCGAGCAGGCTGAATGTAATTTCCTTCTGTTATGTTTTTACTTAGTTCTCTGTTTCATTGGATATCTTCTTACCCCCCCCGAATCGTTCTTCACAAACTCACACCGGACGCCATTTTGGCTCTAACACACTGACGTTAAAGCGGTTAAAGAGCCGAAATGTCAGTGTTCCCCTACAGTGTTTCCTCGTGGACTCGGAGCTGATAACTGATTGGTCGACCCGGACACAGAAGGGCACGCGCTGTTGGTACATTCACGCGTCAGTCTGCAGCGAAGGGGCGTGGCGAACACTGAATAGAAACTTACCGAGATCTCTGTCTGAAAATTTCCAAGAAATGACGTTGTAAAAGTCATGAAGCCATCATGTGACGCACCGACTTGAATATTTCCAAACAGAATAAACCACAAAACAGGCTTTGTGTCTGTGCATTTCCTCATGTACTGTGCTTCAGTAGAATTTGAATTGGCGTAATGTACTTGAGTATTTTCATTCTGCCGCTCCTCTACATTCAGTTAATAACTTCTCTTAATCGTTACCTTTCCTATTCAGATTAATACAAAATATAGCGACCATGAAAGAATTGTAGCAGAGGTGAGTTTATGTTCAGAAATTAGTCACAGTCAATCTTAAACTGTAGTGTTGTATTTTTATTTTAATCTCTGTGAATGATTTCCGCCAACTTTTTACCTACTTTGTATAGATGAAATATGCCAACTAAATCAGAATCTTGAAATGTAACTGCAACAAGCCTAACTAAACATTTAGAGCTAAAACCTAAGAGTTAAAAATGGATACTGTCTTGTTGAAGCAAACCTGTGAATTATTAGTGGAAGTGATTGAATGTTTTGAGTAAAGACCATGTGAAAAAATGGTTTAAAGAAATTAATGTTACACTTGGTAATTTGATAGCGGAAAGATCAAACACACAGAATGATAAACATCTCACGATCCATCTTTTCTGTCTAGAAGAAGAAGCATCCAATTTGTATGATCAAAAATCAAGTGCAGTCAGTGTGCATGTGACAGCAAAGCTGAAATGATATTGCTTATCTTGGTACATGTGTGAGTCTTCACCTGACCTTCACTGTATCTTGTGTAAGGGATACTCCTCACACTCCCCCTGTTTTAAAAAGTTTGGCAAACAAGTAGTTTTTATGATGTTATCCTCTTTCAAATGCTTTTTGACCTTCTCTACACAGAGACCCCCTATTGCATCTCCATTGAAGGCACGATAAATTATCTTGGAGTTAGTTAATATTTCCCTGGTTTTATGACTTCAGCAGTGGTAATAAAAAGTATGAGAAAGATGTTCCTAATAAAGTGATCAGTGAGTGTAAGACTATTGAGAGAAATGGTGCATTGTCATAGTTCTTGGTTCATTACACTGAATGACATTTTGCGTGTAAGTGGCTTGGTTGTATTTGCGATGGATCCACCAGGGACTTCTAAAACATAGATATTGACCCAAACTTGACTCATATTAATAAATGGGAAGCATAGAAGATATGTTGATTCCCTTTACACTACTTACTGTGAAGGTATATTTAACTTGTAATATACAAACATTTGTATTTGCCTATTTTACATTTTGGCCAGTAGGTGTCACACTGTTCACAGCAAGCATCAAGAAATGAATCCTTTCTCAAACGGCTTTGCTGCAATGGTTCAATGCTTCATAAAGCTTCATCTCAACCTCACTTGGAATAACTAAGCATCTGTTACACTGAGAAGCAGGGGAGAGAGTAGCCTTTATTGCTACCTGCTAACTTAGCAGACCTGGAGAGCACAGTAACATACAGTTGTTTGCTTTGTTTTTTTTTAATAAAAGATTGGCTGAAAAAATTGTTCCAAAAAAAAGTTGCTTCAGTAAAGTAAGTGTGTTTATTAATGTACAGCACTTGATTAGCTGCTGTACAGACAAATTTAAAGCATTATAAAGATCAACTTTATATTTGTACACGGTATGAGTTGTGAATTGTCTTTTCGAATCATGTTAATTCACATTCCCTACATTTATTTAACTGTGCAAAAATGTTCTCTGTAAGAAAATGGAATCTACAAAATAACATAATAAAAAAACACATGTAATTTGTATGTGATTCAAGGTAAACTCCTTGTCAGGGTGTCGAAATCACCACATTCTCAAAAATAATGCAGAGAGAGTCAAAGCACATTGTCAGCCACAGATTACAGACTAGAGAGTTACTGCTTAAACAAGGTTTCACTGGAGGATTTTTTTACTTCAACTGGTCGTCTTGCAATTATCTGGGTTCAATTTTATTTTTTCAATGACCAAGACGTTTTAGTGTTTCTTGCCTTCAGCTCACCACACCTGCTGATAAACAGTTCCTGCCTTTAATAATGTCAAAAATAAACATTGTTATATCTGTCCTTAGATATAACCTTACTATACTAGATGTGAAAACCTGAGAAAGGGGTTTCAAACTAAGGTTATTTTCACCATAGACAAGAGATAGGTCTTAAACTAGCGTATAGCTTTAGAAAAAAATCCAATCTTTTTTCTCATTACTAGGACTCAGGCTGTGTTTATCTTCTTATTTAAACAAAAGCTTGTCCAGCTTGTTCCTTATATCCTTCTACTACAGTTAGAGAACTAACACTGCATATCGTACCCATGGATGTATGAGTTTGATAAATATGGGAACTGAGAGCATAGTTCACCAGACAGCACTCAGAATGAGAAGAGCAATAATGTTTTGCCCATCA
The DNA here is from genome assembly GCF_002814215.2 of Seriola lalandi dorsalis. NCBI lineage: Eukaryota > Metazoa > Chordata > Actinopteri > Carangiformes > Carangidae > Seriola > Seriola lalandi. Next base: position 674,092 of record NW_019525245.1, on the reverse strand, counting down.
GCTATCATAAATAACTGCACTGTTTAGGATTATCACCTGGGCTTTTGACAGACATCTTATTGCTAATGCACATCAGTAACTGACTATCTTGTTCAGGGTGTTGTAACCTGTGCCAGTATGAACTTGCCCAGAAGCAGGCAACACTTCCCCAGTCTGTGATGGGACGAACACAGGCAGAGAGTCAAACACACTGAGAGGTGGCAGCCAACTCAACTATGTATCCAAATCCTTTTTGCAACAGTAGACAAACATTAACTCTCACCTTGCAGTTGTATGCCTCTGCCACTTCAGGTGACATCCTTGTCCATCCAGAGTCATGATAGTAATAGTAAACTTTTTATCCTTTGTGAGATCACCTGTGAACTTGATCACCAAAATCTAAGCAGTTCATTCTTGAGTCCAGATGAACATTTGTGCCAAATTTGAAGAAACTCCCTCAAGGGCTTATTTAGATATTGCGTTCATGAGGATGGGACGGATAATCTGTTGCCGGCACAGAGACACAATGACTCTGTTCTATTCGAATTAAATTTCAAACTCACTGATTTTACTATTTACACCTGCACTTTTCCTACTGTGACATGTCAGTGTTTTCTGTGACAAAGGTCTCCTCAGGATTTTCTTTCTCTGAGCCACCAGGCTATTCCTTATGGGAAAAAAAGACTGTGACAGTACATCAAATATTTGTCAAAACACAAGTGGTGAGCTGTTGTGCACATAGAGAAGAGGGTGCAGCACCGCTTGGAAAGGAGGTTGATGCTATCAAAAGAAACACAGAACTATCACCATGATTGTGAAGGTCAGTCACTCTGTCCTCTTTAATCTCCTTTGTCACGCCTCATGCGCGTTTAACATTATTTCTCCCCACGAAACCAGGCTTACTTTTGAACGAGCAGTCTGATTATATACTAAACTACCACACTGACAGCAAACTGTATGCACACACATTTACACATACAATTTATTAACACTTAAAGAAAAACATATAAAACAATACAATTTAGTTACCAGTCAACTGTCCCTGCAATTACACCAGAGGTGAGAGTGTGACTCTGACCTGACAAAAGGTTTTGATGGGAGGAAGAAAACAACAAGAGTGAGGAAGGACAGAAACCAGAGGAAAAGACAGTGGACAGAGGGCAAAATCAAGGTTCTTGAGGGTTTAAGGGCGTAGTTTCCTGAGACCAGTTCTTCTTAAATGTTGTTGCTATGATAAATTGTTCAACTACTTTATCTAATTTCCACATAAACATTTACATTTTTCTACAAGGAAAAGGATCACGGCATACTTTCTGAGGTTACCTATTGTTATAGATTACCGAGATTGTTTGCAATTACTCTAATGTGTAATTTTATCTACTTTACACCTAAACTAACTGTATTTTCATTTTTTTTGTAGGTTTGATTGTCACCTTCTAGAAAAAACAAGTAATTTACTGAAATTTACAGACTAAATGAAAAACACTGAAATCATCTTCAAGAATAATCATTGTGTTAACTTGTGTAAAATGAGGTTTGCGTGCACCGTCACACAAACAGAAAAAGCTTTTTTCCCCTTTCAAGATGTGATTCTGATAATCCACTGTGTAAAACAATACTGTTTTCCATATAATCTACATTATATTAAGTCTGGTAAACCAATTTGTTACTCTTCAACCATGTCAGTTAACAAACTCTGATCCTGTGTCTTTGCTTAAAAAAACAAACATATAAACTAATGAAAACTTCATAGGCTGATTCATTGATCCTTCAGTCTACTGAATGGTGAGGATGCCCTCCTCCCAGCTGAACTGGTTCACCAGCACGTCGTCTTCCTGCTTCATGGCGTTGAGCAGATACCTGACTCCAGCTTTCACACCTGTCTTCACCCCTGCACCCAGAGCGTAACCTGCCACCCCGGCAGTTCCCCCCGTGGCGACCATGAGAGCATCAGTGCCCAGGTCAACAGCACTGAGGATGGCCCTCTCCTTGGCTGTTTCGGAGCAGTTGACTGAGGCGTAATACACTGCTGTGCCGAGGTTGTACAGGGTGCTGACTGCAGGGATCCACTCCACTACATTGTACACACGTTCCTCGCTTTTGTTGATGCAGCTCCTCTGGGGGCTGCGCTTCATCCGCGGTCGGCCTGAAGCAGCGGGGACCGAAACATCCTCCTCTGCGCTGCACTGACGGATCCAGCATTCAGACCCCGAGGAGTCAGATGGCAGGATCCGGCTGCCTTTCTTCAGTACAGCCTGGTACATGCCAGGTGTTTGCAGTCCACTGTTGGTCACACCAGCACACACGACTCCCAGTCTCTCGCAGCTGTTTACAGCCTCCTCCAGACTGTCTGTGGCTCCCTCCACAGCTGTTCCTACCAGCATGGTTCCATTCACCCTGGTCCAACCCTCACAATGTCCTTCCCGCTCAGAGGTTTCTTCTCCCACCATCACCAACTGCTGGATGTTAAACATCACAGCCTCTATGTGGCGCCCTGCTTGATCCCTCTGTGAAGATGCTGTTGCTGATGCAGGTGCTGGTGTAGACGCTGATTTGCTCATCCTCCTCTCTATCAGACTTTGCACCTCCATCAGCAGCTCCTCCGTGTCCACCACTCCCAGCAGGTCGTACAGTCTCAGAACCAGCGTCTGTGCCTCCTTCGGGCATCCTGCCACCACCAACACAGGCACTAAGGAGAGACCCAGCAGCTCCTGGGGGAACATGGAAGTCAGTGGGTCGTCGATGGTGCTGGCAGACAGAAGCTCCTCGCAGCTGACGTTCCCTTGAATGTGTTGATGATCTTTAATCAGCCCCTGAAACTTCGCCCTGAGGCCTGATATCATGTGTTTGGCAGACTGGACTCTCTCCTCTTTTTGCACAGCCACCGATACAGAACCAGTCTTTTCAGCGGATGGGAGACCGAGCTGGAGTCGAGATCCCAGGAAAGACTGATGATCCTGTTTGGACATTTCCTCCACCTCTCCATGGAAGTCACTTCCTAGAGGCAGAGTGTTCCTCTGAGCCAGAGGAGGTGGGGCCCTGCACAGAGCCTGTTCATTCAGCAGGAGCTGGATCACAATCAGCCACTTCAACTTGGAGGACATCATTCCACTCTCGTTAGGGCTCTTTTCAAAGCCACTACACTAAAGAATAAAGAAGAGCAAGCCCATAACATCACAAAATGAGTCCTACTGGAATTCACTGAACAAAAAGTGACTTCAAAGACACAAGGTTTTATTTGTACTGTCATTGTAAAGTTATTACAGTCTGTTTATATAACTTGTATGCAGAAATGATTTGGCTGTTTTCCAGCTGTTTGCGGCTGCAGCCTGTCACTCATCACTCTGCAGACAGAGCAGCAGGTGCCCTTACTGCAATTAATTGTTTGGTAGTGGTTTTAATATTACAATTACTTATTCGTATATATTGTATAATTTAAGAATTTTAAAACAATCTGCTTGAAAATCTAAAAAAGTCAGATGTAGAGTCAAATTAGTTCAGTACATGAGTAGATATCTTGAGCAAGAACATTGACAAATTAAGCGTTTGTCCCTCTGTGACTTGTGAGTGAATAACAGCTCCACACCACAAACAAACAGACAAAACAAAAATCTATATTTCAAAATTTTTTTTTTTTAAAAACTTTTTTTTTGCCATGCAGGAAAAAGCAAATGCATCCCAATACAGAGCCTTGTCAGTGAGCTGAAATATTTGTGCATGTCCTCTTTTTCCTGCACTGACGACAATTAGAAACAGAAATGTTCTTCCACCCTCAACTTCATAATTTAATTGCATCTTTTGATCTTGTGACAGCTATTTGTCCTGAACTTACCTTACTAATAATCAGATCTGGAGTCCTGGAGTCCAGAGTGTAGCAGTGCTACCAAGATGGCTTCAATATGTAGGATGCGCTTTGCTTTCCCTTTTTTCCCCCTTTTTCTCAAAACATGCATGGCAATCTTCTCTCTCTTTGCCTCCAATGAGAATCTCCTTCTTTACACATGACATCCCACAGCCCTCCCTCTGTCTCATCTGTCTTTCAGCTCGCTCTTCTCTTTGTCCTCATTGCTCAACGGGGGGATCAAGGCTTGAATATTGATTCACGTGGGGAAAGTCCATGTGTTCTAAAGAAGTTTTGTTTGTCTGCCCTGCTATCCTCTCGTCCCCCCCTGTCCCTCTCCCCCGTGGCCGCTCTCTCACAGGCGGTAGGTTTTGTTTTTGACCCAAATACTTGAAAGAAGTCTCCCCTCATGCCGTGAGCAAATTTTTCTTTTATACGGCTAAGAAGTGAAGTGAAGGAAAACAGGGTTCTCTCTGAGGTAAAGACTTCAGTCATTCACAAAATGACATAAAATTCACACAAAACTCCATATTGTTATTGGTGTATTTTTGTTATTGCAGACCTGTTCACACTCTCTCTCCCCTCACTATTTCATCTTTATATAGCTTTTAGAAGATAGATAGAATTTAACATAGCATAGCTGTGCCCTCAAAATGCATATAAGAAAGGACTTCCTTCACCCATGAGTCCCATTTATTCACGCTAAAGAAATGTCAGTGAAAGTCCATGTCTGAGGCAATCAGACGATAACAGCCTGACTTTGCCTTGGAGCATACATCAGTGTCACTTAGAAATGTGGCTTTATCAGACTCCCTGTGATGATGAATTTAACTCTTTATTTAACTCTTATTACATTTTAGAGCTAGACCCAATTAACTGGAACGCGTACTGTGCTTTACTTACTACGGCCTTAATTTGAAGTGGAAACAACCAATGTCGTCTCCAGCAGTATGCATGCTTCTTTCTATTTCTTGTTGTAGTTGCACTGTGAGCAACATTAAGTACAAAAGACCAATCTCGTTTTATTCAGATTCAAAGCCTCTTTAGCCTCCTCCCACTTCTACTCTACGTCTCTCACTCTCACTTCTATACACTTGCTTGCTTTCTTTTTCCCTTTTACACACACGCACTCTCTCTACTCTGACACAAAAAACCAGCTTTATTCAGTAAGAGTACTCCGGGGTTTTTTCTCCTCTCTTTAAACTGGAAGGACACGCCTCATTCATGAACAAATGGTCCACAGATGAAAAAAAGGCATCACATTCCACATAGAGCCACAATAACCTGTTGCAGTCAAAGTGTTGTATAACCTATGAATGTTTTTTCCCCCTTTATAATCTGTGTGCTATTTAACTGTAGCTTTTGAAGGAGATGCTCAAAGCCTCCACATAGACTTAACACTTTAACAATGTAATTCAGTAAAAGGCAGACAAACAAGGAAGTTGTAAGCCTTTATGTAAGATCTGAGAGTTGGAGCACCACCAGATGTGTGGTGCATGAAAACTGATAATGCTTCTCTGTTTAGTTTTGAATCTGAGGACAGTAAGCAAATAATGTCAGAATATAATGTAGCAGTAGATGTATTGCGGTCCAATACCAGTCAGTGCTTTATAAACCAACAATCATATTTTTTTCCTCTCCGCGGATCCTCCAAGATGACTAAGAAAGCAAAGAATAACAACAATGGGGAGACAAACAGGAAGCATCCCATTGCTTTCACTGTTGTGCTTTGTTTCTTTAGTTTTGACGTAACAGAGATGCCGCTCCTTCACTGTCCCCTGCTGGAGACAGAGGAATCGACTCGATGTGGAAAATAGGTCTGATTAGCAGCCGACCTCAGCTACAAACAACAGCAAGGAGCCAAACGACATAGAACAGACCTGATTGTTACTGTCATGGGGCTTAAGTAAACACCTTCTACAGATTAAAAATGGAGTTGTTAGATGTAACTCTCAACCTGCTCTCTGCTGTTTCATTCAAGGAGCCTGAATACAAAGAAGCAGCCCACTGGGTTTCACCATGTTAACAATCTGAAAAGTCAGACCACTGGCCGGAGTGTGGTTCCTAAAGTATGACGGTTAATTAGAGCGCTGTTTGTATGGTTACAGAGTTAATGCTAAAAGAATAAGCCTCCAGAGTCCAATCATAGACCATCAGCATATGCCAATGCTAGCTGACTGCTCTACACACAGCTGTGGTTTGATAAACCATTAGAGTTTGAGTCTTCAGAGCATTAGGTGCTCATTTGGTGTGAGTCACCAAAGTGATTCATAATAACACTGCTCATCCCAGCGCAATTATCATGTCTGAGCCTATTGTGACATAGTGCAAAATTGTAAACTTAAAATTGTTTAACACCATTACACTATGTAGTATTAGTCAGGGAGAAAAAGTAAAATACTAACACGTATGTTGGTTTTGTCTTTCTTTGTGACATTATTTCAAGTTTGAATATACAGATGGGCATTTGTACTGTTTTTTTCATCTTTCTGTCATGCCCTGTGCCTCCTAGTCCTCTCTCTGTGCAGGTTGCTAATTGCTGATGCTGGTCAGCTGTGCTGGAGTGCCCAGGTGTCACTGATTGCTGTCTGCTGCCTCAGCCTACTTAAGCTCCCTGCGTCAGTCAGCCAGCCCTGGATTGTAGACTCAGCTACAGAGTTAGTTCCTTATCCAGCTCCCGAAAAATGTATTCTAGTTGTCTCCATTCAGTCTGCCGTAGAGCCATTCTAGCCTGTTTTCTCTTCTGCCCAGGATCACCTGCACTCCCACCCGGCCTCCAGCTTCCAGATCCCCTGCCCGGCTCAGATCTCCTGCCTGCCACACTCCTCCAGCCATCATCCGCCTCATCATCCGTCCCTTCATCTGCCCCGCACCTTCTCTTGCAATAAAACTCTTTGTAACCGCCATCTGCCTCGAGTCTCTGCCTATTGAGTCCACCTACCTGGTCTGTAACACTTTCTCTGTAAACAGATGTTTAGTGTGTAAGGTTAATAAACTCCATTTACTAATAAGAATGATAAAGGTGTCCCACACCAGCAGGTGCAACTATATTGTTTATTATCTACATTATTCAATTGTTAAGTTACTTAATTATTTATTTGAATTGTTATTTATTTCCCCTTGAATCCCATTACTTCTGCTGCTGTAATGATAAAGTTTTATGTCTCACAGATTACTGTTGGAAGATTCCTGTGGTAGACAGACTGCTGCAGGTGTGTCATTTAACAAGGACAGCTAAAAGCCCTGCTTGTTGACACAAAAGTTTGGTGTCCCCACAATTGATGAAGGTGATGGACAAGACAAAAAACATACTGATCGTGTCAGGTTTGTCCTATCTATGGGAAAGTGCCCCTTACCGTGCTGACATGAACACATGTACCAAATTTCAAGGTGATTGAGGGACTTTACAGTATAAAATATGGCTCATTATTTATATTTAATCTGGACGGTTCCTGTAACTGACACATGAAATTTGTCAGCACTAGAAATCCAATGATTCAAAGAAGTTTTGAGGTGTTATTATGGTGTTAATGAAGTGTGAGTGACTCTCCTGGGGTCAGCAACTGTGAGCGAGCACACACACACACACACACCCACACACACACACACCCACACCAGAGGACATGGACAAAAGCCTAAACTGCATTCCTGTGGCTGCTTTCAGAACACGAGCAGTATTACAAGCATGGTTCCAGGGTAAAGGTAGTCATTAGTCATTGGTGAGCCTCGGAGGTGCTGGTAGGCAGATTTTGTTACTAGGTTTCCCCCCCCTGTTTCCAGTCATTATGCTAAACTAAGCTAACCCCCTGCTGCCTGTTGCTTCATATATTTAATGCAAAACAGATTTTAGTAATCTAATTTACTGAAGGAAAGCGAATAAATATATTTCACAAAATGCTGAACTGTTACTTTAATGTTGTAGCTGCCAGCTGGCTAGTAACAAAACATATGGGCTTGTTTGTCCTGCAAAGTAACATATAAATGCAGCTGTAGATCAATTCAGTGGAGTACAAAGTACAACAGTTTATATACGGCCTATTGTATAAACATGGTTACACGGAGGAATTCATGCAGATTACACAGAGAGCAATAATTCAACACAGTAAGTCAATAAACCAGGACAAGCTTCTCTAGTGCAAAGTGAATTTCCTAAAGTACACTTCAGTAACAGCTTCAAGCCAGTCAAGCAGTAGGAAATTAAGTGTTTCCTTGTTGTGTGTGTGTGTGTGTGTGTGTGTGTGTGTGTCAGTGTGTGTTTTACTTCTGTCATGAGCAAATTAAGAGCCCAGTTTTTGTGTGTGAAGCAAAGGGGTCAGTCAGAAGGCTTCCACTTATCATTTGTGGAGGAGAGACGAAGGTCATTCATTCAGAGAGTGTGGGAGTTATGGGCTCCCTGCTCTGACACACCAGCCAATCAGAGAGTAGACGGGACAGCAATATCCGCTTGCAGGGCGTTTACAGTTTCCAAGTCAAGTCAACTTCACTCAAAAAGACACATTACACACTCAGTATTCTCCTGGGACACACGTGCACACCCTCTGCTGAGAATATGAGGTCATGTACATCTCACAAGGAAGCTCAAATGTAGATTTTGTCATGGTTTCATCACATATTACCCACTGTGTGATTATCTGGGTTCAGTCTTTCCAGTCAGTAATCAAGCCTCCACATGTATAATGTCATTACACAAACATACGAGGATCAGAGTGTGCTGCTCCTGTGTTGAAATCTTGGCAGTGCCTAACTCCTGGCTAATCCAAATTGGGCAAAAAGGTGGGCGTGTGTGGAGTCAAGACTTCGGTGCATGCCAACTTAATAACTGTGGCAAGCATCCGCTCCCATTAGCATTGTTAGTACAGCAGTAATTCATTTGCTGTCTAATTAGCTAGTTAATGAGCTAAACTAACAAGCTATTTAGTGCATAAAAATATGAATGAAATAATTCTATAATTTCACTAATTTCAAAAACCAGTAACACACACCTCCTCATGTTCTGTCAGTCAACTGATCGCACAACAAGCCATATTATTTGTGCGATATTTACATTCAAAAACATCCAAAACACACCAACACCACAAACAAGGATTTATTTAAAATTCATCCCTCGTACAGTTGTCATGAAGGGGAAGATTAAAGATTAGCTTTTAGAGTCTGGGGATTGAATCACTTTTGGATCCAGCCTGAAGTGACCATTTGAGGAATTGCAGTCTATGGCACTTCTGTATTGGCTTCATTTTTCAGCCCTGGAGGTTGCCACTTGTGTACAACACACACACAGATAGACATACATATATATACACAGTCTGTTTTATTCACTTGGTTGTTTTTAAATTTAATCTGTTGAAGCAATTTGTTTGTTAAGTTGTCAAAACCAAATTTAAAGTTAACAGGGGCAGCAAAGTAGCTTCAGCTAGATGCCTTATTTTGCATCTTTTGTGTTGCTTCTCCCTATGTAACAATGTTTATCTGTATTGTTCCAGTTAACTGTGGGTTAAGGGTGGTGGCAACTGTGTAAAGATGGAGATGGCTTCCACTTTTCAGACTCATTGGGCCTCTGATACTGACATTAAGATGTTATTTTCATTAAATAACCAGTGAGAAGATGTATGATTTTGACTTTTTTCCCTTGTATTAATCGATTATTATATATTTATATATATCATTTGCATCCAAAAATGCAAGTGAAAGACCTTTCACTTTGAGTTATTCAGTGTCTCATGAGAAAGATGCTACAAACTGAGGTGCGTGCGTGCGTGCGTGCGTGCGTGCGTGCGTGTGTGTGTGTGTGTAGAGGTGGGATGGGGTTTTGGGTGGCGGGTGGAGCTCTAATTGGATTACAAATTAGCTCAAGAACTATAATAATTAGGACAGAGAGGCTGCTGAGCAGAAAGATTCAGTATTCAGTTGGCACAAAGTAGAGAGTTTTAGTACAGAGTAAACTGTTGAACAGATTACTGGTTTATACTGTAGGACCAGATTGAGATTTTTAATCACCGTTAACAGGTAAGACTTTTGTGTTATTTTCACTAATTTACAACAGATGTTGTGATAAATGAGCCTAATGACATTATGATAGGTTAATCATTTATTTCCTGCTTTTATTTTCCTGCCATATAATAATTGCATGGTTTAATTGATGAATGAACAAACTGGGTTGGCTTCTAATCCTCTCTACCAAACACTACTGTGCTGCGTTACTGAGTGTCCAGTCTTATATAGATTTCATAAATAATTCATACTGTCAGAGATTAGAGTGTCTGTCGTTATGTAAGGATGTGATTGCAGTTATTTATGTTGGACTATTTATAGCTTAATTATTCTGTACAGTACAGTTCCACCATTGCCAAGTTGTAATTTGCTTTTTGTTGAAAGTTTCTCGTAGGCGAAAGACATTTAATTTGCTACTAACTATTGGAGATAGAGACAAACCTTTGAGACTGTTTGGTGAGCTTTTAGTTAAGCCGTTAATTTCCACAGAAATTTCCTTGAAAAAACTGCTCCAAACCCAAGTAACTATTTATTGATCATTCATTCATTTTTTAAAAATGTATTGTTCATATCTATTTTAGCACCACCTAAAGGCTCTACACTATCACTTAACTGAAATTTATTCATTAGAAGGTTACCCATTATAGACACAATCTCTATTTTAAAATTGCCAAATTATGTAGTTGTTTCCAGGAAACTTCCTAGGAGGTTTGTAGAAAATTGGCAATGCCTTATAATAAGGATTTTTTTTAAAAAACATGCTTAACCAATGTATAAATAATGCACACCTCATAAAAATATGATGAATGAATTAATGCAGAATCTATCATAAGTTACTCATGCCTAACATTAATGATCAAGTCATATGAGTTTATGGGATTATTTAGAGTGTTTAGAGAGTGTTTCAGACCCGCACATGTGATCATCCTCTCTGAAAACAGAACTGTGCTTGTTCTCAAAGTGCAACTTTGAAGCTTATAACCTTTGGTCGATTTCAATGACAACATTTTCAACACTCAGTTTGCAGTTTATGCAATACACCTAGCTAAATGGATGCAGTCTAATAAAAAGTGTTGCAATAAACCCTAACTTAACGAAGGCTTGTTGTGTTCGTTGAAACTGTTTTAGAGAAGTCTTGAACTTGGAGGTCATTTTAGAGGATGTGGTCTGAGGTGCCATTGAACTATATTGCATTACACAGACATGTATTAATGTTATTGAACCTATAAGAGCTTAACAGCCTATTACATGCAGTGCTTCACATTTTTTGTACGAGCTACTGTATATCACTCTCAGGGTAGAGACACTCAAAAATAAAGACTGATTTCATTAAAAGGATCAAAAGACAACTAGAGACACATTTGTTGAAGAGGCTGTGATTATTGCAGACTGACATTAATCCAGTGAAAAACTGATTGCACTTAATGTACTGGTTCTGTTGAAGGTCCATTTAGTCTTTATTCATTGTATAAGAGCTTATGCATGGCTCATCCGTGTGCAGAGGTTAATAGAAGGATTGAAAGACACTCCCTCATCTTTAAAGTTTAAAGCTGAGAAGTTTTAAAACCTGTGAAAACATAGTGTGAGAGAGGAGACATCTGCGACTTGAGGTGTTTTTATTGGCTGAAGATCTGATATGCACAACCTATAAAATCTAATGCACTGGTTCCTGTTTCAGAGCAATGGAGAGAACTCCACACTGCTGCAGTTTTGTTTCACTGGTTGCTTTGGTCTTCCTCATCTTATTTCCTGTGAGGTCTTGGAGTAAAGAGGAAACCTACAAGTCACTGACAGAGGTACAGTGCGACAGACCCGGCTACAATTTTATGTTACTATGACACGTCAGTTACACCTGCATTTCTAGGCCTTACCCACCAGCTCACAATAGCAGATTTTAACAGTTGTACAGACAGCAGCTGAAATGGACAGTGATTTGCTAAAGTCTACAAATGATTTTTCTCCCTTCATCTTGTCTTTCAGGTTAAACCAGAGTGCTGTGTTGGTGAACACGCAGAGTCGAAGAGATTTGATGACTTCGATGACGACACCTTTGTGGGTCTAATGGGAAGGAGAAGTGCAGCCCAACCAAACAGTGAGCTATTATTTGCAGTGAACGTCTATAAAACGCCCATAACTCTTTCACTGACACTCATTTAACACGTAACTCCTCTTGCAGGTCACAGATTCTCCCCAATGTCAAGAAAAAGTAAGAACTTGAAGATGAATTCAATGATGAACCTCCAACCGATGGTTTTATGGTATAAAAATAAATGCTCTGTTCATTTTACGCAGGACACATGGACCACATCCTAGCTGATCTGCTGGGGAGGAGAAGTGAGTGACTTCAGCCACACTGAGAGCAGCTCAAACAGCAATTCATATGAAAGTCTACTGATTCATTTGACACTATTTCACTGTGTATTCTGTGGCTAACTTAGATTTTTTAAAGATAACAATATTCACTGATATTTAGATTTTACAAAAACATATAACAACTCCTATACAGTTTACAGTTGGAAAATATCGAATCAAGGTTTTAGGAGGAAGCAGACAAACCATGGTGGCACCCTAATTGTAAACCTGTGTATAACACTAATGTATGTAAATGAGAGATTTCTTCTGATTAGAAGGAATAATAGAGTTTAATTTAAATCCTGAGCTAGCAAGACATTTGCAGGGCAACTGTCGACTGTGAACAACCTGAACATCACTGCCATCACTATCAGTGTAGACATGTTCAGTTGAACTCCCACAGCCATCACAATAAAGGCATATTCACATTAGAGCAGAAAAAGAAGGATCTTGGCTGAACTTTAGCTGCTCCCCTGCTCTGCAGCAGAGCGGGCACAACACACTATTCAATGATAATATCAGTCGGGCCAATTTATCAGCCTCATATAAATACGCTAGTTGGTCAACTTTCAAGTACTGAACATCAAAGAGCTGTCGTAAAGGGCTTCTGCTGTAGTGATTGTAATAAGTAGTTCTTGACTGCATAGTGATGCAGCGCCGGTAAATTTGAACCAGTTTTTTTCTTTGTGCACAACAGGAACGGCTTGCCCGTGTACAAAGGAGTATTTTCAGCAAAGGAGAGGCTGATTCATCAATCATCAGGCAGAGGTAAGAAAACCAGACCTGCATCCTCGCTGCAATTCATTTTCATTCCTGACATAAGCTTGTTCTTTCTACTCAGGTTCTAATGGTTTCTGTAATGGAGATGTCACTACGCCCCCCCTCACAACACAGACTGCAACTCCTTCAGTCCGTCAAGTGAGGGCATGTATTAAAGCTGTTTAACCACAGCCATATTAACCATGCATGAATGCTTTTCTACCATCACAGGACATTGTTCTGACGTAACCCTGTAATATCATGTAAACAAATGTAAAGCAAAACAAGATGTACAATAAAATATGCATTTATTTATAGTGATTAAAGTACCGTTCACAGAAAACAATCCTGCACACTGATCACATGTGCTCACACACTCACGCAAACTCATTTACACATTAAACAGTATTGACTCAATTCATATGTCAATACCAACATAAATACATTTGAAATATAAATACAGTACTGTACACCTTTCTCTTTAATAAAATTTGAATGTTGGAGAAGATTGTTGAGGACTGAATGTGTTGTATCACCGCCATCAGACACAGACGTGGCAGTTCAGATCAACAAGGGGTTTGGGCCAGCAGAAATTAGATCCACTGATGGTAACGCAGCGATATCAGTCAAGTGTTTTGCTACTAAAATGTCCAAAGGCTGTTATTTCACTTGAAAAGGAAGATGTGCATTAATTTCAACAGAAACTTAAGTCAAACATGCTGATTTGGTTTAAACTGGACTTTTTCCATTTCAAACACAAAACACAAAACTGAACATGCTCTGTGATCATGTACAGAAGGAAACCAATTATAAACACTTACAAAAAGGCATTTTAATAGGCATTAGTCACCTCATACATCTTTAACAATGAAGGAGAATAAAAGGTTTAAGTGGTTAAAAAGAAAAAAAATGGCAATAATAACACTGAAAAGTGCATTCAATTTTAACTTAAATGACAAATTTGTTCGTTTTGATTCCTGAAACCATTTTCTGTATTTGGTAATTACTGTATCTCCCATAACATTAGCTCTCCAAACTTTGTTTGGTTACAAAGTAGTGAAGAAATTGTTATGGATCATTTTAAATATACACAATGTGCTAACTACAACAGAAAATGTCTGGCCTGCCCAGGATTTAGAAAATACACAATATTTTTGAAACTACAATTGTATAAAAGAAAAAAATCTTGCCTATTCAAAAAAGAAAAGAAAGAAAAGCTGTCATGAACAAGTCATCAGCTGGCTTGCCCAAAGGCCACACTCATTACATTGGAGGGATTCAATTAAATTATACTCCATCTGAAAGCATCACTCTCATCATGGTAATGTCACAGTGCAAAGTCATGTGTGCAGCTGTTGGCTCATACAATCTCAGTTTACAAGGCACAAGCTAATGAGTCCACTGGGGGAAGATGCAGGGAACTGTGAAGTGTGTGTATCAAAGGCCAGTTTCTGGAAGAACAAATAGAAAACGATGTGCCATGTCTGGTTTGGTTTCGAGTTTCATGTTTCATTCCAAAAAAAGACGTGCGAAAAGGGACTACTTCCTCATTCAGATGAAGGTGCGTCTGGCCACCAAGGATGGATGACAGAACACATCAGAGTGTGACTGAACACACACGTCGTAAAAAATTAAACTAAATCGACAATCTCCAAGTTCACAAATACTGGTTTGTCTGTCCTCAGTCTGATCTTATCCCACAGGGAAATCTTTGGCTGGAATGTATAAATTTCGTCACCTGGACTTTCCATTCAAAGCATCGTGGTCTCATCAATGTAGCTCAATTAGCTGTAGAGAAATATAGATGCATCCAAACAAGGATTTCCTATGAAAATAACTTTGTATCTTAGTTGTGTTTTTAAATGTTAAAAGTTTTGGGAAGGATATCGGTAAGATGTATTTAACTATTAACTGGCACTTGATTAGAGCTGCAAGATCATGGCTAACAAAACTTTTATTTAGCTGAATGTAGAGATCAGAAATTTTTCAAATCATTTTTGCGACAAAATACTTTTGCTGCATTTTCACATTGACTAACAGAAAACGGCCTTCACTTACAGAATGTCATTAATAATAATCAATAGAGCTGAAATGTTTATTAATCAATTAGTCACTCAACAGAAAATTAATGAGCAATTATTTCAATAATCCATTAATCGTTCAAGTCTTTCTTTTCTACCAAAAATGCCAAACACAACTGTGGTACAGGTCCTCCCTTTGAGGATTTGCTGTTATTTTGTCCCTCCTGACAATAAACAGATCATTTTGGGGTTTTTGACTGTCCGTCAGACAAATTAGTTATTTGAAGACGTCACCTTGGGCTTCAGGATATCTTAACAGGTATTTTTCACTATTTTCTGACATATTATAAACCAAACAAATAGTTGATTAATCAAAACCAGTCTTTCAGTTACAGTTTACACTAGTAGCAGTCCTACAGCTCAAGAATCCTCAGGCAATGCACATCTATGTGGGCAAACCTCAGATCAAAGTGGACTTTCTTCTGCTCTTGTAGAAATATGAGCCAAGATAATCAGAATGAATAAGCAAACATTAAAAACACACATCACACCTCTTTGAAATAACAGTCCCCTTCACACACCTACTCAGTCGCACGGTTATTTGTCCACTGACGCAACAGGAGGATCTTTGCCAGCTGCAGGAGGTGGATCTGAATCCTGTTTCTTCTCAGTCCTGGACAGATCATCACCCTCTCCTTTTCCTTTCACTTGAGAAGCAAGTTCTTCTTGTCCTTCTGCAGTGTCCCAGGACCCTGACTGCTCAGTATTATAGCCTAGTGGGGCAGGGGGCTGGTAACGGTATCTGTAGCCAAAGGCACGCAGGTGATATGTGTAGTACTCCAATAAATACATGTGTGAAGCATCTACATAGTGGAAAGACACCGACACGTCTGAGCAGCAGTTTGGACCCTGAGAAAAAAAAGAAAAAACACACATGTTGTGGTTATGTAACATTACAGAGGCATCCAAGTGTCATATTTTCTAATCTTATTAAGAGTGGGTGGTACAAATGCAGGGTTTTCCCTATCATAGAAAGACTTTTTTCGTATTTTTGTGTATTGCCTTCAGCCGAATAAACATAAAAAGGTATTTAGGCAACATATGAGAATGAACGTTTGAATAATGGTAAGGGTTCTCAAACAGAAAGGTAAGCTGGAAACACGAACAACCTGCCAATCAACAATCAGTGTTTGGATGAATGTTTAGTGATTGGTGTGTGACAGATGCTCATCAAGCTCAGCTAATCAAACAGCTGATTGGATATTTCTCTGAACCAACAACATGTGATAGTAGTTACAACCATCAACTCGAATAAGCATGTTGCAAACCATCGATGAGATAAGCCTCAAAGAATAATAGAAATACAATTCTTTCTTTTTTTTGTTAGAGAATAATTCTAGTCGATGTTAATAATACTGATAGCAGATAAGATATAAGTAAAGAAGCCTGCATTACAACTACAGAAATTGGTAACCTAACTAACTTACGTAGAACATAGAGACTGATTAAAGCTTTTCCAAAAGTTTAACTATCCTGTCATATATTTCACTGTGCTCTGGAATTAACTTACTAAGTGAACATCGCTACCTTCTCCAATTTTGATGTTGCTATGGGATACAGCAGGTCTCGCTGCTCCTCTTGTGATTGCAAGTGTTGTCAATTTTCTTACACAAACATGGCAAGGATAATGGTCAAAAACAACATGAAAAAAAAAAAATTCAAAATTCAAAATCTACTTCGTATAATCCCAAACCCACCAAACAAAACCACCGCCCAGAACCCAGCACTAGCCCTCTGAAAAGCTGGGAAAAACCCTGCCAATGTGAGGGCGTTTGTTTGTCTGTCACAAGAAATGGTTTCCGGAAAGTTTAACACTATATCAAACCAACCAGTCACTACTGTCAAGAATCCAATGTTCTTGTGCCTCTACCAGATTCAGATATTGACAATGCTGTAGTTGCTTCACTTGCCTCTGAGATGGGGTAGTAGCAGTAGCTCCAGTACCAGAAGCTCTTGGGGAACTTGGCAGTGAGGTGTTGCTCAGGGACAAAGGGGTGAAATGTCTCCCTGTGCGCAGTGTCTCTGGAGTCTCCAGCCAGCACCCCAACTTTCTCCATGCACTGTCCCATTGCCAGGTCCTCTACAGAGGTAGTGTGAGTGCACTGTTTGCTTTTAAAACCTTCCACAAATCGCCGCAGAGCCTCTTTGCTCAGCACATAACCCGCTCCACCACTCATATAGCCCTGCTTGGTGTAGGGCTTGAATCTTCGGCCAAAGTAAATCGGCTCGTCTGGCGTGTGGTTTGCAAGAACCCACCGCAAGTTGTCTACGATTACGTAGGTGTCGTCATCTGCCTTGAGGAACCAATCTGCCTCGTGGCTATGATGCTCGTAGGCATAATGAAACGCTCGGATTGTTTTCCAGTACAGCTGATCCCGACCTTCCTTTGTACCCAATCCCACAGTGGGGAAGTCGGGGTCCTCCACAGAGCTCATGAAGACCACAACATTGCAGTGACGACTCCATGTGGACTTCACATGCCGAGCCTTCTTCTCCAGGTTGCTGGGTCCAGTCATCACCCAGCAAAGAATGCGCACCTTTTTGTATAGTTCATCAGCCATGCGACTATCCTCACCTGGTAAAGAGATATAAACATCAACATCACATTTACACTGTAAAGTCTTCATAATGAACAGTATCCATTTAAAACTGCAGACAAAGAATACTAACAGGAGTGCTTCGGGCGTCGCCTACAACAACCATTGGGAAGAAAATATGCTCTCATCATGGGTGTAGAACTGGGTATGGACAGTAGGGACATGTCAGGGTGTTGCTCAATTGGCCCCACCAATATATTTATCCATCTCAAACAATCTTGCCATTTTAACTCCCCTCTGTGTTATCAGTAAGATCTATGCAGCAACTAAGTTGTGTCTTTTCTGAAAAATGTCGGTTATTATGATAAAGAGTGAAAAACTGGGATATGGGGGATACTCAACTATGATCTGGCAACCCTCATCTTCAACTTCAAACATTGTTGACCAGCTGCAACACGGCAATAGCTGTAGTTGAGTTGGTGAAAGCAGTGCAGCGGTGGTGAACATGAAAGGGTAAGTATTTTCAGTTTAATGGTTACAAATGCCACAGAACTGAAAACATCTTCACTCGACAAAATATCATCAGCTGATATTATACTTACATTTCAATGGTTATTGGCCAATTTGTGAGGTGGAAATGCCTCACAAAGTTAATATAGACATCAGGTCCTTTTTAAAGATGAACTGAAGTGTAAGTACAATAAAAAAAACTACACCCTGTAGCTCGGGTCCACTATTAACCCCACCTAGAAATACAAATACAGTGACCTTACATGCACTTATGGCATAAAGTAGAATTTACTGACATTCTTTCCATATCCAATACTCGAACACACAGGATTGAACTTGTGTCTAGTCAGTGTTACAATTCACACAACAGAAACAAATAAAATCTTTTAAAAAGTGTGGCATTAAGTTGAGTACAGTGCAATGACTGAACAATGTTGTGACACATGCAAAGGTGTGACTCGTTTGACTAACAAATTAGAAGGGCACTCAGAGAGCGCAGCTCTCCACAATGGACAATGTCAAACATACACCAAACTTCTGAAAGCCAGTTACTTAAGTGCATGTTAAGACATTGATGCCGAGCATATCATATTAACGTACGATAACGCCACGTGACAGTTAAACATTAAAGTGAAAGCATGCTACAGCTGTGCAACAGCAAGTGAGAGCAAAAACAATTCCCTATAAAAAGACACAACCCAAAAAAGTGGAATTGGATGTATTTACTCCAAAAAAAGGATTTCTCATGAAATGATATGAGTATGACATATTTGACTCACTCCATTTAACTGATACTTGATAGTCTCAAGTAGTCATTTAGACTAGTTGTTTAAATTAAATTAAATCTGTGGTAGGAACTTAAAAATGATTATTTGACACAACAGAGTGCGTCCCCTTCAGACTTGAATCTAAGAGGAAGCAGTTCATCTTTGGTATCTTTCACGCATGTCGTTTGTTTGTGTGCGTGTGTCTTATTCTGTTAATGTGACGCATATCTGTCTGTCTGTGAAATGAAGTCAAACTGCTCCAGCAAGTCAAGATGACCAGAAAGTTAGAGGAACTTTTATCAAATTTAACTGGCTCTGGAAAATATTATTTACTTGGCCAGTGTAAACTACAATTTGTACAACTGAAAGTGGAAACAATTCCAGTTATATTGTGGCACCTGGTAAAAATATTCTATGTGCTCGGATGAAAGTGTCTACTTATTAAATAACACTAACTCTTTTGATCTGTAGAATATTTATCAGCCTTAATGCATCAATCAGGAGAATTTTAAAACTGACAAAAAACTGTCTAAAGCTTGTAGTCACTTGCCATGACAGCAAATTTGATAGAGAGTCAATAAGTTGCGGTCACTATGCGCCCACAGTATTTGGGTGCAGTTGGGTCTTAACACTTAGATAACATAGACATAAGATAGATAATCCAGGTTCAATCTAATTCTGTCGTTCATTCTTTCAAACTTTAATTGATTACACTCTTACAAATAATGAATTATGTCAAATCTGAGTGACAGAAATTGAAACTATCTAAAGCAGATTAGATTTGAAATGCACTCGGATCGTTACACATTTTACTGCATTGTATCTGTCATAAGTTTCTGGCTCACCTTTTTACCTGCTTCCAAGGCAGACAGAGAAAGGTAATACTCGATCAGGAATCGGTCTGGGTGTAAGATTGTGTATGAAGAACAACTTTATTTAGAAAGTCGGAGCTGGAGTTTTGGATTAGTAACTAGTTAGGGACATTAAATCTGACTGCAGCGCCTGAGAGGGACAGGCACACTCCCTTAGTAAGCACACAGTAATTACATGTTCACGGAAGCTGAGATTTGATCTACTGACTCAAGAAAGTATGGTGAAAAGTGTTTAAAATAATACAAAACCTAAAGGATATGGAATTTAAGTATGTCTCTAAGTTGGTGCACATGGAAATGTTTTGGAGCTTCCAACCTACCTGTATGATGAGGGTGCTTCAGGTTGAAAAGAGCAGACCTTTCTTTCTTCCATATCTTCCTCTCTTCCTCAAGCTGTTGCTGGTGGTCATGAAGTTTGTTCAAGCTGCTGGGCTGCTGAGCTGTCAAGGTCCTCTCAAACCACAGCTGCCGCAGAAACACGTACAGTGTAAAGGTTCCCACCACAAAACCTGCATAGAAGGAGAATCTGGATCCGAGGGCCTTCATGCTGGATCGGGTGTCTCACTGTCAGGTCTTCAACTTGGCAGGTGCTGAGTAAGACAGGGGAAAAATATGGTCAACATGGACACAAGTCTCACACAAGTTCACAACAATGTGCCCAGTCTAAAGATGTAAAGTCCCACCGCTGTGTGTGTTGGCGAGTAAGAAGCGACAAAATGGGAACTGTTATGTGTCACTCCCCGTTAAAGGTGTGGTTTACTGACCAGCGGTATCGCAGACACCATAGCACCTTTCTTATCCTCCAGCTACTTCATCAGAAGTGGAAATGTCAACTTTTAAAAGCAAACACTAAGCCCGTTTTGACCACGACGTAGCGATTTCCTTACCTTCCTCTGAACCGTAACTCAGCTCAGCTAGCCGCACTAAAATGTTGCTAACAGTTATAGTGGCTATATAGCGGGTAAGATTACCAAAACGCCAACTATTAAAAGGCTCCCGTTATGACAAAAACTAAATTAAATTGTCAGTCTTTAATGAGTGGCTCCTGGCCTAGGTGTAGGTAGCAGGCGTTAGCTGACTGGGTAGTCCGTTATGTGAACGACGCTGCTAGCGTTAACTTCAGTGCTAAGTTAGCGATGATCTTTCCTGTCGTGTCAACAAAGCTAACGGAAACGTTACAGAGTTAGCTGACCGAGCGGGATTAACGACATGAATGTTAATTGGACTACGGCCAGTAGTTCAATGAAAATGACGTACGGACCAGACTGAAACACAAACGTAAAATTATTCCATACCGCTGCATAAACTACATCTAACTTATCTGACTGCAGTCTGTCCAGACAAACAGCTACTTCCGGTCAAGTATTTCAAAAGAAGAGCGCTGTGTGCACAACAGACACGTGTCCTCCTGCAGATACAGTACAGATGTTGCAGAAGATTTTGTGAACCCGGGGGGCCTATTGGTCCCCACTGTACATGGCAGTTCCGCTAACTACTCAGATACCAAACAGCAGAGGTGGGCAACACCACAAAATTTGTTTTCAGTCCGAAGTCAGGTGATACCAGGGCCATGATCACAGATATCAATACTGATATCGGTAGTTTAAAGTGTTAAAAGCAGCTAATACAAATCATGTAGGCAAGAATAATATGTCATTTCTGAATATGTTAATTATCATTACCACCAAATAATTTGTCAAACATGAGGTATTCCAATTTACTATTCTGTGTTAATCACGTGCATCTTTGAACACAAGACAGTCTTCAATGGTAAATCCCAAATATTCATTATTTGAATTCAGAAGTTATCACGGCACATATGCACACAACAGCAAAAGAGATGCAAATAAAAGCATAAGAGTGAAATTTGAGTGCAGAGTAATGTGTCCAGGATGTGACATATGATGGATCCAATTTTATTTATTTTGTATCACTTGTCAGACATATTGATGATGCATTTTTTTGTTGATTTCAGTCACACGGTACTTTGGTGGACTAACTACCAGTACTGCGACGGAATAACACTCACTTTCCCCAGGTTTTTTGTGTTAATTATTTGACACTGCAAAACGGATCTGGTTAATCACAACATTAGCATGAAAAATGATTTGGACAACCAATATGGCTGAAATCCTTCGTCAGAATCTAATCAAAACCTTTAACTTCTGCCCAGCTTTCTAATAATAATCCCGATATTTGTCATATTAAACAAATGAAAAATCAAACATAAGCTACTGGTCGACTGCCAGTAAATCACCAAGGTGACCATTTATACCATGATGTCACATTAAAAAAAAAAAAAAAAAATCACATTTATGTTACTTTATTTGCTTAAATCCAGAGGTTGGGTGCGTTTGTATTATAGCAGCTACAAACTCTAAGATTGCTGGCATGACAAACACAAAAGCAGTGCTACCTTATTCCACATTGTAGTTGTACTCTCAGACTGTTCAGCAGGTTCACCCAGTTGTTATTTCAGTGTGGGCAAATTAAATAAAATCCTGAGAGCATGCAGATGTTCATCTAATGCAGGATACAATACAAACATAACACGTTTAACTTTATAACAAAAAATAAATAGCTGGATGATATCCAGAGGACCCCTATGGTATTTTTTTATTAAAAAAAAAATAAATAGTAAAGAGTGCTCAAAGACTCATATTTACAAGGCAGCTCAAGTGGACTTTTGTCAGACTGTGAAGACAATATGATATCCCTTATACAGTAAAACAGCTCTGTTCAAGAATACATTGATAAACTTATCTTTTGTGGCTCTGCTGTAAAGTGTTATGGTTTACAAATGTGTGCAGCTGAAGCATAAAGATTAAAATGACTCATGAGTGAAGAGTGTTAAAGCAGACTGAAGCTTGTTTTAAGACTGCTGATTTTCTTCCCTTCCGCGACACAGGAAAACCCACACAACTGGATAACTCACAAGTCCTGCTTCGTGATCACAGGCCCCAGATCAGATAAAAAGAAGGTGTAACAATGTAATATTTGAGAAGGCAAATTCAACTGGCTAAGTAAAGAAACACACCCAAAATTCCTGAAGCTTTTTTCTGTTTACTCCAGCCTGAACTTGAGCCTTTGGACACTGGCATCTTTGGGACAAAATGCCTCAGTCCTGTGTCTGAAAAAAGTTTGTATATGACTCAGTCCCACCGTGAAATTAAGATTAAAGATTGCACTGTCACAAATGTTGAACATATTTACTCAGGTGACTCAAGTCTCACTGAATTTGTGCTAACATACCACAAATCAATTCAAAAACATATTCAAGCAATAATTATGTACAGGTTGAGTTCCAAGTAGCCACAATTATACACAAATTATACAAATCCAGCCCTTTTAATTACACCTCTGAAGGATCCATAGAAAAGTTTTGTGTCGATTCACTATTTTGGTAGACTGAATGCGATTGACAGTGTATCTTTCTTTGTTTTCCTTTGCCAAATTACAAGTACACACTCAAAAGATTTCTTCCTACACTCCTTTAAGGGTTTTTCTTTTGAATCCCTTTAATAGCACATGACAACCCAAGGGAAACCCAAAATATTTGTGAGACAATGTTAAAGTTTGTGTTTTAAAATATTAGGTTTACAAACACTTCTGTAATCTACTGTGTGTTTGCTGATAATATTATCAGCAAAACGCAGTGTGTCAGAGTTTCAAATTTTCAAAGACAAGAGGAAGTGAGATACGAACCCTTGAGTATTTGTCCTTGGTTTTTCATTTTCACACACAATCAACCTGTGGAAACACTCATTCAGTTTGTTGTCGCAAAGGTAACATGTAAAACAAATGCCAGTAGTAATTTAGCTGTGGACACACAATGTGCTGCAGACAACCTCAGAACTAAACTGAAAATATTCAGTAAAACTCACTGAAATATTTTTAAAAAGGTTCATATATCACTCGGCTATTCAAGCCATCTATCAAAACTGAATCCCATCAAAAAGGGGAAAATGCATAACTCCATTTAGCTGCGTAAGTACAGCTGACACGTTGCAGTTTCATCGTGCAACATATACATGGTGCCTACTAAAGACACATATTGCCTAGTCAAAATACACGGACAGATTTTCTGAATGTGCAAACAAGTGAGTTGATATTATCTGCCAGTTTTATAGCAATAATTCAACCATGTGGTCTCTTTTTCAAATTTGCTGCTGCACTTCAGAGTCCCCCTCCCTGCTATTCTCCACAGGAGTTCACCATCACAAAAAGTGCACTGAATGTACTGGACAAGCTCATATGTCCACATCGTCCGAGTCAGAGGTGCTGGATGATTGGGACTCCTCCTGCGACTCTCCCCACACAAACTTATAGTTGTTCTCCAACTCCTGCTGCCTCTTTTGCTCCTTGTAAACTTCTTCTGTGCCTCCAGTCTGGGGGATTAAAACGAGGTATGTTAGAAAATAACTTTATGATCAAATGTTTATTTGACTTGCTGACAAAAAAAAAAAGTAAAATTGTTTCCCGCAAAAGAAAGAGCTAATAAGATTTGACAGTTTTCTAGAAACTAGTTATTCAAGTTCAAGTGAAAGAAGCAAAGTTTCAATTAAGTGAAAACTAATAGAAAAAAGGTGGTGAATTATTATAGTTATGTGCCATCTGATATCAAGCACATTGTGTGGACATTTTTCTATTATACAAGTGTTAAAATACTTTTTAGTCAGTCAGTTGTATTTGACAACCTAGAACCTGAAATGTAGAAACCAGATCTTTCCTGGAAGCAAAAGTATCTCACCTGTTGTTAAATATGAAGCCTCACCCAACAGCTTGTTCCCTAGCAACTACTCCCAGCAAAGAAACAGTCCAATAACTAACCCCCATAAAACAGCAATTTGTTGTGTTTTTTTTCCCACTCACAAAGTTAAAGAAACACTCTAACCATTTCTGTAACTTTCTGAAACAATCCAGCATTTGCACCAACTTCACACCATGAAGTCAAGTCAAATCTGTCAGTATACTGTAAATATTTCATGACTACAACCCCAATGATTTAACATCTATGTAAGACTTATAGTTTGTTAATTGGGTATTCAAAAAAAAAAAGATCCAATGGTCAGTCACATGTAGGCTGAAATTATTTTCTAAGCAAACACTACACCTCGCAGCAAACACAGTGTGGTGCTGGCTCAGTCACACCCACAAGGATCCTGAACCCAATAAAAAAGCAATTACTGAAATTACCAGGAGATTTATGAGGAGCTCCCTGAAGGACTTGGTATCTTCTTCAGTCAGCCACTGATCACCGGCCTCCTCTGCATTCTTTCTTGTCAAGATCTTGACCTCAATTTTACCTTAAAAAAAAACAAAGCAGCGGAAAAGGGTGGCTTTCAAGTTAAACACATGTACTTCCAAGTTGCTCTGAATAAGGATACCGTACCACATGTTAAAGCAACAAATAATCATAATGAAGAATGGTATAGACAAAACAGTGGATGAAAAAGAAAGAACACACATGGTGGACACACTTTTCATTTCTGTCTGTCCTTAAGATAAGCGTCAGCTAACTAATCAGATTTTTTTGCTATCATGA
The DNA here is from genome assembly GCF_002814215.2 of Seriola lalandi dorsalis. Taxonomy (NCBI): domain Eukaryota; kingdom Metazoa; phylum Chordata; class Actinopteri; order Carangiformes; family Carangidae; genus Seriola; species Seriola lalandi. The sequence continues at coordinate 648,861 of NW_019525245.1, read as the reverse complement.
TGCTTAATTTTGCAATTCTGTTAAAGAAAAAATACCTAATTTAACGGGTCTCCTGTCTAATGTCCTGCTACTCATTTTGGTCTTCAGTAAATACAGTGTTTAATTGCTTGCAGCATGAAAATGGGGGAAATACTTCTGTTTATTTCCGCATGATATTTATGTCATTTGAATGGCTTAACCTGAATAACCTGAATCTGACAGTTGTATGCTTTTTGACACAAATGAGCAAATAAATACAGAACTGTATGTTCAAGATAACGGATGAATGAGAGAAAAGGCCGTGAGTGTTTCGGGCACTCCCCCTTCATACCTTCGGCCTTCAGTCCTGCTTTCTCTAGCTGTTCTTTAACCACGTCCTTTATGTGCTGCCACTGGGGGTCTCCTTCGCCCATCTCCTGAACTTTGACCTCCCCATCAGGGCTGCTGCCCGTCTTATACTTAGTAATTTTGATCTTAACATGGTCGTCAGCCGCTTGGTCTGGGGTGACGAGACAGAAGAGGGACAAACAACACAGTTCACCTCAAAACCCACCAAGCAGGGCCACAGGATGGAGGAGGTAAGAGCCAAGAAAATGGAATCCAAAACACTGTCTTATAAGCATTACATTTGTCACGGATTTGATTTGATTATTTAAATTTTGATTTAATTACTGAAAATCACCCACAGATACATCAATGGCAGCAGAGGAAAGACCACTAACTAGCCAAAGAAAATTCAAAATATTAATCTGATATCATGAGTTTTCTGTGGATTCAGTTTGTTTTTGCATCAAACTAAGTCCATGTGTGCATCTATTTTGGGATGAGAATGCCATAACAGGCATCTACTGTACATATGGATGAAATATGAAGATAATGGAGGTGGACACAGAGTAACCACCGAAGGGAAGGCGGCCTGGTTACCTGGCTGCTTTGGAGCAAGGCTGGGGCTGCCCCTGGTCGGGTCTCTGGATCTTTGAATTCCTGCTGTTTGCTGCTCTTGGTCCTGGACGTCTTTCTCCTCCAAATGGTCAAGTAGCTTGTCCAGTGTCGTCTCTAGTGTCTGTGTTGCTTGAGTGCGATCGAACTCCCCTTTCAGGCCCTCAGTCTCCAATTCCTGCTGGGCCTACAGGACAGAGAAAAGCCACTCATGTGAAAGAATAACAATACATTATGTGTAAGATCTGCCATATAATATTTTAATATGCATCATTCTTAGTGTTAAAATCACATATTAACTATGGTCTGAAACCTCATTTATGATGTTGTCAAATTCCTTCTGCATTTCCTCCTTTATTTCTTCAATCTGATCAGATGGCACAGAGAGGTCAGCCATCTCATCCTCAAACTCCTGTAGTAGGCGTTCATCTTCATCTTTCTCTTCCTCACCGAGCTTCTCTGGTACCCTGTCGCTTGTTTGTTTCTCGTCTCGACTTTTGGCTTGGTTTTGTGCTTTCTAAAAGCAAAAAAAAAAAAATGCTGCACTGAATTAGAATATCCACACACTGCAAAGAAAAAAATGATAATCGAGGTAGAGAGGTATACAAAAAAAGTATCGCAGACATCTTGTCCTGACCTTCCTGTTACTCTCTTTGAGGTGCTGGACAAATTTCATCAGGTCTGCTGGGTCAGTGATGATTTTAAAGTTGAATTTTTCTACTGAAAGAGATTAATTTCAATGAGATCAAAGTCTTACACTGAGCAGCAGCTCAAAAAATAAATGCATAACTAATCACCATTAAGTTTTGACAGTCGTTCACTTTGCAAATTAGACAGCAAACTGCACCAAAATAAAAGACTGTGGTTCTTGTAATCTTTTTTGGGGCTCGTTTGAAGCAGCAATCAGAAGACATTAAATGAACTGTGCTGTAAAGTGATCAGAATAATCATAAATAGGATTGATCTTCTGTGTGTGTGTGTGTGTGTGTGTGTGTGTGTGTTGCATTACCTTCATCACCATCATCAATGACTCCACTGTCTGTAAGTGAGTCATCAACGTCATCTGCTGCCTGTGAGGAAATAATCAGGTTAGTTAGGCGTTGTGAAATGGTAACGTGTCGACCTACACCCTCTAGTGGTCAAATGGGCTCTGACTGGAGAGGAATCTTGACTAAAATCTTTTTACACACTTAAACATTAATGCATGGACAATTATTGTAAACACAAATTTAGATGATATGGACAGCAATGAACTATAACATTTTGCAATAATCTATCAATTTAGTCATCTCTAAGCACAAAGCACATAAGATTAAAAAAAACGGTCAATTTAACACATTATAGTGTTGCTATAACATATTATAAATGAAATCAATTATGATTAGTACACTAGATTTTGTGGAATGGACATTTTAAAACTTGAACACTACAGTAAACTTGTTTGAATGAAGACACTCAATTAGTCAGCCTATCATTCACTGTCAATGTACAGACTCCAGGAAGGCATCATTCATTCAGAGGGAGAACTGATTCTAAGACATACAATGTGTCTATACCTGACTCTCCTGTTGAGAAGGAGTCGTTTTTGAAGTCTCTGGTTTTGTTACTCCCTCCCAGAAATCAGAATCCTCTGCCTCTTCTGACCCACCATCCTCAGATACATCAGCAGTGTCTGTTTCAAAATAGATGCAGCCACTGGTGTCACATGAGAAAAGCTTTGTGAAATCTACATTTACCCCAGGCATAGTCGAGATTATCATTTTCCCCAGAAGTGTAAAAAATTGCACCTTTTCTGTCTGAGTGGTCTGAGTCATCGCTGGGTGCAGCTGATATCTCTTCTGGTGTTACTTCCACTGCTCCATCTGCCGCTTCATTACCGGCTAACATCTCATCAAGATTCCTCAGCTCCTCTGAGATCTGCTCCACTTTACGCTTTGTGTCCGCTGGGAACAGACAGATGTAGGAGGGAGGAGGAGGAGGGAAAGAAAAGAATGAAGGAAAGAATGAAAGAACAGTCATGTCTCCGTATTTCTTATGGTTTTAAAATTAGACAGTGGATATCAGTATTTCAAATACCATACACCTAATTAACAATACATGTCAAACAATTGAACATTTGTATGTTTACCACCTTCAGCTCCCTAACTGATGTTAGTTTCCAAATGCTGCATCACAGTCACCTTCATTTTTGTCAACTCACAGACTTGCGCCTTGACGTAATCCATATACTGTTGGGCGCTTAACGCTGGTTGGCACACGATACCCTGGGGTTTGGCGGTTGATGGTGGCCGCAGGAATGGATGCTGGCAGGTGCGACTGGTGTGAATTGTCAGCACATAGCGACACGACTGGGGCTCATCCACTCGTGCGATGTAGTCACCTGAGCCTTCTTCACACACAAACTGGAAATAATAGAGTAAAACCGTCTAGGTGTGTCTAGGATTCATCATTTGGAACATTATGCAAACTGACTTCACATCTCTGTATGGAGTGGTAAAACAGACAAAACTATGGAGGCAGTGTCTCCTTAATTCAAATTCCTCACCCGGACTTCAGTCTCTCTGGGGTTTCCATTTATGTCACACTTAGAGCCATTTACATAGGTCTGACTGTGGTAGCGCTTCAGTCTGTGCTGTTTGGAGGCCTGGGAAACAAACAGAAAATATGTTTTAATGCATCTGATTTGTAATATTCTTGAACATTATAGATAGAAAGTAGCTGGTGAGTGGGGTCAGTAAGGTCAGGCCCAAGGCTAACTCAATGAGTCTAATGGATGTGGCCACAAAGTTCGACATGGCCCGCTTGGTCCTGAATATGTCCTTCCTTCTTAGTTCTTAGTAACTACTAGCACCAGCTAAAATAATGGTTTTAAGAAGCCAAACAACTATTAAACCTACATGTTTGACCCGATATTTTACAAATGTAGGTGTTACACTATTTGTACATAGATAGAGAAAATATCTTTCAGAACGTATCTGTATTATTGTAGTTAAGTGTAAGAGGGTAATATCCCATTATGTCACCTAACCGACCTTTAAGTTACTGGCATATCATTTTGTCATGATGTTTGTTGAAGTACATTGCGGTATCTTTATAAAAACTGACTTAAAATCTTCAAAGATCACATCATTGACCTATCAGATCAGATACGACAAACGTATCCCATTTTACCTCTGACAGTCTTTACTGTGAAAATGTAGTGTTGACAGTTTGTTCAGGTAGCTAAGGAAAGTTACATCTGACAGTTAGTTGGTATAAATATATTGTAACAGCTAATATCTAGGTAATAACTGGTTTGTGTGGTGCAACCCATTCTAAACTAATAATGTGTAAATCTCTCTAACTACGGCCCATATGAACAGCACATATCAACAGCTTAAAAGCCCTATGAAACCGTCTTCATGTTTTCACTAATGTCAACAAATGACTATGAACAAGCCATGTACACTTGTTGGGAAGTTTGACACAGTGTAAAATAATGTGCTTTCTGTATAAAGACATCACAGCAGAAGACAAATGAAGAATATCGACAAAAGTAGGCTAATCCCTCCTGCACATTACTGAGGAGTATTATATCAGCCTGAGATAGTCTTGTGCATTTAAAAATACATAAATCAATTCTTCCTGCATATTGTCCTTAACTGGGACTTTATTGTGTTTGATTTTAAGAGCAAAGCACGTGATGATGTACAGCAAAACTTTAATGCTTTCCTTTTTTTTTTTTTTTTTTATCTGTAGCACCAGGACTGACACCTGTTTTTTTTCCCTCATGGATAAAATAACTAGATCTCAGTAAATTATGTGGGCAATTGTCAGTGTCCCACATACTGAATTAGGCTAGGATTTATTCAACTTTAAATTATGCAATGCCACATACAACTATAAAATTCAGCTTATATTATGCAATCATGCAATTCCATGTTACATCTTTTTAATGTATACAAGAAATCTGAAATTAAAAAAATGATACCACACAATAAAGGCAATTTTACCTTTGCCGTTTCATTGTTCCAATCAAACTCAGATTCGTAATAACCGAGAAACAGAATGTCCCCTTTGATTTCTGTGTCTGAGGAGAGAACAACATCTCAAAGTCAAAATCAGCTCATCTGTTACAGCAATAACAGTAATAAAATACATAGATTCAAAACACAGCGGTATGTTCTCACCTTCGAGGTGGTACTGTCTGATATGCTGACCATGACAAAACTCGTATGTCCACCAGTCCTTCGTCTGCATGAAACACAGACAGCAAACATTTCAAAATACTGTAATTACTGACACATTTTCCTTTTAATTTAGGCTACTTGCTTAAAATCATCAACAATATCATAATCATCATCTTTTTTCCCTGCACATACATGGTTATATCTTTTTAACAAGTATAGCTTAGTACGATGCCTTAGTAAAAAACGTTCCACCTCACTGTTTTGAGTCCACTTTTTGGTTGATCACTGATTCAGTGATTGGGATGATTAAAATCAATATGTCAAGATGCAGGAAGGAATAAGAGTATTAGGCTCTAGTGTGTGTGCATCAAAACGAAAAGAGGCACATTAAACAAAGAAACGTATAAACTACAAACAAAAAGGCTCAAAACATGATTACGGTGTCAATTAAAAAATGAAGCCCAGATAAAACCCGACACTACAATCAGCTGTTGAGAAAACCTTTTTCTTCTACGCTGCTGATCACAAGAAGTATCTGCTGATGTAAAACATGCCCCACAAAGGGGATCTCAGAAGACAACAATCAAGAATTGTTGATTTGCATAAAGCTGAAAAGGTTAGAGAGTCATCACAAAAAGTCATCAGTCCACAGTCAGACAAACTGTCTATAAATGAGGATGATTTAGTTCTGTGGCTCTTCTCCCTAAAAGTTGGCACCCAGTTAAGATGACTCCCAAAACCTCAACACAGAAGATCAGTAATGTAACAAAGAACTTCAGAGTATCAGCTAAAGGTGTAAAATAATCATTGGAGCTGGTTAACACTCTGTCCATGGCAGGACACCACAAAAAAACATCGCCGTGCCCCTGAAGTTTGCCAAAGAGCAGCTGGACACTCCACAACACTACTGGGAAAATGTTATATTTACTGATGAAACTAACATCCTATGAAGTGAGTGGTCCAAAGTTCCTCCTGAACCTTTTGCTTGTTTGAGGTTATTGGTGACAAAGGAGGTTCGACCAGTTATTAAATCCAAGGATCCTTCAACATTGTTGATGGAACTTTGACTAAACTTTAAGCTGAACCAGTGAAAACATATAGTAATACAGAAACATGGTCCTCTTTTTTATACTGACAGAGCTTCAATTTGCATTGGCTGCACTTTATTGTGTAGCTGAAAACAAATTAGTTATGATGTTCATTTTGAAAATTTCATCATCTGTGTGTGGGTACTGTTATAAGTAACCATTTCCTCCTTAAACATCTACTTAATGGCAGCACATTTAAGTTACTGGATTTCTTGTCCCTGAGTGCTCCCTGGATTAAAATTTTGTTTGAAGTGCTATTTGGATGGGATACACGTAGAAAAAAACTAAAACTAAAACTAAGAGGCACTCTCTTCTTTAAACAATTAAAATGGCATCGAGCCTTCATCAGGGAGTGACCCCCTGAAGTAGGGTATGTTTTTAGGTTTACCATGACCATGCCATGATAATAAAGGCATGTTAATTGTTTTTCCAAAAGAGAGTGCCTTGTAGTTTTCTTGAATTTTATTGTATTATATACAGTTTGTCCTGTGTCAGAAGTGTTTTTTGTATATCACAGATAGTTTTGGTGTGTTTTTTCATATCATGTGATCTCCTGTTTGCGGGTGGAGCTATCATTTCTATCTGTATACAAAGCCTGTTTTGACCTTAAAAGGTCAAAATGTTGCCAATGCCAATTAATGTTTGTCCTCCTTCTCAATATTGCAACGCAAACAGATGCAGACAAACCTTTCAATACACAGTGATTGTTTGGTACTTTCTCAGTGTGCTTATTTTGCAGTCACACATATTTACAGACATCTGCTTGAATACGTTTGAGTGACAGGTGTGGTCAGTGTGATAAAGTTTGCATCAAAAACAGCTCTGCCTTGAATGAAAAAAAGATTCAGCACTGGACTAATAGACCTCACAGACAAGCAAATTTGAACCAACCTTCACTAGACACGGGGCATTATGCATTGGACTGAGCAGGTCTGGAATGTCTGGTCCAGTGTACCCCTCCGAGTCCGGCTCAGATGCAGGATCCTGATGAAACCGGACAGCCTGGGCTGGAAGTCGACACTCATAGAGCTGCTTGTACTTACTGGACACCATCATAACCTCCTCCGTCTTGGTCTAAAGGAGACACACAGTCATGAAAAATACAGTATCTCAGAGTGACAATGTCACACATTAGCAGAAAGATGCTCAAGTACTTATGGTTCATTAACTACCTAGTTTTGCTACTATAGTTATAGTTAGTTATTTATAATGTGAGGAAGTTACAGGTAGGTGGAAGCGAAGACACTGAGGTTGTGTTGTGACAGCTGTCAACAGTGGCTGCTGCGTAGGTCACTTCAGAATAAACCTCATAAAATAAAGCTTCAACATGTAAATTCCAAGCATATTGTATATTTTAAAAAATAAGCTAAACTCAACTAACAGGCAGATTACTCTTTATTTGCGTTAAAAAGGAAGCTATTTAACGGCATTTTACGATATTTAACGTTAGCTAACGGAAGCTTACTTTCTAGCTAGCAAGCTAACCATTAGCTTCCCCAAAGATCCTCACTCACCTGCCCCAGGATGACGGGATCGGGAAGAATTTGAATCCCATATTTCATCTCGTTCAGCTCCTCCAAATTCAAGAAGGCAGGGGCACAGAGTGGACATATCAACAAGAAAACATACAGTCTTTTTAGCCACCGTACTGAGAACACAGCCATGATGATTGACTCTCTCCTCATAGCCCCATTTGCGAGACAACAACAAAACACAGGGAGCCTGACATGGGAGCAGCTGATTGGTCAATGTAGCAAGCACTGCTCTGTCATTGGTTAACTTTTGTGTCCGTCAACGGTTTGCCAGTTCTGTATGTGTGTTAGATTAGGACACTGGCATACACTGAAGGGGCGGTGCCCCTGCCTTAGTAATATCGACCATCATTCTAAAACAGCGTACATGCCAGCTGTCCAGCTTTGCCTTGCCACAAATTAAACTCACCCTTTAAGGCAGTAACCAGGCTTGCGTTGGTTTTGTGGATAAGGAGTTCTAACAGCTAATTTGGCCAAATTATTATAATGCGGGTTATTTTCTCAATTGGTAACACCAGACTACTGCTTTGATCATTTCTAAGATTAACATTTACAAGTAGAACTGGAAACAACTTCAGCTGGCACCCAATAAGCACACACTGGTAGAAAGAAATGTGAAAATGTGAACTCAGTGTGCGGTTATGGTCAAACTTCCACCAATTTGTAGCCAGTAAGGAAATAGAGGCAGGCTGTCAAAAAAAAAAAAAAAAAACCTTTTAACATGCTTTCACACACGATACCAGACCTATCATAGACACACATCAAACACATATGTGCACAGATGCCCACCCACCCACACACATGAATATCTTATTGTTGAGCTATGGGTATGAACGGGTCTTGTTGGAACATGAGTAAAATTAATTTTCAGATGATGTGCTGTAGTTCATAGCCTACATAGTCCACGTAATGTGTCACACGTTACCATTGCACTTCTCACAGTGATTGACCGCTGGGTGTTGTGTTGAGGTGCGGTGCTTGCTCCGCTGATCTACCGCTCCGCTGCCGCTGCCGCTCTTGCTATAAGGGGAGCGCCCCAGCCAACAGTGCTGCGATGTATGGCCGCTATATTTGTCTCCTGTCCGCTGCGTTTGTTCACATCTAATCCCATTTGAAAGACCGCCGAGGAACAGATTAATTAAAGAGGGGCGACCTCCTGGAGAGCGGGAGGTGAAACAGCCTACGGTGTGCGTCTTTGAACTGAGGTGAGCTCCCTCTTCATATGATTTGACTGTAATATATAACAGGCCTACAGCTCTGTCTTCCATAGGTCTCCCAGCTGTCTGTGAACATTAGACGATTTAGCTACCAGACAAAACATGAGAAGAGAAGAAAGGCGTGGGAATTTTGTAGAGCCAAAGTAATTGTCGATAAAATGACTAAATGCAACGGACCTTTGTTTTGGGTGAGATGCGTTTCAACATGAAAGGGATGTAATCGAAAGATACATCAAGATGTTTGTGCAATGTAATTTTTTTCCTGCAGTCTTCCTCACGACAAGGTAGGACAATAAGGCCTGTCCGATGGAGCTTATTGTATAGCCTAGCTGTGCAGCCAGGCCCGGACTGCTGTACAGATTATTACATTACTTTGACATTTTCTTATGTTTAAGGATATTGAGCAGTGGAGGGGAGATGTTTTTGACAATTTACATGTAAGAGTCCAGAATTTGAATGTATTCAATTGAGGCAACAAATCTGTCTTTGGGAGGGACCGATGTCTATCTATTGCATGTCCACAGCACTCCTTACCTCCTGGTGGGGTTGATTCAGCAGGTTTACAGCATTACTCTCAATATTGAAAACATTTTCATAATGGTGTGAATTTGAATTATATTTCTTACAGCATTCATTCTTATGATTACTTCTCTTCATATTCCACATAGCTTTGGTTTTTTTATTAGGCTATATCATGTTATGGCTGGGCAATTACTCAGTATTATTGTTTTTTCATGGGTTTACCATGAAGGTATCATAAGGCATTATAACTATTATCAAAACTAATGATTCAAAGTAAATTGTAAGCTACACATTTGAAAGGTTTTGCCATGCATATATGGTATTGCCTATGTTTTTATTTCATGTATTTCTTTGTTTTATGTTACAGCCAAGATAATTAGAGATTATTAGTCTGTGACTTGCAGTTTATCCAGAGGAAGTATACTGACCTGAGCAAAAGAAAAAGTTTAAATGGGAGTAACATTGTATAAATGAGTTGAAGTACACAGAGAAAGACTGAGCTGCATTGCTTTCTGAATGGCCTGAAATGTGCATGAAACTTGAACTGAGATTAAAGAAAATATACTATGAAGCTTGTGAAAAACCTGAATCAAGGAGTAAAAATCCAAATTTTTGTGACCTGCTTAAAATTTCGATGATTTTTTTACAGGAAAGTAAGAATGTGTATGAAGAGGCTACATGACACCAGATTTGAATGTTTATGTTTTCGTAACATCCCTCACAGTTTCAGGAACAGCTGGTGCTAAACTACAATGATTAATGGATGACTGCTCTGGGCTGTTGATAAGCTGCTACCAGGTTACTGTGCGTTTGTGTGATTGTGTGTCTTTGTGTGTCTCTATGTATTTGTTTGTTTATCTGTGCGTGTGTGTGTGTGTGTGTGTGTGTGTGTGTGTGTGTGCAGTCTAATCAGCTGATCTGAATCAGGAATCAGCTGCGTGGCCTGCTGCAGGTAATTGTTTCCATAGTGATGGTAACTGCTTAGTTACACCTGGTAAAAACAGGGATCATGGTGAGACACACCTACCACCTCTTATCACCTAAAGCTGTGTGGTGTGAACAATGGGGCAATTGCAGTGATTTAAAAAATGGACATGCTCCTGTTTTCCTCCTGATTGTGTGCTCTGTTTGTATGAGAGTGAACGGGGCAGTTGGAAGATACTCCTGCCACTTTGAGGCTCAGGTCCAGTTCTGTAAGTCACTGAGCTTTGGTAGTTATATTGTGTGAACGAAGACTAATTTCGAGTGGTATTGTGAATGACACTCAATACCAGAATCACAATGGCAATTGAAATGACAGCATTTTGATGTAAAAAATGTTTAAGCCAAAAATCTAGTTATGCCAGACAATGTGTGGCATAATGTTTATTTGTCTGTGCCCATTCTTGTACGATATCTCTTCAATTTTGGCACAAACATTCACTCGGACTCAAGGATGAACTGATTAGATTTTGGTGGTCAAAGGTCAAGGTTACTGTGACCTACAAAACACATTTTTGGCCATAACTCACAAATTCATATAATTACAACACAATTTAACACAAACACTGTCTAAAAGGATAAAATGATGAAGTGATGACATTTTATATCCAAATGGTCAAAGGTCAACTTCACTGTGACATCATAATGTTCTGCAAAAATACCTCTGGCCATTATTCATTGCTGTAACTCAGTTCCTGCAACCTGGCTGGTTGAGGAAGTAATATGGCAGCAATTCTAGTACAGTCTAATATATAGCTTTTATAGGAAATCAAAATGTTGAAATAACGTATCTTCTCAAAAAAAAAAATTTGTACATGAAATTATTAGGGTGTCCCATTTTTCTAATGAAGGTGCACCATTTTGCTAAAAAGAAAAGTCTCAGGACACATTGTCTTTGAAGAGGTGTCATCCATCCTGTGTTTAATAATTCCTTATTTCTTCTTTTGTGTTGTATAGAATATGTCTTACGCTATTTAGAATAGTAACATGTAAGGGGTTAAGAAGGGTTCAGAAAGTGTCCCAATTTACCAATACTCACCCAATAGACCTATATCTAATATACAACTTAATGTACACTGAGTATAGTCTACATCACTAACAGAACAAGGTAAAGTGCTTTTAAAAGTGAGAGATATCCAAACAGCCCAGCTGACTGACCATCCGGTCCATCTTCCCCCAACATTGATTGTTTCCAATTTGCACAAAAACAATAATTTGGTTGTCCCAAACCCCTGGGGGCTGTAAGACCACTCAAGCAGCTGATGAAGCACCATATGGATGCTCAACTGTGTTTCTATGAGATGATGCAATAGCTTGAATAATTTTGTATAGAATTTACACTTGGGTACTAGTCTGTGATGTTTTTAATCCTGTATATTATGACTCATTTTCCTTATTTCTTCTTGTTTCCAGATGGGGAAGGCACTCACTCATTTCTGTGACTATCTACATGGTTCCTGGAGATGTAGGTGTCTACAGTCGATACCTTTTCACTGACTGGATAGAGGCAGTTGAGTATATGTTTCTTATAAATGCTTTTTAAACATGCAGGGAGTTCTGGAAATTATGTGTAATTGCAGTAACTTGTAGCAGAAAGGAGCAAATCCAGAGGGAGAGCAAAAGAGTATCTACATATGTGTACATACATGTATACAGGTATAGGACATGAATGAAGAAAGCATCATGTAGAATCCTTCCAAATAGCCATAGTCATTATTATTATTATTATTGTATGTGACACACATATATTACTATGTCATAGTGAAACAAACAGGGGTAATAAAGGCTGACCGAGATGTTGGGGTCCTCGTGGCTCGTTAAACACATGAAGAATGAAGTCTGTTATTCGTAGAGAAAGTTCAAAAGTTACAGGCCAAAGAAAGAAAGAAAGAAAGAAAGCGTATACATTTACACTATACATTTAGTGCTTGATCAGATTAGATCATTGTCATTCAGCAAGACAATCAGCTTCTCTCACTGTGCAGAATGGACGTAATGGACAAACACTCATATTAATCATATTAATCTGTTTATCACAGCTGAAGGGAGGGGGAAAAGCTCAAGTTTAAACAAGTGATATATGTTAAAACATCTCCTTTCAGTAGATCTAGCAGAGACGAAGAGAGGGGAGGAGAGGACAAAGCTGCTGCCAGCATCTGAACTTCTTTGTTATAAAATCCTGACTTTAGATTTTACACTTCGATACTGAGCTAGCTGGTCTGAAACTTCAATCTGCTAACCCAGCAGGCAAGTGCCAAACTGCTTGTGTTTTACCCCTGGTAGCATGACTATTACTCTGCCTGAGCATGTGTAAAACCAATGTTACGGCCTTTCTGATTGTTTGGTGTGGTTCTGACGACAATTTCAATCCGACACTTTCGAGCAACATGGATAGATTTTTTCAAGTCAGTTTTAAATAATATGCCCATATGTGCGATGAGGGACCAAATCAACAGTCCTTTTTCTTGATTATAAAGTCTTCTAAGGTTTCAGGCATTTTGGTACGAAATTCGTCCTTTCTGTTTCCCCGGACAGTGTCTATGTCCCAAGCTTCGGTGGAAGGATAGTAACACAGAGAATTTCATACTAAAAAGACTGTAATTTGGAAAACATCCACTTGATTTGGCTAACAGAGACTGCTAAAGCCTAATTTTCAGTTCAACTAAAGCTTCAAATAATGTTTCTACACTGAACAAAGACTATGGATTTTGTCCCTTATCTCTTATCTTAAGTATGTGGTCTTCATGGCCAGTATGGACAGGAAGGATACTTACAGCAACCACTAACTCTGTTAACATACATATGAGCATGTGAGCATGGTAATATGAGAGACTTATTGTCCTTATCTGTGTCAGGTTTTAGGATGCGCTCCCTGAGGAAGACAGTGTTGCTTGCCATTCTGGTGTCTGTGGTGCTGGTACTGGCCCTCCTCCATTCGTGGCCCACTCGGGCCTACACCACAGTGGATGTGTGGCAGAGACCAGGGCAAATAGTAGAGAGAAATCTGGAGGAGAGGCTCCCAGAACCAGACCACCGATTAGGCAACATCCCATTTCATGTGAGGGATAATGTGGCAAGGTGAGAGTTAACACAGAGCAAATTTTCAACTACTTAATTGATTCAGATTTTTTTTTCTCACATACATGTGTCTCTGATGCAGTTTGTTGGCACGCAATGGGTGCGTATGTGAGGGTGAGAGTGGAGGAGTAAACCTGCCCTTCGCCCAACTCTTATTCCCGCGGGTGTCAGCTCACCCGCTGCACACGGCCTTTGAGGCCTCCGAGCTGGAGGAAATGAAGAGTCGACGGGCCAAAGAGTACAAGAGTTTCCAGAGGAGGTAAACGGCACCATAAAACAAAGATGTCAAACAATGTAGCCGGGAAAGCAGAATGATGAAGAAGCGTAAAAAGAGCAAAAAACAAAAACAAAAACACACGCTGTAAATGGCTTTTTAATCTGGCTTAAAGTACATTCAAGGTTTATTTATCAGATGCTAGATCTATCTTCAGTCATTCCTAAGATCATGGCCTTTCTGTCTCTGACATGTTGAAATCCATCCATACCTCCATATCACTTGTCTGAAATACTGTAACTCCTCCGCTCTTCATTTGGTATCACTCAAGATTCATTTTCCTGCTTTTAGCTGAACCACAACACAACAGCGATGCTCTTAACAAGATCAAAAAGGAAAAACCTTATAACTCATGTTCCTTCCTTCCTACATGAAATTGTTTTTTGCACAAGCTTTTTTCTCCATCAAAAACAAAATCACAAGGTGACAAGATCTTTTATTATTAGCTTCTATTGAATTCTTTGCCTTCTCTTTTGGTCAGTCAGTTTATGTTTTCAAAGTGCAAAATACACTCATTGAATATTAGGCACATTTGTACACTCACTCTGTTCCTGTATATGTGTGTCGATGTATGTTGCTACAGTATGCATCTTCCTGATGTGAACGTTTCCCCTCAGGTCACAGACACCTGCAGATATTCTCATTGTTGCAGAGGCTAACAATCCATTACAGTATCCTACACAGGGGTTGGAGGTACGGCCCCTGAAAACAATCATCATTCCAGGTGAGACTTTAGATAGGAGTGAGTGAGACTTTTATAAAAGCCTCATATGGTAAAATAGATCGCTAACTTGATAAAAGTTAAAACCGCTACGGTGAAACCACTATTATTGAATGTTCTATGAATTACTTCATACATTCATTCATGTGCCTCCAAACTGGCTGAAATCCAAGCAAGCTTCTCTGCAATGAACTGAAGACTTTCATAATATGAGTGGGAACTGTAAAAACCACACAATGCACAAAGGAAAAGATAGTAGCATCTTTATTCCTTAGAAAACACGTATACAGGAAGTGGATTAAATATATCTCAGTGCACGCAACAACTAAGTTTATAAATTGTTACCATATGCTTTCAGGCTTGGCCTTACACAACCTTCCCAGAGACCATTACTCAGTAAGTATTTCAGTGTGTGTACATGTTTTAAATATCTTGTGGCATTTGTTGTGCCTCTGCGCCGGCGACAGCCAGAGCTGAGAGCATATTGTTTTCGGGTTGTCCATCCATCCCATTCTCGTGGGATATCTCAGTAACGCCTTGATGGAACTTCTTCATATTTAGCAGAAACATCCACTAGGAATGAAGGATGAACTGATTTAATTTTGGTGGTCAAGGATAAAGTTCATCTGTGATCTTACGTTCTTGTGAATGGATTATATCAGGAACACCCAGTGGGAATTTTTCTTTACTTCTGGCACACTGCGACCTCAGACAACACGTTTTTGGCCATAACTCATAAATTCATACACTAATTATGACACAGTATAACTCAAATGTCTATAAGGATAAAATGAAGAGATGACATTTTATATTCGAAAGGTCAACTTCACTGTGACATCATAATGTTCTGCAAAAACACCTCTGGCCATTAATCAACACTGCAGCTGAGGAAGGGCAGATTGTGACCATATTTCCTGCAACTTGGCCGTTTGGCAAACAACCGTAATTCCAATTTCACCTACTTTCATTCCACCTTGCTGCAGATAAACATCACTGCCACGCTGGGAACGCTGAATGTGGCAGCAGAGGTGGACGGGGTGAAAATCAAAGGTGACGGTGAGATGCACATGACTCTGTCTAGCAGCCTCCTGCCGAACCTGAACCGACAGCTGCAGTTTGTCACCTACACAAACACACTGTTTCACCCCAGCACAGCTGACACAGGTGAGGCCTCAAACAGAACTCATCTTCTTTTTTTCTCGTCCGGTCTGGACTTACACTACCGTTCAAAAGTTTGGGGTCACCCAGACAATTTTGTGTTTTCCATGAAAACTCACACTTTTATTTATCAAATGAGTTGCAAAATGAATAGAAAATATAGTCAATACATTGACAAGGTTAGAAATAATGATTTTTATTTGAAATAATAATTTTAGACCTTTGGCATTCTAGCTGTTAATTTGTTGAGGTAATCTGGAGAAATTTCACTCCACGCTTCCAGAAGCCCCTCCCACAAGTTGGATTGGCTTGATGGGCACTTCTTGCATACCAAACGGTCAAGCTGCTCCCACAACAGCTCAATGGGGTTGAGATCTGGTGACTGCGCTGGCCACTCCATTACAGATAGAATACCAGCTGCCTGCTTCTTCCCTAAATAGTTGTTGCATAATTTTGAGGTGTGCTTTGGGCCAATCAAGCGCTGTCCACAGGGAATGGCATGGCGTTGCAAATGGAGTGATAGCCTTCCTTATTCAAAATCCCTTTTACCTTGTACAAATCTCCCACTTTACCAGCACCAAAGCAACACCAGACCATCACATTACCTCCACCATGCTTGACAGATGGCGTCAGGCACTCTTCCAGTATCTTTTCAGTTGTTCTGCGTCTCACAAATGTTCTTCTGTGTGATCCAAACACCTCAAACTTCGATTCGTCTGTCCATAACACTTTTTTCCAATCTTCCTCTGTCCAATGTCTGTGTTCTTTTGCCCATATTAATCTTTTCCTTTTATTGGCCAGTCTCAGATATGGGTTTTTATCTGCCACTCTGCCCTGAAGGCCAGCATCCCGGAGTCGCCTCTTATCTGTAGACGTTGACACTGGCATTTTGCGGGTACTATTTAATGAAGCTGCCGGTTGTGGACCTGTGAGGCGTCTATTTCTCAAACTAGAGACTCTAATGTACTTGTCTTCTTGCTCAGTTGTGCAGCGGGGCCTCCCACTTCTCTTTCTACTCTGGTTAGAGCCTGTTTGTGCTGTTCTCTGAAGGGAGTAGTACAGGAAATCTTCAGTTTCTTGGCAATTTCTCGCAGGGAATAGCTTTCATTTCTAAGAACAAGAATAGACTGTCGAGTTTCACATGAAAGTTCTCTTTTTCTGGCCATTTTGAGAGTTTAATCGAACCCACAAATGTGATGCTCCAGATTCTCAACTAGCTCAAAGGAAGGTCAGTTTTATACCTTCTCTAACCAGCAAAACTGTTTTCAGCTGTGCTAACATAATTGCACAAGGGTTTTCAAGGGTTTTCTAATCATCCATTAGCCTTCTAACGCAATTAGCAAACACAATGTACCATTAGAGCACTGGAGTGATGGTTGCTGGAAATGGGCCTCTATACACATATGTAGATATTGCATTAAAAACCAGACGTTTGCAGCTAGAATAGTCATTTACCACATTAACAATGTATAGAGTGTTTTTCTGATTAGTTTAATGTTATCTTCATTGAAAAAACAGTGCTTTTCTTTCAAAAATAAGGACATTTCTAAGTGACCCCAAACTTTTGAACGGTAGTGTACTTCTTTCTTTTTTTTAAATAATGGGAGAACATTTTTAAGTTGATTTAAGACCGTATCTATTTTCAGTGCTTTTTCATTTAATCTTATTTGCATAAAGCAAGCGTTCATTTTAGTATAAATCCTTTTTGGCTAGTACATAAATAATGAGTGAATCAGCCTCAGTTAGATCCTACAACACTAATAAACTTAATAAAAAGTCATTTTTGTTGTGTCTTGTAGTGCAGTTTGAGACAGAGGGGCATCAAGCTGTCTTCAGTATCAAGATCCGTCACGGTGTAACACCCAAATTGTACAACACTGGATCCAAAGGAGGTAAAAGAAAACACCAGCATATTGATAGTGTCCATAAACAAGGTCAGACATCATGCTATTCCAAAAAAACCTGGCACAGTAGTTTCCTCCAAGTTTCCTCTACCTGTTGTTTCATCTTCTCTCTGCAGACTACAATGTCAGTGCCCTCGTTACCATAGCTACAAAGACTTTCCTGCGTTATGATAAGCTTCAAGATCTTATCGACAGCATCAGGAGATACTATCCTACTGTCACCATAGTCATCGCTGATGACAGTGAAAATCCGAAAACCATCTCTGGGCCTTACATCGAACACTACATCATGCCTTTTGGAAAGGTACAGAAGTGCAGGAGATGCATACTGATGTTTTTAATTTTTCATTTCCGCCGTCGCTGTTGATGCTCTCTGGAGCTCAAACTCAGTGTCATGTGTTGTAGGGTTGGTTTGCCGGACGAAACCTGGCTGTTTCCCAGGTCACCACAAAGTACGTGCTGTGGGTTGATGACGACTTCATCTTCACAGCCAACACAAAGCTGGAGAAGCTTGTGGATGTTCTAGAGAGGACCACTCTGGATCTGGTGAGGGACGGACAGATTAGTCTGGTCATTTTGCAGAGATGTCAGTGACGTCAGTGTGTGTGTGTTTGTGTGTCCAGGTGGGTGGTGCCGTGCGGGAGGCCACAGGGTACACTGCCACGTACAGACAGACCATCTCCATTGAGCCAGGGGAGGAGGATGGCGACTGTTTACACATGAGGAGAGGATTTCATCACGTCATCCAAGGCTTCCCTAACTGTGTCGTCACTGACGGGGTCATTAACTTCTTTCTGGCTCGCACCGACAAAGTCCAGCAGGTCGGTTTTGACCCGCGCCTCGCCAGGGTAGCTCACCTGGGTGAGTACGCTGAAACGCCTCAGACACAGTAAAGATGGACCAGTGATATGACTGTATAGCTCAATACTATATGCAAGGATTTTTAGCATTTATCAATGTGACTGACAACTGTGAAGAAAACTATGGCTAAGCTAATAACCCTTGGATTTAATAACAAGCGTTTCCAGAAGGAACAGTTATCACATTATGAATGTAGAAGACCAGATGAAATACCTTTTCTTGCCACTGTAGTTACATACACTGCTATAGTGTGAAATTAGGGAACGCTTAATTTTTTCTTAGCACATAAAAAGAGAGATTAAGACAAAGAGAGATAAATAACTTTTCATCAGAAGGTTAACATGATGCTAAACTTGATATCTGCTGATGAAAACCATTAGACTTAACACAACTGCATAATCTTCAACACACACTTTCCAGTGAAGTGTTCCAGTAATTTATGTTTTATAGATTCTTATCTTATTTCAGTTACTCCGATAGTATCATATATCAAGATAGTTTTTGCTAAGTTAATTATACTGTGCCAGCATCCCAGAGTCACTGCACTGCTATAATTACACTACACATACACGCATTAGAATTTATTTAATTCAATTTATTTTTAATATCCACTTCCCTCTTTTCCTTCCTTAGTTTTGAGGTTGTTAAAATTCTCTTATTTCAAGTCTGTCTTCATGTAAATATAAGTTTACACTGCCTGAAACGTCAATGTTTTTACGACTGCACAACTGCATCAAATGGAAATATTCTCGAGGTCTTGTACATCATTTTTTATTTTATATTTTATTATATTTTTCCTATAGATGACAAATCAGATATTTTTGGAAACTTCAAACAAGAATTTAAAATAAAGATTTGTTGGTTTGAGGAAAGTTTGGTTGAGTTTTAATGACATTAAATAAAAATGAATTTGAATGTGTTTGGCTGAATTGTTGTGTTTGTTTTTCAGAGTTTTTCATCGACGGCCTGGGATCTCTCCACGTGGGCTCTTGTGACGATGTCATCGTCAATCACGCAACCAAAATCAAACTTCCCTGGGTCAGCCAATCAGAGAGCGACAAGACTTACGCCAAGTTTCGTTACCCATCAGCCTCCTCTGACGCCACACACACGAAAAATGGCCTCCTGTTCTTCAAAAATCGATTTCAGTGTTTGACTCATAATTAGTTTCTCCTCTCCATCCTAAGGTTCCTCCGCTCTTCTTGAGTCGCCAAAGAAGATCTCCTCCACTGCATCCTGTCAGATAAGATTTCAGACAAAGACTTTTGTTTGCCTTCTCTTGAAAACCTTGAAACGGTTTGGCTTCACCGCAGAGAAAATGTGCCATTAGAGCAGTATTATAGTGTTTATTCTGTCAGTGCCCAGCTCTGCGGCGAGCTAACAAGTCCTTTTACACTGTAAATATCCAGAGGCCTGCTGTAAGAGTTCAGGCGCTCTTCTAGAGTGGAAACACTAGAAAATCAGCTGTTGTAACAAGCATATCGTCTTGTTTACACAGTTAAATCGCAGCTTAATCTTGATTGATTCAAGGTTATAAAGGTATTCCGCTTTTTGTTTGTCAAATCTTATCTGACTATACATCCTCGTGTTGTTTATAACACAGAGACAAGCTTTGGGAAAACCCAACAGGTAGCATCTAGACAGTCTGAGTCACTTCATTGTCATCTTATTGTAATGTGAGTAGAGGTGTGTGTCCTCCTTCAATTTGCACTATAAAAAAAAGAAAAAAAACACTGAGCTTGGAGAAGCAATAGTGACTCAGTTAGAGTCTAAGAACGTAAGCGAGGAGAAAAGGGACACATCCCAGAAAGTGACAATCCTGTAGACACACAGAGTATAGGTATCATCATCTTACCAATGCCACATGAAGAACGCATTCAAAACTTTTCACGTGTGGTACCTACGCTCTGTGGCTGGCTGGTCGTGCCAAAGGTGTGGCTGCTTTGGGGTCATTTTTATCTTGTTTGTGTTATGGTTTTGCTGGCCCATTACCCAGAATCCTCTGTGTCGTTTGTGAGCGATTAATCACATCTGAGGAGGAGAAACCTTTGGTCCCATCCATCTGGAGTCACGCCTGGTGTTACCTGATCTGGGAGCAGCCTTGTTTTTTGTCTTCTGCTGTTTGTCACTCTCCGGTTTTCTTCAAGGAGCATCTCAAAAGAGCGTTTCTGTTCAGCGCACGCCGATGAATAACAGTGAAAGTGATTGCATCTTTACCTGCTGCCTAAAAGAATGGATGAACCAAAGTGCATGTTTATTATCTGTCATTATAAAACAAGAAAAGGGGGGTGGGACAAGTATTAACGAAAGTTTGACGATTATTTGACATCTTGAAATACAGTATTAGTTGTCAGAGCATGAGAGGAAAACCGCGAGGAGTGACACCTAGTGAGACAAAGTCAATGAAACAAGGTGAGACTGTGCGGCACCAAGGCTTGAAAGTCCTGTTTTTAAACTGACGGCTCCTCTTTGGAGAGTTAGTGTCTGTCAAAGACTGTGATACACTCATGCCTGAAGTGAAGATGCTGTTCTTTTATACCATGGCCTTTAGATGGCGTCTTCCCGTCATGTTATTGTTTGCCAGTAAGTCAAATTAGTTTTTAACAGTCATTTGTTATTAGCAAAGAGGTGCCAGAGATTTATAAAAGGATTTTTTTTTTTTAAATCTCGAGAGGAATATTTTAAAACTATCTTGTGCGATGTTTTTGTCTGTTATGGATTTTTCTTTCTCTTCACCAAAATGTAACGTCACCTCCGAAGACAGGAGCAAGAAACTAATTTCATCGGTGAAACTATTATACAAAAGGCTTTTGTGCAGTTGTGTGTTCAAAGATTTGTCTCATGTAAGGATTTGTAACTGTCGACAGATCTGTAGCTGAGCTGAAAACCTTTTTTCTTTTTCTTTAACGGTGATATTTGTGTTCACACAGAAATCTAACTTGCCTGCTTCACCCAAAAACCACTGATGTGAGTCTTCTGATCACGGCATAATGACTATTTTTATTTATGTATTTCAAATGTTGACATATTAAAATGTCTGTGGAAAAAAAAAAACCTCTATCATATCCAAAACATTTGTGCTATATTTCAGGGGTGGCGAGGTGAAAGGGTTCAGTCTATATTATAGTCAAGTGACCTTTGAGGCATCTCTGTCCAGCTCCAGGAAGTGTGAGACTTTCATTATAAAACAGAAACGTCTTCGAGCACGAGTCGTAGTTATTGTGTAATTTTTATCATCGCTCTTATAAATATTGGACTGTGACTTCTGAACCCACAGTACTCAGTTTATGTTTCACATTTACTATTTGGTGTGAATATAATTTGATATTTGTTTGAACAAGACAAATTCAATAGTTGGCACCTCCATCATGAAGTCTTGGGTTCATATGATCTTTCACATCAATTCAGTCATTAAATATGTGACTAATGCCAAACAATTGCTAAACGCATTCCAAGAGTAAATGTTTTTTAATGAGGATGAGGAAGAAAAATGAGCCAATCAAAGCAGCTAAAGTCTCAAACAGTTAGATGATGAAATAGTAAAAAAGCAGAACTTTATTGTTTATTTTGGTACCAAAATGTTAGTTATACTGATGCACAACAACTGAATGAGGCATCAGTGAACTATTATTAGTCACATATTTGCCAGAAATGAATGTAAATAATATTGGGACATAGTTTACTGAGAGGGAGGTGAGCAGTGATTTGTGGCGACAGGGTCAGGAAGTGTAGATGCACTGTAAACTATCTGTTTATGGCAAAAGGCCAAAAAGCAAACAGACACATCTCTGTTGTTGTGCGGGAATGTGAAAGTGTTTATAAGAAGCAGACAAGTCGTAAAAGATGCTGTTAATTGCAACCTCACTTGCACTAAAGCACAGTGTAAATGAAGAATGGGCCATTGGGACTTGATGCGTCACGCGGTCAGACGGCTGTCGGCAATAACAAGCTAACCTGTGACGCTCAGTGTGTTGCAGGGAATTGAAGGGGCACCAGGTAGTAGTTCACCTGGAGTGGACTGCTCAAGTGCTGCAAGGCCTTTACAAAACCATGTGGGGCCACAGAGAGGATACAAACAGGAATTTTGTCTTTGTGTTTTCAGAGGTGAAGAGTAACAGCCAGCAGTGGGACTTGTGGATACTTCAGCAGGGCAGGTGGTTGTTTCCACACAGTTAAAAACAATGAAAAATGTTGTGAGTTGTTTTTGTCCTCACAGCTCACGGCTCCACCTTCCCGCCTGTTAATCCCACAGTTCAACAATAACTCACCAGTCATTTAAAAATGAAATTTGTCTACAAATATTAGATTCATAACACAAAAACTTGTTGATAAGTTGGTGAGTTAGGGAACGTGATGACTTGATTGCATGATTCACTAACTCTTAATATTGAGCAGGAGCTTCTTGTGTGTCTCCACTAGAGGGCACTGTATTCCAACAGGTTCACCGTTGTGAAAAGGCTCCTCTGCAACGATCAGATTTAAAGCAAATTTAAATACATATTTCAGATAATCTTGAAAAAAAAAAAGGAACAAACTGCTCAGACCTGATTTCTGCCAATAAGTACAATTGTCAGAGCAGAAAAGCTGCAGTATACAGACAGTGGAAACAAAGAAAGCCATGAAGACACACTGTACATTATAATATATTGGTGCTAAAAGGGGCTTCTGACGTTGATTATCATAAGAAAATTGACATATGAAACAAACATTAAAAAAATAAATCACAGAAAATAGATCTTTTCATTGAAGCTTGTGAAACTGCTCCACGCTCAAAAAGTCTTAGTATTCATATCCTCCAGGGTATGTGTTTGCATGGGCCAATTTTATTTATAATGTGCTGGTAAACATGTGAGGAAGTGCTTTATGCTGCCACAAGTTTTTTACATTAATAATGACAAATATCTGAACAGCATTTCTCTTTAATTCTGTGTGTATCAGACACAACAAGTTTTATTGATATGATTCCACATGAGATTATTTACATTCAAGATGACAGTGACATATGAGCACCTCTGTTTTATCTTTGTTCCCTTTTTCCTCTTTCTGCTCGATTATGACACGCGCTTTGTGTGAGTTGTTGTGTGTTTAGTTCAGATAACACTCTAACAATGGCAGGGTTAAAATAGCCCACCAACGGGAAAAACACAAGATATTTGCTAATCTTCAGGGAATACACAGACATACTTCACAGCTCAGAAGGATTCAGATCCCACAGTGAAACTGGAATCTACAGTCACCCAGTGAAGTCAAGGATACAGCCATTTCAGGAAACCGAGTACGACTGTGTTAAGGGATGTGAGAGCCCAGTACTCTTGCGGAAAAAAAGGAATTGGTCCCTTATGAAAAATATTATGCATTACAAAAATATCCATCAGGAAATTTCAGTGGAAAAAGTAAGAAATTTATACATATACAATATGAAGTACATGAAGTCCCTGTGGTGCTTCAACAACATCTTTTCACACACTTCATCTCATCTGTCATCACCACCTGTAGATGGGTATATGCAGTGTACGCACACACACTCTGACGAACACAATCAAACCAAGATCAAATCCAGATTAGCCTGCACCATGATGGGATTTGAAAGAAACTTGGAAGGAAATTTGGGAAAAAATGTGAAGATGGAGACACTGATACCTTGATAACTTCTTTGTAGGAGTGAAACAAGTCAAACAACGCTGACAGAGCACTCTGACTCGGTCGAGGCACTCCCACTTCAGAAGGGTAAAGTGAGTTTGTGTTTCATCGTGGGGCATTACTGCTCGCTCTCTGTGAGCTGATCCAGGTTGTTTGATCCATGTGATGAATAAGTCCCACCCTCACCCTTAAATGTGACTGCCTGGAAATTAGCAGTCACACCCTGAAATAAAAAGCAACAAATTAATATTTTCTTTCTTGCAAATTTCAATACATGATTCTCAAAGATGTTATTTTGTGTTAAAGTAAAAGACATTTGAAATACAGTAGCCACACTGTCAGTTAAATTATTCCTAATTTCTAAACCACCGGAGAATAAAACAATGAGATTAGAACTTAAAAGATTCATCAACACCCTGATTTAAATGTTAAAAATATTCACTACAGAGTAAAGTTTATTACAAATTATTGTGTTAAAGCTGCATTAATCAATTTTTTTAGCCACCTGGAGGCAGCACAACAAGCTGTGAGCATTATATTACTACATGTGAGCAATCAGCTGCTAGTTTACACATCACAAGGTGAATATAAGTCCAATATTTACTCTCCTTTTAGCTCTGTTTTTTGGTGTCCATCAACTCCTGAGAAAAATACCTGTCACTTTAGCAGCTAAATGTTCAAATACGTTCAACAGCTAGCTGCTAACTGTGTCTTTCTGCCTTTTGGCGATAAGCAGATGCAGTAAGTTTATAGAGATTTTATTTTACATAAAAACAATGGTTAAGAGTAATAAACCCAAACAGTGAAGTTTGGGTTCGTCACATAGACATTTGATCAATTGTTGATACAGAAATATTTACTAGTGCAGCTTTAAAAAGGATGTATGTATACAAAATGTCTGTCTTCTCCAACGCTGATATGCACCACATGAAAAACTACAACTTTAGGTTGATGTTAGACACTGGATTTTACTTTTACAATATTAGAGTCAGTGAGGAAGGTGCAACAAAGGCTTGACGCCTGAGGGATCAGCACCTTAGACACAAAGTTATCAGCTACATAGGAAACCTGTTTGTACGTCTGCACCCAAAGCAGGATGCAAACGCTGCTGATCCAAAAACATAAAGAGCGAGAAACAAGAGGACGGGAGTGACTTTGTGGAATCAGGCCAGATAAACTTGACTAATAAGAGCACCGTGAGCAAACCACTTCCTCCTCTTGGTGGAAGTCTGAGCCAACAAGATAAAACAGTAGGTTAGAGGGTTTGGCATAAAGTAGATGACTGAATGACACCATCTAGAGTTTAGGTCGTCCAGGTTTTTGAATCAACGCAGGAACAACAACAGGATATTTGACCAAATCACTCAGAGTCATTTCCCCTCATCACAAGTGATCATGACAACAAACAGCCTGAGGCTGCTGCTACAGAGGCAACAGCTCCACCGATCTGATCTACACTTTAAACCCAGTGAATTTATTTCTACTGTAAACAATAAATACTTAACACTGTAGTTATAAAGTGTATAAAGACCATAGACCAACTAACTAGGTATGAGCTAAAAATTAGGCATTACTCCATCTTATGTCAAGTTCAAATCACCACCACTGACCGCACCCAGCAGTGATGTCACTGTACACGACACACCCTGGAGTACACTTCTACGTCACTGCAGCAAGGTGCAAGGTTTCACCAGCCGAGGTCAGCAAACATACGACTTCCACCTGCTGTTAAGTCGCTCTTCATACACTTTAAAAATACATTTTTAAAAAAAGCCACCCCTGGTATGAAGCGACCTGTCTGTCAAAGGAATAGTTCACAGGAGTAACTACTTTCAACTGAAGAAAAAGTCACAATGAAACCTGTTCACAGTGTGTTCAGTGGATTATCCAGAGTAATGTAGAGACCATTGCGTTTTTCACCTGGATTCAGCTGAACTGCACCGTGATGGCTTCAGACACTGATATCTCAAAACCCGAACATAAAAATAAAAACATATGATATGCTAATACGTCAACTTAAGAATATGAATTCTGTTTTCCACTGTGTAAATGAAGACTGATGTACCTGCATGCTGTGCTGGCTGCAGGGCGTCAGACCGTTAGACGTCTCACGGTCGTGTCTCACCTCTGTGCACAAACTGAGCTGATTGTGGGAGGACAGTGGCGAGTGAGCTGCTCGAGGTGTCACAGCACAAGGGTTGGAAACCTTAAAAGAGAGACATGAATCAAATAAAGAAGATGATAGAGAAGGAAAGATGCATGCTTGCGTATTAAACTTATATGGTGGTATTGCTGTACACTCACCGCCTTCGAGGCAGGGCAGTGTTTGGGCGGATGAAGAGAGGGCAGGGAGGCGTTGTAAGAAAGCAGGCGGGGCTGCTGACGTCGGTCCATGGATGCCGAGGAGTGAGGTCGCAGGCCAGATGCTGACGCAGTTGGAGACTTCATGTTCCTGCCCAGACTGTTTGACTTGCTTTCCCTGCGTTGGTACTCTATCGGGGACTGGAGGGCTGCAGTGGACAGGAAGAGATGTCACATTACTCATACGCTCCAAACTCTTACATCTGCAGTTTTATTACTAAACTCTGGTACCATTAAGGAAGTTCCTCTGAGTCTCTAAGATCTGGACCACGTCATTAAGCCAAGCCAGCTGTATTTCCGGAGATAATGCCTGCATGATGAAGCGTGTCACACTGCTGTCAGTCCCCCGAGAGGTCAGGACCAGACAGCATGGATCTTCCTCAGAGTGCTCCTCCACGCCCAAACAGCTGACCTGCAGACGTCAGCCTAACGTTAGACACCAAGGAAAAACACTACACCGAAGATGCGTTGAAATATAGTGTTACTCTAACCTTGATGCTGTTTTTAAACGTGTACCCTGGCAACGAGAAGCCTTTTTTCTTGTCAATTGGCTCACTGAAGATGACCAGCTGCTCGAACAGGAAGACCCGCCTCTCCCTCGCTCTGGACAGGAAGCCACTTTCCTGCTCGCTGACAGAGAATGTATCCTGCTGCAGCAGCTTCCCCTGAGCTGTGATTTTACCCTGAAACAGTATGTATGTCACAAACATTGTGAGAGGCCACAAGTTGCCATGGATACGTGTTTAATCTGCGATGAGAGATCTCACCTCGAAACCTTGGAGCCTGCCTACATTCATCATATCATTACAGCGTTTTGGCACGAAACACATCACCTCCACGGCCCTCTGATGGAGCAAGTTAATTGAAAACCAGTAAGTGAAAATGAGACTTTGGTGCACAGATAGATGATTGCCACTTACAGATTCACAATACTTTTTTGTATTTTTGAGCTCATACCTGCAGCTCCACAACATCCCTTCCCGCTTTACTGTAGTACTTCAGGAAGTCCTGAGGGAGCCGGTCAAAGAGAGGATTTTATTTAGTGTTTTAGGGATTTTTTAATGAAAAAGAAACATGCCTTTTTCATGCTTTAATTCTAACACAATCTCTGTGCATCTACAGGCTGATGGGATAACTAACTTTCTATTTTATGACAAAAAGTTCCATTAATTTGAAGATTAATTACAGTTTAAATTTGTTTTCCCTTTCATGTAATTTTTTTGTTTAATCTCAGTACCACTTTCTACTAAATCACCATTTATAAAGGGATTGTATACTTTAATGAAGGGCTTCAATAAATTAGTTCCTATGCTTTTCAGATCAGTTATAAGCCATTAATAGGAACAACTTTTGTATTGCCAGGTTGTATAAAATCTCTTCTTACAGTTTTTATTTTATGAATGCAATATACAAGAAATTATGTAAAATAGTCACATTAAACATCAAACCTTCAGCAGCAGCTGATACTTCATGATCCTCTGGACAGGTTTGATGAGCAGGTCATTGAGCTGCAGCCTGTGACCCAACTGCTGCCTGAGATCCTGTCAGGTAAAAAAGAAAAGAGACAAAAGGTTTTAGATATAAATAAAAAGTGCTCCAGTTAAATCTACTGTAGTCTAAAAGTTTAGTCACCTCAAAGTAGGTCTCAATGTACTCAGAGACAATGTGCTCTGACTTGGGTTTGTTCTGACAGTAAACCACGTACATGTGAAGACGTCGTTCCTGCAGATTTAAGGCAGAGAAACAGTTCATGTGACAGTTATTCTAAACAACACGTGTTTTTTTGCGTGTGAGGTGCCGTGTGAAGAATGAACGGCCAGAACAGAGAGGGAATAAAACCTCTGAGCTGCTCCGACTCTTAGTTTCCTCTCCGCTTTTGTTGCATTTCTCTTCCCCTGGAGAGTTTTGTGGAAGTTTGGTGAAATCAGTGCAGAAACTTTGCCTCATTAAATAGTTCCAATGGCTGAGAAAGAATGGTTTAATGTTTAATTTGGCGTGGCTCAATTAAGCATGCTACACTATGCTGAGTTCAGTGGGAAAGAGAAGGTGAGCTGGAAAAGCTGCACCACATCAAAACATTTTTCCAGTAGTTTATCCTCCCAACCTCCCGCAAAATTTCATACTGAAACTGATATGTACAGCGACAACATAAAGTATTTAACACCCTTTTTTATCTGTGAATTTCTGCATTATATCATTGAATCAGCATCTTTTGATTTAGTTTTGTGTTTGTTGTTTGTTCATTATTTGGAGAAATATCCACAGATATGTTTTCACTTTGACATTAAATGGTCTTTATCTTCAGAGTAAAATGCTAAAATATGAATAAGTTCATAATGGGGTGAATACTTTTCATGGCTCATTTTCACACACAGCATGGTCTCTGTGGACCATCTTTCACGCTGATTGTCGGCTTTGACGGCGCTTTAGTGAAACCACAGTGATTACAAAACCATTTATTCTGCACCTGCGGACAATTGAAATGTAAGATGAAGTCACATCTGAGTGGCACGGGGCCAACGCTTTACACACAGTTACAGCCCTGAGCTGTGAGACGGCTGTAACCTTCAGCAAGTCAAAACATGCAGCGAAATGAAAACAGAGAGAGTTTTCGTCTACATTTGTTATTCATTGATCTGGGGACTCACATGTTTGATGAAGAGCTGGGCCAAGCTGTCTGGATCACCCACACATTTCTCCAGCTCTGCCAGGAAATAACTGTGTGACACGAAGCAGGGAGGAACAGACCAAACAAACAAACACACACATAGGCAAGAAACAGGGGACATGGCAAACTGTCAAAAAAAACATGACAAGCTCATTAAAAGTAAAAACTTAAACCGTAAGAGATCGTTCAAATTCAGAAGAACTGAGCGGGGAGAAAAAAAAAAGACGAAAGAGACATCTCTAACTCACTCTTTATGCCAGTCGTAGATCTGGTGGATGTTTCCAAACACAATCCTGTCCTTCCCCTTCATGTCCTCTGGAACTCCTTGATTGGCCATGGTGACCATGTAGCCCTACACACACACACACACACACACACACACACACACACACACACACACACACACACACACACACACACAGTAATCACATCAATCAGAAGTTGATAATTTCCAGACTCTTTCAGTTTAAGACATAAATATTATAATAGTGTTAGTGATTAAAAGTCTGAGTTTTGTCTTGTATGAAAACCGATTATTTGAAGCCTTGAAGAGAGACACACCTGCACTATGAGGCCGAGATCTTCCACATACAGCCGTTCTGTCTCTATGAGTTCTGTCAGCACATATCTGAAGAACAGATTTTAAAACAGCAAATACATGATAATCAGGCAAAAAATTAAAACCAGAAATGTAGGCCTATAGTTGTTAAAGGAACAGTTGACATTTTGGGAAATACGCTCATTTGCTTTTTCACACACAGTGAGATGAGAAGATCGATACCACTCTGAAGCTACAGCCAGCAGCTGGTTAGCTTAGCTTAGCATAAAGACTGGAAACAAGGGGAAACAGCTAGCAAAATCCTCCACAGCACACTAATCAACACATTATGTCTCATTGCTTTGATCACTAAAAAAAACGAAACATAATAAACTTCGGTTTTACGAGAGGTTATGTGTTAGACTATTTCTGTAGGACATAAACTCCCTGAAGTCAGTGCGCGCAGCCAAGAAATAGTCTGGCACATAAACTGGTGCTTGAATAGGGATTTTATTACTATTGGACAGATGAGTTGGACTAGCTGTTTCCCCATTTCCATTCCTTACGCAAAGCTAAACTGCCCATCTCCTGCCTCCAGTTTCACCTTGTACCGTACAGACATGAGCGTGGTATCAATCTTCTCACCTGATCCTTGTAAAAGGAAGTGAACAGGTGTATTTCCCGAAAACGTTGCACTATTCCTTTAACGTAGAAGCCGAACACCTACATGCTCTTCTCTAAGGCAATGTTTCTCTCCTCTTCGCTGTCTACCATGGCAGACCACTGACTACCTGAGTCGTCAGTCACAGTACAGCTGTCTTCTCCCTGGAGAGTGTTGATGCTGGATTTTTGACTCTAAAACACACAACAAGATAGTACAGCTTTTGGTGAACATCAGTGTAACATATTATGTAAGAGGAAACAAACACAGTGGTGGAAAGTAAGTACAGTAATTTTGTGGTACTTTACTAGAGTATCTCTATTTTCTGCTTCTTTCTATCTTCTGCTCTCTATCTACATTTAAGAGGGAAATACTGAACTTTCTGGTCCACTACATTTACCTAACGGCTACTAGCTACTTTATGGAATACACTTTTAAAATCAAAAACAACATGTGATAAGTTACTTTGTCAAAGATTTAACCAGAGGTTCCCAGTGTTTTGGCTTGGGACCCGTTATGTAAAAGCAGCGTCTAGTTGAGGCCCCTTGACATGTTTCTGAAGACTATGCATTGTTAGCAGTCCCACCAAAGAGACATTTCCCCCCTAAAACCTTTCAGATGGTTTCATTTAAACAACAAGTTGGTGCCAAAGGAGGTAAAATTATTCAGTATTTCCCCCTAAAAAGCAAAGATTTGAAAAAAAAAAAAAAAAATACAATACATTTGTGAAGCAGAACTTTTTTGCAGTGAGGTCACTCCTGCATTAAAACTTTATATAAAGCAGTTAAAAGTAGCTCCACCTCCACCAGCTGTAACAGTAAAATGCTGCTTAGACATGGATGCGTCAGTTTTAACTATCAAATAATGTCATATAATAATCCATTAGTCACGAAGCCCATTTTTTTCTGCATGTATGCACTTTTACTTTGGACATTTGAATATGACGATAATACTTCTGCACTTTTGCTTAGGAATTAAACCTGTAACGGAGTATCTTCAAATTGCTACGTTGGTGCTGTTACTAAAGGATCTGAATACTGGTGAACGGCTGTGGTGCACAGTGAAGCCTGACCACTGCTCATCAGCCACTCACACTGAAATAACTGAATAGCCTCAGCATCCTTTGACGTAGCCAGCACACATCTGTGGAAAAATAAGAAGATGTGAGGGTCTTAATTCTGGGGAAAACATCAGTAGGGTAATTTCGCTGATCCTCTTTTGGAAAGTCCTGCCCACCACCCCCACCCCCTAAATCTCAAGTAACCTGAGAGTAATAATCACTTTTTAATGTCTCTCCTTGCTGCTGAGGAGACTGTTGGGCAGAGAAATTTGGAAAAGTGGAATCAGGCCTGACGGATGAAGGTGAATAATGAGCAACATTTGCACAATTTGTCAAGTCATATAAAAGAGGTCGGGAATAACTGACCACCGCATGGAGAGTTGTTATATAACAAATACCACGCCTCACCTAAAAGCAGTATAATCTAATGTGAATTTGACTCTAATCCTCTTGACACACCATAGTCTCACCACATTTTGTTCTCTGCCTCAGTGCACTAGATGATAATCCTTCTGTGGAGGCAGTTTGTAGGTCAAATATGCACTTTCTGTTTATTTTACCTTTTTTTTTTTCTTTTTCGCTCTCTCACTCTGTCTGAGTAGACTGCTCACGTCCTCACGCAGCAGCCTGCCCACACAAATCATCAGATTTAACTTCCATTAAAACTGCTGAGCTTCGCTTTATGTTTGCTCTTGAGGTTTCTTCCTCTCTTACAGCAGTTATCTCCTCTGAAAACCATGAAAAGTTTAAAGGAATAGTTCAACATTTTGGGAAACACACACACGCTTTCATGTTGAGAAGCTGATTACTGCTCTCACATCTGTACTCAGCAGCCGGTTAGCTTAGCTTAGCATAAAGACTGAAAACAGGGGCAACAGCTAGCCTGGCTCTGTCCAAAGGTAACGCTTACTAGCGCCTCTAAAACTCACTAATTAACACGTTTCAACTGTTTGTGTAATCCTGTAGTACAGAAACTGAAGTGCAAACAAATGTGATAATTTGCTGTTTAACAAGGGATTATGTGGCGAACTAATGTTCTTGCATTTATCAACCTGTCTTTTTTAAATTTAGGTTATTGTGTGGATTAAACAACAGAGATATACTGATCTCAACATATCTTTCCAGTCTCTATCCTGGCTCCTGCAACATATTGACCATACGGACATCACTGTGGTATCAACCTTCTCTTTTAACTCTCAGCAAGAAAGCGAATAAGCGTATTTCCCAAATTGTCAAACTATTGCTTTAAAGAGACGATAAGTCTTTCTAATCACAGCAGCACAAGAATAGAGGAGTAAAGAGCCAAAGTAAATATAAAGCTGAAGGTGTTTATGACGTAATTTTATCCCAACAGGCTATTAGACTGAAAAAGGCTAAAAGTGAGGACAGTAATTTATCGAGCTGACTTGAGAGGTGAAAGGATTTGAACTGTTCAAAACCCGTTTCTACTTATCTGTTATGTAAAGCTAATGAAACTTGACTCTGTCATCCTTGGAGGAGAACTGCCCGACATCCAAAGGCCAGTTTCTCACCTTGCCTTTAGGCCTCTTCTTCTTCTAATTTCAGAGTAAACTCCTCACCCCTAACCCTGACCCTGTTTCAGCCTGTTACAGACTGCTTGGTTAGTTGATTACTTCCAGATGGCGTCTCGAAAAGCCCACAGGATTGATTCCATTCACCAGGGCCTTTCAAGGAGCGCTCAGTACAGGGAAGGGTTTCAAGAAAGAAGCGGTGTGTGCGCTCGTGTGTGAACACGCACACAAAATATGCAACAAAATGTGAGAATATGTTCTGTTCATTTGGCACAATTGATGGAAGTAAAATTATGTGTGAAAATAAGATCCCTTTCTCATAATGACACAGCTGAACAGGATGTAGAGGTACCTGTGTATGTTTCTAATTCATAGTTTGAGTGTGAGTTGCCTTGATATTTCAGTGTATATGTTTCAGTACATACATATAAATTATTAGTTTATGAGACCTGCATTACCTAAAGGTTGAATGATGAGAAAAGCTCCAGTGAAAGAATTATAGTTATTGTCCGGGGACTGTTTTACCTCCATAATTCAAACTTTCAAATGTGTTTTTCTTCAACTCATTTCAATATATGTTCTTATTAAAAAGTACAATTTTATACACAGTGTAATTTCATCTCATCACAATAGTAACCTATAAGTATTATACACAACAGTTTCCCAACTATTTTTTGGACTGCATCTGATTTTTTTTTACTTGACGTGACTTGTAGATCAGACGACCAAAGTAATGGCTTGTCTCTAGTGCAGATCAAATATTTGGATTTTAAAACACATAAAAAAATGTGTTTTATCTGCTTTTATCGCCATAGAAAATCTCCCTTCATTTTGGTTCTTCATAATATTAACTAGCTCGTGCCAACAGTAATAGAAAGGCAGCTTTTACAAATGGAGTAGAGGGTGATTTATGGACTGTGGACCTTCCAAAATCACTTTGAAATCAGTATCCTGTGTCGGTAACTATTGCACAAAGAATCTACAAAGTTTAATTATTATTCCTTTTTGTCGAATCATATTGTTTCATCACAGCCCACTGACGAATGTCCCTGGGTCCAGTCCCAGTCTCTGGCCCAGAGATTGGGAACCACTGTTATATATGGTAATAGAATATCTGACAACTTGTGATATGATTGTTATGACTCTGAGCCTTTAATCCAACTATAGCAAATCTAAATTTGGCCTCAGACAGAAAGACAGAAAAAGCTTTTGAATCAAGACCTCTCAGTATTGATTTGCGTGTGTGTGCTTCACCAAGACGCACAATGAAAGTCTTGGACTTTATTGTGTTATCCTTGATATGTGTGTGATTAAATATCTATTTTCACTCTTTTCTCATACAAACTACTCATACTAGGAAGATGACATATTTATGTGTGTGTGTGTGTGTGTGTGTGTGTGTGTGTGTGTGTGTGTGTGTGAGTGTGTGTGTGGGTCCTCACAAGTATAGCAGGACAAACGTGTGTGTGTAGGTGCATGTAAACAGAGATAGAAAAAGATTTAACAGAACAATATTGAATAGAAAAGAAGGAAACAGTAGAAGAACAGAATAGAACAGGATAGAATAGAATAGAATAGAGTCATTACTAGACTCCGTGTGTCTCTGTCCTGCAGGAGGTCAGATAAGTGGCTCTGACACGACGGCTGTATAGGAGAAGAAGCTGCTGGACTTGCCAAACTGTCTCTCCTCACCTGTACAACACAAAAATAAACAGCCATTAGAAACAAGCAGACAAAGTGTGCTTCCTCAGGGTGAATAAATGCGTAATGTAAGTCTTTATGGCTCACCGTGTCTCCAGAGGGGAGGATGGTGTAGTTACCGTGCGGTTCCAGGGGCCTCGGCTGAGCCTCACTGTGGGAAAGAAGCAAAGGCGGCTGCCTCCCGTCTGACCTGCACATCTGCTTCTCGACTTTTCCTGCTCCTCCTCTGGCATCAGAGCTCAGTTTGCGGACGGGGTTGGTGAGCCACTTCTTCAGGGCACTGACAGGGTGCCGTGATCCTCCAGATGAGGAGTGTGAGCCGGGGCTGGAGCTGCCTGAGGCCTGGTGGGGCACAGAGCCCACTGATGGGGCGATACTACCATCACTGCCCGCCATAGAGTACGACTCTGCTGCAGAGAGAGAGTGAGAGGGAGTGAGAGGGAGAGGAAGGGGGAGAAAAGGGGGAAAAGGATTGGGTTAAAATACAGCCGCTAATTGTGGGGTACATCCTCTCAGGTCAGATGGCGCAGACAGATTTCTGCACAAAAATGTTGTTCAATTTCCTGTGTTAAACCCTAACTGTAACTTTAGTAGCTGCAGCTACTGTACCTACCGGTCCTAAATTATTATAAACACAAAAACAGATCTGTTCTCACGACTCATGCATTTAACTGGAAATTTTATACCAGTTAGACTTGCTTGCATTTGTTGTACAGTGTTAAAAGAAAATGTAGCTAAACCAAAAATGTGGTAACAACAACCAAAGAAATCTGTGTAACTCACACAGTTTTTTATTTTTTTTACTAAACTTTACAAGACAGGATGGATGTAAAATAAAATATAACTAAACACAGACGGTCTCATTTTCAATTCAATGACAAAAGCATTATTTGTATTCATAGAGGCAGACCTCATGTTGTGTAGGATGGAATTACGTTTTAATTAGATAAATGCAGAAATACAGGAATATAGACATCCTGTATTTACAGTTTTAACAAAATGTACTTTAAATAGACAGTAAAGGTTCTCGTTATGCAGCAGATTACCCACTGTTAATGTTATGTTATTATGTATGATTAGATTATTATTATTGATGCATAGCGAGAATGTTATTGTTGTTCCCGGTCAAAGAGGAGCTCATTTCAAACTATTTTATAATCAAAATAGTTTCAAAAATTGTCCAGCTTTCTTGAAATTGTACGCACAGTAAGTACAGTCCTTGAGTAATAAATGTATTTGCCACCACTGGTTAAAATTTTAATATTTTTTCCATGGAATCACGACACTGTGAATGCTGGATCTGAAAATCTACACTGGGCTATAAATTACACTATAAATCATTATAGTCCTGCTCGTACCAACTGTGGTGACTGTAAACTCTCTGCGGCTACAACTCTGACCCCTGTTTCACCTACGTGCCGACTTATAATGTGAACAGTGGATGAATCATTCAAAGGTTCGAGGGAGTTTTTTGGATTCTGTGACTTCAAGTCATTTAAAACTGATCTCATCACGTCTGCGCTGATCTGCCCTCGATCTACTACCCAGGCTTGACCAACTCTGGAGCTGACACCCTTTTTACGCCACAGCTGGATCTTGTTTCCCGCTTTAAGTCTCTAGACTGTGGAAACTGGTACCTAATCTTCAACCACACTGTTTTAATCAGGCATCCTAACAGCAACATTTCACTCTGTTCTGCTGATGGTAGCAAAGTGGAATCTTTCAGGAGCCCCACTTTGTCGTTTTGGACTCTTCCCAGAAGCCACTATTCCCTGTCAGCACATTTATGTAAGCTGTAATCATAATAACAAGCTTTCAAGAAGCCAGTGAAAATCTGGGTCAGCCATTTGCCAAAACTGCCTGATACAGCTATTAAACAAGACACCATATTGACAGTAAAATACTGAATGATGTGTTTTTCTTCCTGCTCCATTTAAGCTCTCCTTCTATTTATTCTTCTTATTCTTCCCTAAATACTTCATCCACCGTTCATGACACTGGCTTTTTTGTGTTGTGCTTTTATTCACATATATGTACTGTATATGCTGGTCCCTTGAGCTGACTGTCAGACAAAAGTTTAGTCTCCCATAAAACAATCTAGACATTTATATCAGGCTTCAATAATTAATTTCAATGATTAAACTAATTCATCATCTGGCAAAGTCACATTCCATTACTCATTTCAGTAATGGGATGATATAGAGGGAAGGGAGGAGGGTCAGGGTGTGTGTGTGTGTGTGTGTGTGTGTGTGTGTGTGTGTGTGTGTGTGTGTGTGTGTGTGTGTGTGTTTCTGTTGATCCTTGGGGTAAGGTTTGAGAGGTCCAAATGAATCTTATCACAATTCATGCTGACCAACAATAATCAATCAGTTTAGGACGATAGGAGAAAGGAAGCTGATTGAGAAAAACACAAAGTACAGCTGACAGTGATGGGAAGGTCATTAGTTTTGCAAATATCTTGTTCATAAAACAAAGTTCTGCAGCAACTGAAATTTTGAAGGTTCAATCATTATAATTCATCCTGAATGGAAAGCTTGCACCAAATCAGTCCATTAGACATTGAGACAAGTTACTAAAAATAATTTAAATAATGTTCACCTGCTGTTGGCACTATAGAGGGAAAGTCAGGGGATCAACAGTGTCATTAGGATTCATCCTCTGGGACCATGAGCGTCTGCGCTAAATTTCAGAGTCCAATAGTTATTGAGATATTTCATTCTGGACCAAAGGTATAGACCTATCAATCAAGCCTGTGTTGTCAAATCCAGTCTGTCTCACAATCTTCACTGCATACCACTGTCTCTCTCATGTATTTCCTGTCACTTTTCACAGTAGTTTTGTTTCGCTCAGTATAATAAGAAGAGACCAAACATCCCAACAATTGACCAGAAAATGTCAGACTGGCTTTACCAGCCAAATCCTCAACTATGTGACCCAAATAAAAACAGAAATTCACTTTTTGCAAACATCTACAAAAGTCCACATACACACAAATATAGCCATCTGGTCTCCTTGTTGTTGTTGTTGTTTTCTATCAAGGTCAGGCCATACAGGACCACTAATGACCATCTCACCATCTGTTGAAATGATACAAGTGCGCCATACTGCAGGTTTTCCTGCGAAAACATCGACACTTTCTCTGAACTGACCCATAATTGTGTGTGATGGTCACTGTGACGTCCAAATCACTGCTGAGCTGAGCAACTCAGCATGTCGTGTTTGTTTGAGACACTTATGTAATGTGTCATTTTCCCACGGAGCAACAGCTGGAGCACCATCCGGACTGCAGGGAGTGTCAGCAGTGCGTGCAAGCATGCATGCTGTGAACGCATCCTCACAGGCGGGAATTATGGACATCCAAATGATATTGAACACTTTTATGTTGTGTAAACCTTGTGTCGATGAAAATAGTGAAACATTAATGTTTTATTATTTTTTCTCACACTTCAGCGAGGCTGATCAGTGTGACTTGTCAGCTGTGGAGGTGGCTTCGTGTGTAACTCAAATTCTCTAGTGCATGCAGATTGATGGATGGTTTAAGGTTGGGAGGGGTTTGACTCTCTCTGTGACCCCATTGGCTCAGACAACACACCTACCCAGATGGAAAGAGATGGCAGCTAACAGGACCAAACATTAGCACGGGGTCAGTCAACCTGCCAGTAATCCTGTTCTGTTGCACTGAAGCACTATCAGCTCAAACACTGCCAGCAAATTGTACAACCCTGCGGCTTGACAGTTTGAAATGCGAGAGCAGAAACTAACTTGCTGCTGAAATTGAGCAGACTGTTTGTGTAGTTTTTGGAATATTTTTTTATTTCCGTTCACTACGGAAAAGGAAAGTCATTTGGCTTTACTTAGATTATGCATTTTACTTTGTGATTTCCTACATTTCCATATCCACACTTCCTCACATTGTCTTCAGTTGTGCAGTTAATTTACTGACCCATACAAAAGCTATGAATGATGTGAGCATATGAGCAATGTGCAGGAGTTTTGTGTCTTAGACCTGCAGGTGTTCAGGTGACTCTGTCCGCTCCTGAAGAGTGGCTTAATGTAACTTTAACTCTACATCTTTTAATTGGTAGGTC
The DNA here is from genome assembly GCF_002814215.2 of Seriola lalandi dorsalis. Taxonomy (NCBI): domain Eukaryota; kingdom Metazoa; phylum Chordata; class Actinopteri; order Carangiformes; family Carangidae; genus Seriola; species Seriola lalandi. The sequence continues at coordinate 610,189 of NW_019525245.1, read as the reverse complement.
ATTTATGAGTAAAGTGGCAGTTTGTCAATTAGAGTAGGACATTGTCTGTCATCAATGAACAATATGACGTGATGCAATTTAATGAGGAATTAGTATCCATCGCTGAATCACAATGTGTAATTGCAACGGGTGGATATTATCCACTTGAATTACTTTTGGTTGCCTTTAAACCAAAACACTGAGACTCTATGTCACGGCACAGTTGAGGGCTAAGTGGCATAATTACACATAGAGTTACATTATAAAACTAAACTGCTTTTATATTGTTGGATGTATAAAGAGAAGACCGTTCTCATGATAGAGTACATTTGTGCTTATCTGGCTCCGATGGGAGAGCGAGTGCTGCTTCCATGACCTACTTTATATCATGGAAGTGCTGTTGAGGTGGTCTCTCTCTCTCTCTCTCTCTCTCTCTCTCTCTCTCTCTTAAGGCAGATGGTTTGGAGACAGTTAACTACTTCCCCCACTCAACCCCATAAATGGTCACAGTCAGTAACACCAGGAATTATTGAGAAGCTGTTGGACCGCTGCTTCAAAGAGCATGATGACACTTCACCAGCTCCAAGCATGACTAAAGCTTTGCACATGTTACGTGCCAGGCCTTCACTTGTGTGCCACGTGTATATGGGACCTGATTGCTGTTGGTGTTTCATATTATGTGCACAGTGTTGGATGAAATCATCATTACTGATATCAGCGCCAACGATTTGGCGCTCAAAAGGTCTGCTTCACTTCCTGTTGAAATACTGCCAAGAAAAATATCTCAATCCACATCGCTGTCATCAACAAACCTACAAATCATCCACTCTCACATTGTCTGCATCCATTCAATCCTTAGCAGGATTAATGCACAGTTTATCAATCTGGGAGAGTGACAGTTGAATAGACCCCCCACACTCACACACACACACACACACACACTCTCACACACACACACACACACACACACACACACACACACACACACACACACACACACACACATAAATATGTCATCTTCCTAGCTCCACATTACATTTTAATTCCAGGCACAGGACCTTTAGCATTTACATGCTAATGTTTAGGTCCTTGCTTTATTGCATTATGTCACTGTCGCAGGTAAAATACAGAATGGAGCTCAAGCTTAAACCAGGGTCACATTAGATCGACCACCTACTCACATACTCATCTCTACTCTATCCTATGGTATAAATTTGGATGCAGCTGCTACCAACAGCTTTGACTTTTCAGTCGTTGGCCTGAACTGCCTGAAAAAAAAATAGTGTGAGGTGTGAGAATGCGATAAATGTCTTCAGGTGATGTCAACGTTGGTTCCGGCTGAAGTCTGAAAATGAAAACATCTGTGAGTGTAGCATTAGAAAGAAGAGAGCTTAACAGACTATACTGCAGCCTGGTCGCTAGCTCTGGCTCTCCTGCATTGATTCTGATACTTTTTAAACTGTCCTTGGTGAGTTTGACAGTGTTAGTTGTTAATCAGACCAGCGTGTGTCTTTCTGATCTATGACAAGAATGATTATGATTAATATCCCTTCACCCTCACATGTGATTACATCCTGCATGTTGACAATTGACCCAGTTGGAGTCTCTACAATCCTGTCGGACACCACTTCCTTTTTCCCACGGCACTGCAGGCTGCTGAATCTCGCTCGTACACTGTGGTCACTCTTCTTACTGTAGTTTTTGTCTCTCACCCCAAAAAATCATCTCAGTCTACTCCATCTCCTCTCAGTGAAGGTCTGGCTAAGGTCAGGTTTGAGTTCAGGTTAAAACTGAGTATTAAATGCAACACACAAGTTTCACAGGTCTTTGCACTGGCATAAGACAGCTCCCTCCTTACAGCTGCCCCGAGTCCTAACTGAACATGAAGAAACAGAACTGAGAGACTATGCACCATAGAGCTGGAACAAACGTCCAGAGGACAGAAGACTTGTCCCTTCTTTGACTATACCTCTAAATTGAGGTTTAAAATGTTTACTTTCTCCACTGCCTTTGACTAAACTTTAAACTGTCAGCACAACATTGACATATTATCATCTTATACAGAATTAGCATTTAGGTGTCTGTGTCTTGGTCTCAAACATTTACTCTGGGTAAATATCTGGCTCTTTAGCTGATACAGGCTCCACTATGTTCAACAGCGAGTTGCTAACTTTGTCTGTCTGCTGTTTGGTGCTAAGCAGTGAGCATGCAGCAGGTTTCTCAAAGCTTTTGGCTGAAAACAGGTGTCTGCTGCAGCTGTTATGTGCACGTGTATGTTGCTGAGAATGAATCAAAACAGTGAACTTGAAAAATGAGCTGAAAGACACTAAAACGCATAGTCAGGTGATCATTCTCTGTTAGTTTGTCACTACTTGTTTCTGTTGTATTCTTCCTGTCAAGGGTTTCTATGCTTTAAATGAGCATTTTATTGTTTTCATCCATATCTCATGTTTTAATGCATTATGTAAAGCACTTTGAATGCTGACAAGGAGATTGAGTTGTCTGTGCCTGCTGGACCTTTCCCTTGTAGGGACACAAGACCACATCTCACTGACTAATTGAGCGCTTTAATGCAAATCCAGTTCAAATAAAGATCAGCCAGTCCAGTGGTTCAATGACAATATTAGAGCAAAACACCCAGCAATCAAATTCAAAAATGCAAAATGGCTAAGTCGATATGTAGTCTACCACATATGTATGTGTTCTGTGTAACTAAACACTTTTGTGCTTGTTAGTCATCATGTTTACTTCTTCACATACTGGCAGTGACAACCTCACACACACTGGTGGGCTAATGGACTATTAGTCATGCTGGTTTCTGAGCCAGAGTGATGCATGTGTAATGAGACAGTGAGATTGCTGGCAGGACATTCAAGTAAATTTCCAAGCAAGTTTCCCAAACATACTTTATCCCGATGGTGTTTCTCTTTGGCTCACGGACATTGTACCAAATGAAATGACACACTCATTGAGAGAGGGGTTGCAAAATGAAGAAGTAATGGGGAAGAAGTCTTCAGGGGAGGTAGAGTGACATCAAAAACCCAAGTGCACATAAGAACAACTCAAAAACGAAGCAAAGGCTGCCCAGCAAAAGTACATCACTCCTTGAAAAGGTATGGAGGAAGAGACAAACAGAGACAAAAAAAGAGAGCCGATACTACCCTGACTTTGATTGCTAGTCTTTCTATAAACACAAAGCAAACTCATCCACAGACTCACAAACAGACAAAAGAAGGTATTTTTAGAGTCACAGGGTTGAAAACATCTTGTATAACAGCAATACTGGCATCACGTCACGCAGGCGATGTGTATCCCAGAGAAAAGTGCCATAGATGTTCTATTAAGCTTTGTGAACAAAGGTGAGAAAGCAAGGCATCTCAGCACACAAGTGTTTTCATTTTCACATTTCACACGTCTATTTGTGGGTCTGTCAGAGCAGTGGAGGTCACGGAGGAGCTGCTCTGTAATCACTCCCCGAGCAACTGGAACAACTGAGGATTTAGGAGTCGAGGGCAGTAATGGGACGTGTTTACGTGTCTATGTATGTGCCTGTGTGTGTGCATGCTCAAACATGTGTGTGTGTAGAGCTGCCTTTCCTCTGAAACAGTGGTCACAGTAGTGTGGGGGTACAGATTAGGGAAATCACTTTCTGTTTTTACCTGCTGCCACACACATATATCACACAGAACCGCAGTCAGAAATGCATCTGATATGGAAAAACTACAACAACAAAAAAAACTAACCCTACAGCAGGAACAAAAAGATAAGAGAGCAAAGTCTTTGTAATGTAAACTAATGCCTTCATCTCATAGTATTTAAGATTTGTGCTATGCTAACTGCCAAACTGCTACATATGTATTCCCAAAACTGACGAAATGTATGAAAAGTTATCTGATTTCTCCAAAATATGAAAATATATAACATATATAAATATATCAATGAATGATATTGTTAGTTAAATAATTAAAATGGAGCATAAAAATAAAAACATTTAAGCTCCAAACAGAAAAAAAAAAACATCAATCACTGATTGGTTACTCATGTAACCGTAGCTAAAGCATTTTAGCTGCACAGTTACCGAGTCAGCTACTTGGACGTTCACAGACACTGTCACTCTTGTCTTCATCAAGAAGCACAGTAAAAAACTTGGACTGTGTTATCCTTGATATGTGTGTGATTTAATATCTATTTCTCTTTTCTCATATAAACTGTGTGTGTGTGTGTGTGTGTGTGTGTGTGTGTGTGTGTGTGTGTGTGTGTGTGTGTGTGTGTGTGTCTGTGGTTAGGGGTCTAGTTTTTTATGGAAAGGAATGTCGGGACAGTGACTCATTGACTCTTGTGTTTCCATGATTCGGTGATCAGAAGCATTTTCAGAGACACTCCAAAGATCCAGATGTGACTCTATCACTGTTTTTGTTTGTGTCTCTTTGGAACATGAATCACTCACTGGGTTGCACCTCTTGTTGTACCTGTATCACATCACTTCCCAACACAGCCTGAAAATTTACAGAGAATCAAACCTGAAGACAATTTGTGAAAGTGACTCTGTACCTTGTCTCTAGGTAAAAATCCAAAATCAAAACCTGTGTTATTTTTGGGAATGCTCTCTAAAAGTCTATTTTGGTATTTCATGCGGTTATGCAAATTTAAAGGAATAATCCGCTGTTTTTAGCTCTCTATCCCCTTAATGGTAGAAGCAATGATCAATAAAGAGCATCAGCACTCTCAGTATCTCTAACCCAGAGCATCCCAGATGTCAAGTAGCCCACCATGGTGTAATCAAAGTCCACATCTCAAAATAGAAGACAAACTTAAGTCAAGAGGAAATGAAAAGGCAGTTTTCTAGCTACTTTCTGCAGTTACTGTTTCTATAAACTGATATTTGCTGACAGCATCCTGCCCAGTGGTAACACTGTTTGCTTGGTTGCTAAATCTGGCTGAGGTAGTCACCAACAACAGCAAATCAGTAGGATTAATATAGGGATTTTCACGTTTAGGCTAATCCCTCCTACTGTCAAAATATTAGCCATTGCTTGATTGTTGTACATACAGTATTGCATTCACACAATTCTACAAACCACAAACACACAACAGGTAAAACTGTAGGATGCTAATTAGCCTCTCAGACCCATGAGGTCTATAATTAGCCTCAAGGGGTGTATATCTGGTGTGTAGTAGAAATGGTTGACACCAGTAAGAGCTGGGTTGTAAGTGGAGGTGGTTTTTAGACCATCTCTGAGTGTATTTCACACGTTCTTTTGGCCATTTTTCTACAAACTTAGGTAACATTTGAGGTTGCCATAACATCCACAATACAAGGAGTGAAGCATTCCTTCAAGTAGTCTAATCTCCGTCCATTGGCTACCACATTGTTGTTTATATAAACCTCCAAGCAGGTGGAGAGGAGGGAGGACACATAATAATCTCCACTTTGTCCCTAAATTTTGCATTAAACATGAAGGACATATGCAGCAGGTGCCTTACATAACTTTGCCCAGACAGCATCATCCTCTGTTTTAGAGTAATCTACTACAGGCTGCAACCCTCTTAGTAAGACTGGAAAGTAAATGAATGGAAAATGTAACATTTTGGGAAATAAATGTGCAAAGAAAGATTGAGTAGATTTTATTTTACTTTATACCATATAAAAACCAGCTCTAAGAGAAAGGGACACCTGAGTGCATTGGCTATGATTACAAAACATGATGTACAATTAACAAAATTAACTGTCTGCAACATCTTTGGGAAGTCAGAAAAACAACCTAATATACTAAATATGAGTAAAAAGGAAAATCCTTTAAACTTGATGTGCAGACTTTATCCCACGGTCAGAAAACATCTACAATAAATCTCCTCCTGAAGAGCGGAGCATCTACGTACCTCTGACTCGGACAAAGCAGCAGCCACATTTGCTGAGCAGTTTTCTGAACAGGTGCTGACACCCACACCCTCGCTGGTGGTGACCCCCTCTCATGATGATCCACTCCTGCTGCTAGACCCAATACTATCAGAAGCAGGCATAGTGCTGGAAGGACACACACATAAGCACATGCATACACACTATTCCTGTGGTAATCCCATGAGGAGATGAGAGGAAAAGTGTCCACAGTGCTCAACAGTCATTGTCCAAATCTGAGTACAAAAACCCTGAGACAAAAATGCTGTTACTATCCCATGATTTGAAGACAAACAGCAGCAGAAAACCAGAGAGGCCGTCCTCTCCTCCACTCCCGAGCCTCTCTGTGTGGTCAGATAGTGGGCAAAGATTATGAGAGGGACCAAAAGTAAGTGAGGGAGCGACAGAGAGGCAGGGAAGGGGAGGAGCTGTGATGAGGGAAGGGATGGTAGCTAACATGCTGCACTGCTGTGCCAGCATCTGTTTCCCTGTCCCACCTCCTCCCGTTTGTCCTTCTTCCCCTTCTGTTCACCCTCCCCTACATCTTCACACCTCCTCATCAGCTTCCCTTCTCTTCTCTCTACAGTCCTGAGCAATGAAACATAAATGGACTTTCCAAGATTTCCATCCGTACAGATTAACTCCCCATTCAATGACAAATTTAGTAGAAAAATTCATGGTACCCCAAAGAGGAACTTGCTGATCCCCTGAATTTTCATTTCAGGCCATCAGTGGATCAAAGTTTTCATTTATCTATTGAAATATCACAACATCTACTGGATGGGTCAGCACCAAATTCTGTGCGGATATTCGTGGTCTCCGAGGGATGAATGCTCTCTTGCCTTTTCCTCTAGCGCCACCACGAGGGGGACATTTGTGGTTTTGAGTGAAATGTCTCAATGACTTTAGGATGCAGTGTCACACAATTTGATACACACATTTATGTCCTCTTCAGGGAGATGATTTTGGTGATCCCCAAACTTTTTATTTAGCACCATCATCAGGTCAAATTTTTTATTTGTCCAATATTTTGGTTTATGACCAAACACTTGCAAAGCCAATAACGTTCACTTTCAATGGATCATGGGATAATGTACAGGGTAGGGAAGAAGAGAAAAAAAATACAATATACTTCTACTACACAAAGTTATAGTTTTGTGAGTGAGAGAGAGAGAGTGAGAGAGAGAGAGAGAGAGAGAGAGAGAGAGAGAGAGAGAGAGAGAGAGAGAGAGAGAGAGAGAGAGAGAGAGTGTGTGTGTGTGTGTGTGTGTGTGTGTGTGACTTTAAAAAACTGAAAATGGATAATTTAAAATCACTCTTTAGTTGAGCTGTCCACCAATCATTAATATATGTAAACTGTACAGAGATGTCACCAGTTGACATCAGTTCATTTTAAGGGGTCAGAAACATTGGAACCACTGTTTAAAGTGAAGAGGAAATTCAAAACATCCATGGAAAATTCACTTGACCTCTGCTGCAAATCAGGCGTGTGTGCACAAATATCATTGCAATTCCTCTGCAAGTGTTTCTCTGTGTGTAAGTGACTGTGTAAAGCTTCCAGTAAAACTTTATAAAAACAGCCTCAATGATTCAGTTGTACTGACACTTGCAGATCAACAAAGATGATCGATCATTAAACTGGCAAAGGACCTTCTGCTCTAATCAGCAGTGCAGCTGCTCTTTCTTGTTACCACAGGTACCAAAGCATTTCCTCTGCTGTGGACAAACCAACATGTGGAAATATCCAGCAAACGACAAACTGAGCTGGCAGGATAGAAGCAGGCCGATTTAATCTCAAAGCAAAGATTAAGTATTCATGACTAGATGATCTTCTGTGTACAGCTGTCCAGGCTCGTGGCAGCCGGTAGTGTGAGTCAAGGAGATTTATGCATAAACTCATACGAACCCAAACAAGGACAAAGTCAGCGAAGAAGAAAGAAAAAAAAATACATAAGAACTTGCCTCCAATACAGCTGCTGTTTCTATGAGACACGCGAATATTACACAGTTCCACGCAGACAGTTACACGGTCATGTCACAAGTTGACCAAAACAACCCTCGAATCTCAATCCACCGAGGACAGATTACAGCTACAAAAACATCAAAATGCTCTTGCTCTCTTTGCCATCAAGTTAAGCTTTTAAAAACTCTGCTGAAATGATGATCCCTGTGAGCTGAAAAGCACTGATCTCCCCCACAATGTAGGATTATTGTATGTGCATGCATGTGTATGTGAGCGTGCAAATGCCTAATTAGTCAATATCTAATCATCAGGCCAAGGACATGCGTTGCTTTAAGTGTTTTAAATCTTAAAGTCATCTGTGATGTTTTGAGTGCAAAGTGCAACATGTTCAGTCAAATCTCCGACGTGACGACTGTTCTTCTTTTCTGTCAGATAGCTCCCCACTATGGGTGACATAGGAAGTGCACACAGCAGTAAACTACTGTATTTCCCTGTATTTGCCGAAGACATGGGAGCAGCAGATGAACCCACAGTGTTACCTTTGCATCCTGCAGCCACACCGGATTTCCTTGTCCACTTGAACTGTGTCCTGATGTCCTGATTGTTTTCAGTGGACAACAGTTTCTCCCGGCTGGTGTCTGAAATCTTATGAAAAGGACAGACGAGAGTAAGTGGGTGAAGCAATGAACAAAATAAGTTGAAATTTAACATTTAATTGTGGCTCTATTTGTGATGTGTTTGCCTGATAGGTTTAAGGGTAGGTAGAACAGAACAGAAAAAAGAGATGGAGCTAATTATACCACTTGTCTACTCTATTTCACCTTTCTCTCCCCACCCTTCTGTCTTTCCTATTTTTGCTTCAGTTTAAGTGGTTTTTTATCTTATCTGTGGAATTTCTCTGAGAGGACGAAACTGATTGGGAGACAGCACAACATCAAACCAGAGGGTCAAAGAAGACTAATGCTGAAGAATAAGTCAGGCTTCATATCTAGTTACTGCCATACAAAAATGTCCTTAAATGACTCAAAGACCTTAATGAAGGCAAGATAGTTGAAAAAGTTTGTGGGATGAATTGACGAAGAATTCTGGAGGTTGTTCAATTCTGATGGATTTGCATCCAAAACCTGAAAAAATGGGAAGCACTTCCAAAAAATGTTTCTATAACAGATTATTTCTATAATAATAAAAAAAATCAACCCTATATTATATAACTTAGCTTTAGATTCATATTTACAAGGATAAAAATCTAATTATGTTACTATGCACAACATATGGTACAGATAATCGGATACAACAAAATGTAGCATGCATAAAACACACAGTATGCATCCTACTCAATTACATTTCACATAATTTCAGAATATATTCCCATATGATTATTATGAGCAGCCCATGTTGTTAAGTTTTTAGCAGTTATTGCCATCACAACATTTGAACAATGTAGGACTCATGAACCAAAGACACTCACTTTATCAACCCTGTATCCCAGAAGCTGTTCAGTCCTGCCTTGCACTTTGGCCAAAGTGTTCATTTTGCATCCCTTGCTCTTCTGTTCTCCTTGATTTGTACTAATGTGGTGTCCCTTTTTCTTCACCTTAAGGTCTATAAATTCTGTCTCATTCCTCTCTCCTCATTCAAGCATCTATGCCTGATTCATTGGTTTTTGTTTGATAAAAAGGCAGAAAACAAGTTGAAAAGGCTTCAGAAAAAGATCCCTGCTATCCTGCTTGACGTCCAACAGAAGGACAAAAAGAGACAATTTATGTTTTGCACCAGATCCTTTTCTCTTCTGGGCAGATGAAGACAGCTGGTCAGTTGCAGTGTTATGTGTCCTCAGGCCCTTCAGCATAAGAAGGGGGCAATCTGTCAGGACAGGTCCAGCCACGTCCCACAGGTTCCATAGACTCATTTCAGTTTCTGTGACCATTCCCAAAGCAGGAGCTTTAACTAACCCAACTAACTAACTTATTATCATAGGAAAGACCTGATTGTACCATCATCTTTTTGTTATTTGTCCTGATTTCAGCTCCTACACTCTGCACTGAATATAGTGAAATTCTCATAGACCTCACTTTAGAGCACACAGAGGCATTTCACATTTAATTAATGTCAATACAGTTTGTTGTTTGTCATATCGAGGACAAATATAACTGCTCATCAGTTTCACCTCATGAGGACCACATTATAAAGGCTAAGGTCTGAGATTAGAGCCTGTGAACAGTGAGATCCCCACCCTGTGGTAAATCTGAGAAACACCATCACTCAACCTCGGCTGCAGCCGTCGTTCAAACTGTTCAAAAAGTTTTGTTGCCGCTGTCCTGTTTTAACTATTGAGTTTGTAATTCTGACCCATCTGTTGAAAGCACGTTGGTCACCTCTGATGGGATTTGATTGTCTGCTGGTCAGTCTTAACAACTAATTAGATTCCTCTGTCTTAAGCAGCTTATGGTAAACATTTTATACATTTACAATTGGATTAATGACTTATTTGTGGATCAAACACTAACACTATACACGGTTTCTGTGTTTTAATAAGAGAGTTTTGCATGAAAGCATCATATGTGACGGGAGACAATGTGTGGTTGTTGTTGGCATGTCACTGTTGTTCCACCTTCAGGATTTCTCTTCCATGTTTTTCTGTTTATGTTCGCGTTTATCTTTCAAATAATGATGATGATTTGTGCCATCATGGTGTGGGTCAGATGTTCCTATAACTGTTTATCAGACAGTTGTAACAATGGAAATCCACTTATATTCCAAAATAAATACATAACAGGAGAAAAACGTCAACTTCAAGAAACTCTCTTCAGTTTAGCTAATTAAAGAAAAAAGGGATAAGTACCAGGTGGTACGGAAATCACTAGTGTTGTGCTGAAAGATGAAAATGGCTAGAGCAGTAATCCTCTCCATAAAGCTGTTGTAAGTGGGATGAGCTAAGCACAGGAGCTGAACACACAGTGTCTCTGTGAAGACTCTGTGAAGACTCCTCCTCTCAGTTTTATGTCATCACGACAATATGTGGGATGGAAATGGGTAAAGTACCTCTATTTACAGGCCCAGGAGAAAAGTGTGACCTCTCGGCTGCTCAGAAAACACAGTGGGAGTGATAGAAGAAGTCAGAACTCGAGGAAGTCAATACTCATCCACAAGAAGCCACGGAGCTGTGACATAGAGAGATTTACAGCTGTTTGAATACCCTCTATGGTAAGTGTATATTCTTTATGTTGATATATCAGTGTCAGTTAGTTTGTCATAGTGATTGTACATACATTATGATTATGGATGCTGCAGTTCTCACTGGTTTTCTTCTGTTTAATGAAACTGAGCTGGCCTCACATGTCTGTACTCAAAGATTCTTGAACGTTTATCATATGAAGACATGATTTCTTGTACAACACGTACATAACGGGTAATGATTGGGTCGTGAAAACGTTTGGAAAACTACTGTCAGTGCTCCCCTTTATAGATGTCAAATATTCCTAAATCACAGTTCTGTTGTTTTGATTTCACAGAAACACTTATGTTCTACTGTACACCTTTGTTTGTGATGAAGCGCCCAATATATGTCAGTTTGAAAAACACGCACAAAGAAAAAATACTGTATTCATTAGTTTTGTTCGTTTTTAGCCATTTTGGCCTCAGAGAGTCAAAACACGAGTTGACCAGGGCCACATGTGACTGGGGTTATTCTGAGTTGGTTTGTTCCTCATTTAGCTCTCCTGTATGTTCAACAGGGGTTTTAAATGCTGATCCAGTTACTCAACAGTAAAGGCACGCTGAGCACATATGGCCACGCCCACTCCATGACACACAGATAACACATTCATAATCCCTGACTGACAGACTCAGCCTTTGTCAATGTGTCAGAAAGCTAACTTTTGATCCGTCAGATCTGAGGCCTTACATATCCAGTATGTTGTGATTCACCAACAACTTTACTCCTACAGTGAGGAGATGATTTTAACTTGGCATTATGTGTAATTACGGAGAGATTTCCAGGGAGGAAAAATTCATCCTTGCTGAGTTTCCATCTCTAAAGCACACCTGATTGCACCTTTGTTGCTATAGACAACATCCAGTAGTTTCTGCCCAACTGGTTACTATTTTCTATTCTATTTTCTTGTGTAGATGTAGCCAAAGGACACAGAACCATCTTACCTGTTCTGTTGTTGGAAGATGGCCACTGCAGCAGAGGACCCCCACCTGGGCTCAGGCCCCGATGAGGACGACGTGTCTCTGTCAGGGGGCGAGTCCGATTCGGACAGCATCCTCTCTGATGACTCGGTGCTTCCAGACTACAGGCCGGAGACGAGTAATGGGCGTGCAGCATCAACACTGTATCAAGCATGCGCCCGTAACGAACCTTTCTCTCTACGTAAAGTTCTGGAGAGAGGGGTCACAAAAGAAGAGGTCATGGAGCTGGACATCAACAGCTGGGTGAGAGTCTAATTCATGATTGTAAAAATTCACACACAAGCTTTGGCACGATCTGATATCTTATGGTATTGTCACTATCATTGGCTATTACTAACAGAATGGCTTGATGGTGGCCTGCTGCAAAGGTTTCGTGGACATTGTATATGGGCTTCACAACTGTCCCTTTATAGACATAAACCACCAGGACAACGAAGGCAACACTGCACTGATGATTGCAGCCCAAGCAGGTAAGTTGCACCTACACACAGGACATTAACACAAAATTTTACTTAATGCATACAGTAAAGGTTAAGTTTAGTAGATAAATATATAGTAGATATATATAAAGTGCAACACAAACGACTGAACAGCCTCAAAAATGTTGTAATTAAATAGTGGTAATTATCATCTATAGCATTATGTGACTTATATAGACTGAGAACTGTAAAGCTTTAATAATTTAATTTGATCTAGATGAACCAACCAATCCCACATAATATCTTCATCTGAGCAGCAGAGCCAGTTTTCAAATGTTACACATCTTCTGACACAATGCTGATCTATCTCTCCATCTCTCCAGGTCATATCAACACAGTCATGTATCTCCTAAACTACTATTCTGGTATAGACACGGAAATAAAGGATTGTCGTGGTTTCACGGCCCTCATCAAAGCTGCTATGACCGGCCGCAATGACGTCGTGGCTGCCCTCGTAATGGCCGGTACGTGAGAGCAGGGTACAGCTGTGAACTTTTCTGGCATAAATGCTATCAATGATACATTACTTTCTTTCATGCACATCGTAAATACTGATTAATAAATTAAGGCACAATGTATCCTCTTAAATATTTTGGTTTGACATTCATTTTGATCAATTTCTTTCAAAATGTGCATATATCTTTTGGAAAAAATACATTTTAAGACCTCAGAAGCACATGAACAACTCAGCCTCACATTTTCTTGCTCATAAAATAATGTTTGTCACAGCTAAAAGACATTGTATATTTGCACTTCTCAGATGACTGTTAGAACTCTTTCTTCCCAGGATTTAAGGTACACAGAGGGCCCCATTTTAACACAGTTCTGGCTTATTCATCCACCGGTGAAATAACCTTTGACTTTTGACAATGATGTACCCATATAGAAGCTGCTGTACTATGATATTAATAGATCTTTTTTTTGAAACCCTGACATTAGCTCATTAACCAGGACTCCTATAGCTCAAAATGAACAGTTGCAGCACTGGTGGTGAGAATAGCCTGCTAACTCTGTTTGCGAGTGAATGTGCCAGTGACGCCAGACCGGTTTAAGGGATCATTCTGAGGTCATTATCCAATCTTAACACAACCCCCAGTAATCACTGATTTACTAGTCTTGCAGGCTGGTTGTAGATTAGCCACTTGCAGAGCTACTTTTAGACTGCACACGTTTCCTAAAGTCTCTGCAACTCATCATTTATTGTTCAACACTGCAGCTAGGGCTGGACAATATGACCTGTGGCATGATAAATTGTGACATTTACAGTAATAACAATATACGCATGTATAAATTTGGCAGCCCAGTCCAGCTGGACTTTTGGACTATACTGTGGATTGTTTGGACTGTTGGTTGAACTCTTAATTAGAAGTCCCTGCATGCTAGTTTATCGGCGAGGCTTACAAGGATATTTCCCTGTAAACTAGAATGAAGCCATTGTTAATGTTATTAATGACACCAAGCCCATTGGTCAGCCATGAGAAAGGCCAAAGGGCTCTCCGAATCACTTTAGAAAAAGAAGCTGAAAAGAAGAAGCTTATTCACTTTTAAATTAAAATGAACCCTTGTTTTTTCCAGGGGCTGACATTCATGCAGTAGACTCTACAAAAGGAAAATGTGCTCGGGACTGGGCACTGAAAACAGGTCGTTATGAGACCTTGCATCGCCTCCGCCGCCTGAATATGCGACCGAAAGCTGAGCAGTTCTGTGAGAGTTATGTCCCTGAGTGGCCTGAGCTCAAGGAGAAGGTAGCCAAGGCCATAGCTGAGAAAACCGCAAGGGAAAAAATTACCCAGCATATAAAAAATACCTTTGGATTCAGAATTCCTCGTGACCCACAAGACAATGGGGTCTTCGACCACATGGTGCGCATGACCACAAGCATCCATAGTCCCCTAATTTCAACTGGATGCCGTCCACTCTGCCCAACAAGCCCTCCAGAGGTGGGGAAGAGGCGGCTGGCTGTACCGGAGCTGGTGAAGAAACACCCAGATAAGGAGCTAGAAGAGAGCTCGGTATGCCACAGCAACGGCTCCGTGTCACACATCATTCCCACAATCCACTCTGCAGAGTCCATTGCTACCAGGTGCTGCACCGACACAGAGCGGCGAGGAAGCATCCTCTCACTGGCCTCCACCAAAGTCGCTACTACATTTATTCCCCGCAGTATGGCAAGAAGGAACAGCGTGTTCCCCTCTGGCTGCATCCCCCAGATCAACATCAGCAGGCCTACAGAGGCAACGCCAAAGAAAGAAAAGAAGAAAAAGAAGAAGAAGGAAAAGGGATTCCTGGAACCCCCCAAGTGGAAGTACAAGGAGATCAAGGACGAGAAAAAGAGGGAAAAGAAAAAGGCTGAGAAAGATAAAGCAGAGAAAGAAAAGGAGAAAAAAAAGGAAAAAGAAAGCAAGACGGCAAAAAAATAGTTGGTTGAAGAAAGGGCTCTTGGTAAATGGTAAATGGACTTGCACTTACAGTATATAGCCCTTTTCCAGTCTTACTGACCACTCAAAGCGCTTTACAATGCTTACGCATTCACCCACTCACGCACACATTCATACATCACACTGATGGAACAGCCATCAGGGGCAAATTGGGTTTTGCTATCTTGCCCAATGACACTTTCACACGCGGACTGGAGGAGCCGGGGATCAAACCAACCACTCTCTCTAATTAGTATACGACCTGCTCTACCTCCTGAGCCACAACCACTGCCAGCCCCCACCCCACCCCCCCACACAGGCACAGCTCTTCTGCTTGAGAACTATATCATTTTGAAAATGTGTTCAACTCAGGGACTGAAACTGAAACCAAATATCTTGGAAACATTCAGCGAATACTGACCATATAACCTAAAGGGGAAATAGGTACAAGAGGAAATATTTTTTCCTTCGTAAGACTGACTGACAGAAGACCTCAAATGAGAACTGTAAAGACTCTTCAGGAGGATTTTTGAAGCTTTTAGTCTGTCTAAAAGTTTAGACAAATATTACATATATTTTGAGATATAGAATAGAAAATAAAGTTTATTTTTCCATTAATATATTCAAAATTTATAGAAATAAAAAAGACGATGATTATGATACAATGCATAAAATCCCTGTTTACCGATTCAGGTGCAAAAGCATTTCTAGTATCTACCTCATTGTTCAAATAAAACACAGAAAGGTAGACACATACTGTTTGTATACCTGCATATCCAAAAGTCAAATTTATCCCAGATGTTAATTTAGAAACATATAGCTATTCCATAGCCCATTTGTGTTCTTATATAATATTGTTGTCTTTGTTGAATTTGTTGTAAGTTAACTTTTGTAAATAGGCCAAAATCACTTGTAAATACTGCAAACACGCATCAACATGGAGGATCTGTTTAATCCTCTCACTCAGTTCATTCAAGTTTTATTGCCATTTTCTTATACTGCCAATAACACATTCATATGATGTTTTCAGCTTTTATTAACTCTATGAGTGCATGGATTCAGTTTGCTTGAAATTACAAATAAATATAGGACAGTGAAAAATTAGCAGTTCGTTAATCAGTTTTAAAGCTGCAATGGTCAATATTTTTACACTAACAGTGGATCAAATGGGGGAACCCCGTTAGCTCACCTCACCTGTATACCATTAAGGCCGAGTCCTTGTCACAGCTGCATGAGTTCAAATCTGGCCCAGGTCCTTTGCTGCATGTTATCCCATGTCTCTCTTTCCCCTAACTTTGATGTGTCTCTCTTGCACTCTCTCCACTTCTCTATCATAATAAAGGCACAAATGAACCCCCCAAAAATGACTTAAAATTAAAAAAACAATTGATCAAATCAAAGTGTAATGGGAAAGGTGTCATTTGTCGTGATGGAGGCAGACACACTTTTACCACCTACCTCTGCAGTCTCTATCAAGTGGATCAAGTATTTAACACTGTTTTAGCTGCGGTTCAACAGCAGCACAGACTACATCCTCCACAATAATCACACAATTGAGTCAAAATCTCTTTAACACAGTCTCAACATAAACCAAACATTAGAACCTTCTTGGAGGAGGATTTATTGCAGGACTGTTGTGTTAGACGGTAGTAGTTTTAGCTAGCTTGTACCTAGTAAACTGACAACTGAGTGTATATTTTATAAAGTGACCTGTATGCCAATATTGAACTTTCAGCTTATTCTGCTGTCACCCAAAGTGGCAAAAAAAACCAAAGAGTGAATACAGCTTTAATGTCTAAAGACTGATGGCCAATCAAAGACCACAACTGAAGACAACAATCCCCAATCAATGTGTATGTGGAGCTGGAGGCAATGAAAGAGCAATCAAATGTACTGACATATATATATATATATATATATTGCAGAAACAGCCTTTTCTCCATTCCTCTAATTAATAAATCTTGAGAATGATCTCAAAGCAATAAAAGCCTAAGGAGAAGGAGCCAGGACCTGGTGTTGACAAAAGGCCAACTGTGACTGGCCTCTGTGTCCTGATAAACATATTTTGTCACATTATCTTTCTCTCAAAGCATCCATTCTGCCATATTCATGACTATAACCACATGGTGTTGACCTTTAACCTAGCTATTTGAATGGATGTAGGGATGGCCAGATAAGATTAGGATAGATAGATAGATAGATAGATAGATAGATAGATAGATAGATAGATAGATAGATACTCACCTCTTTAATCTCCACTCTGTGTATGTGCCTGTGCTGCAGCCTGCTGGTGGAGCATGTTAGTAAACTGACAGCCTGGTTAGCTGTCATCGTCTCGCCTCGCCACATCTAACGTTGGCTAACTGAACGTGTTAATGCGATGAACCGGGAATTTATTGACCATGGCTAACCTACGGATTTCGTTAGCCGTCGCGGTCGTCCAGGCTGTCCTGTACAAAAGCTCCGAGGGTGAGTAACTTATTGTTTGCTTTGTTCATGAAGACGCTCGGGGCCGCTGACAGCATCAAGGCGAGCGGATGTGGAGTTAGCTGCGAGCTAACGTCAGCTAGGCTGGCTAGCCTACACGAACACAATTCAGTTGAGCCATAGATATGAAACCAGGTCAGCTCTCATTTATGTAGACCTGGGGATTATTTAAGTACCTTTCATGTTCATGTAACAAAACATTATATCCCACCGCCTCCCTGTTGCTGTCGAGCTAGTTAAGCTAGTCTGAAACAGCAGTTAAACGTGTGTTCAGGTAGCATGGACTGACAGTTCAGTGAATTATTTTGCTGTCAACAGAGACAGTCTTGCTCAGTTTTGGAGCTGTTTATTCTCTCTACAACCTGTACCCCAGTATTTTATAAGCGTTTAATTACCTTTCTGCAACAATCTAATAATGTTATCCAGATACATTTAACGTGTAGCTAGTTAGATAATGATACCATAAAGGTATAACTGTATGTATCAAGGTTTTTAAAGTGCTCAAACGTTAACGTGGAGTGGATGTACTCAAATACTTGAAGGCAGAAATTAGTAGTCTCATGTTTACAATATCCAGGCACATATATGGAGATTGCACACTTTTTACAGTGTTGCTATATTGATAGATAATACACAGATTTTAATACTGTAAATAAAACAAAGTTTAGGATTATGAGACATTAGGTAATTTCAGTAGCCTATTACTTTTTTTTTTGTATTATTCCACTTTTGTGTATAGAAGAATGTATTCAACAGCAGGTTAATTATTATTATTTGATGGGATAAAGCAGGACTGGGTGATATGTATAAGATCCTTTAAATCCTTTAAAAAGTTGTTCATCACATTGATACAAAAATGTTGTAAATCAAGTACTGGCATAAATAAGTTCAGGGCTACAACTAACAATTATTTACAATACCATTTAAATTGCAGTTCATCTTCGTAATTAAGGTGTTCATTTTATTTCTATTTATTGTCAGAAAACAGTGAAAAATGTCCATGAGGTCTGCTTCATTCAGCCAACAGACTACAAATGCAAAGTTGTTCAGTTTATCATTGATACAGAGAAAAGCAGCAAATTCTCACATTTGAGAGGCTGAAACCAGAGAATATTTTGTGTTGCGTTGATGAATGATAGAAAGGATTAGGATTTTTCTATTGTCGACAAACAGAAAAAGAGATAAGTAATGGAATAGTTGTCATAGTATAAATCGTTAAATTTCTGTCATTATAAGGTAGATATCAACAATTCGCCCATCTCTATGACAAAGTGATGTTTAGAAAACTGGAAACTGTTCTTTCTCCTTTCTTCTGGTATTGCAACCTGTGAAATAGTGCGAGGGGCACATCATAACTATACAGCGTATTTCTTTACGCCCCCACACAGTGCAAGGTTGTGGTGTCTCGATTCTGTTCCTGTTGATGTCGTCAAAACCATGGGACATAAACTTGTTGCTAGTGTTGTAAAACACACTGACAGGAAACATGGCCAGTCAATCCTGCTGTGTACTGGTTGAAAACAGAAAAGTGTGTAGGGTAGCGAAGATGACCCAGTGCTCAAGCAGCTGAATTCCAGTGGCGATATGAGCCTCTGTGAACTTCTCAAGGAAACATTTCTTCCACTCTGATTTATTATTATTATACACTCGTAATGTTTTCAAGATGAACATGCAGAAACCTCTTTTTTACTGTTGCCTTTTATCATGGTGAAACCGCATTATGTTTTGATAATTTCCACTCATAATATGTTTTTCTTCTCTGAGGACTCTTTTGTGGTTTTAAAACAATCAGCCCAATGTGGATTAAAGCTGTGACTTTATAGCCATGGAAAGTCTGAAATGTCAATCCTATTTCATGTTTAGTCAGCATGTCTTCCTTATTTCCTTATTTCTTCTGTGGCTGTTTTTGTTGCTGGTATTTAACCACCAGCATCTGCTAAGTAGGTGTTGGCATTGTGTGAGTCAGTACCACGAAACATGTTGTAATGTATTAACTCTATATATCCTCGGTTTGACGTAGATAATGCTGAAGTTCAGCTGCATGTGTGTGGGTTTACGAGCAAACACATCTAACACACAGGTTCTACCAAGGTCATTTTCTGCTGAGAATCCACTAGGGGTATTTTCTGAATTACTGGAATGTCACATCATGTCTGTGTCTTAATAACATTACTCAATTTCACAGAGGAAGTCTCGGTCTCTTGTTAGTCTAATGACTGTCACAGCTGGTCATTTAATCTCTACCCCTACATGCCCTCACATAAACTCTCTCCACCCATCCTCCCAAAACCCCTGCCATCCTAACACACCCCAGCCCACCACCTAACACTTCCTCTACTTCCTGACTTCGCCAAACCCATCCTCCCTCTCTCTGTCCGTGTGTAGTTCATCTTTGCAAGATGTCACTCATCTGAATTTTTTCCCTCAATACTTGAAATATTTAAGGGTCTTTGCTACAAAATTCTCCTGAACCTTGTCGAGTTGCCACCTCACACAAGTTTCCCACAAATCAAACCTTCCCTTTTGCAGTTATCTTTATTGGTGACCAAAAAGTGAGATGTCACGTGCCTCATTGATAAAGTAAACTATCACTAGCATTGTGCTTAATGTTTTTAGGCTTTTTGTAAGGCTGCATATTGTTTGTAAGGTGTCATTCACGCTGAAGCTGTGTCCTAAATCCATACTACATACTAATGCTATAATGCTACATACAGGAAATGATACATGTATGTGTGATGTCAGTTGTCAATCAAGCTGGGCATCAAATTCCTCTATCCTCAACAGCATTCTCAAGAATTGATCGTATTTGTTATTATTACGCATGCTGTCTGCTTAGAGTATACTTTATTTTATACTAGTATGGATTTGGGACATATATCTGCTAGTTGTTACTGCCCTCTGCTGCATAGGATTTCTACAGAAGGATCTTCTACAGCTGAGAACAAATAACAGTACTTCATTAGTACCCTTGAACAATAAATTCACAGCTTGTTCACACAGTATTCATTTGCAGCGCTTGCAGACCAAAGTTTATTATTCTGAATCGTGAAATTTTATTATTAATATTTTTCATACTGTTTTGCCTCTTCTGCCCCCTCCATCTCTGCAGCCCTTTGGTGTAATTGCACCACTGCCCAGTGCGAGAAGACTGGCTCCCTGTGTGAGACTGATGGAGCCTGCATGGCTTCCACCTCCTTCATTGACGGCCAAGAACAGCACATCCGTATCTGCATCACACGGGACAAGCTCGTGCCCCCGGGTCAGCCGTTCTACTGCCTCGGTGCAGAGGGCTTGCTCAACATCCACTGCTGCTACACTGACTATTGCAACAGCATTGACCTCAAAGTACCCTCAGGTGAGAACTGTGAAGTGACGCGCAGCTTATACAGCAAATAAATTACACGAAAACAAAATTGTCTTTACCTCGAGTACAGTACATCTAACACATGCCCCTAGCCAACAGTGAGTGAGTTAATCCCAGACCAGGCGGCAAAGTGCATTAAACTGTCTTGTGCTTTCTGTTTAATGTTCAGGTCTGAGGAGCAGCTTTTGCACCTTTTCTTTAACTTTAAGTTCTGAAAATGAATGAGTGACCAAGTTATTACATGTTCTACATTGTCTGTGATGTTATTTAGAGACATCTCAGTGCCTGAGAGGGATTTCATACACTTTTTTTTGTGACTCATGGTTCCTGAAAAGATAAGTGTTTCCAAGGAACAAAGGTTATAGGAAATTATGGACAGTGTTCATCCACAGCACAAAAAAAAGTCCTTAACTACAAAGCAGCATTTTAGAGACAAAGTGACAAGTGATATTCTAAGTCAAAGTTGCTCTGCTTGGTTTATCTGGCTCACATACTCACATTTTTCTGTCAGCACGCACATTTGGAAAATAATTTATGCTAGGACCTGCTATAATGTATTGAAACATGAATAATTTCAAAGATCCATATTCATTTGTCAAATTCATACATGTCTAAATCAAGGGTGGAGTTGAGGAGGAAACCAAAGCCTGATGCAAGCATCACAAAGACGACGCACTGCTGAATAATATGGAGTGTTCAAGACAGAGAATAAGGAGACCTTTTAACATTATTAGTTTGCTGTTAATGTAATTTTAACACTTTTTGTGTTTTGCTTTTCACAGTTAAAAGCCTTTCAGTGTTGAGATTTGAGTATTTCTTTGTGAAATAACTGGAAATAATCAGTGTAGGTTAATGCAAGAGTCAAATGTTGACTCAGTTTTCCAATTTCAAATCAGACAAAAGCTTGATGCTGTTACCCATCAAGGGATCATCATGTCAGGGAAAGAAGTCGGTCTTATGTTTGCACTGGTTGCCAGGTGTCAGATATTAATTTCCTACTCTTCTGTTTTCAGTGACATCTCCATCAGGACTGGAGGGAGGCTACGGCCCAGATGGGACATGGGGGCTGGTGGAACTAGTTGCTGTGATTGCAGGGCCGCTGTTCCTGCTGTGTCTGCTTTTGTTGGTGGGTGTGTTCCTGTATCAGTACCACCAGAGGGCCTACAACCACAGGCAGAGGTTGGAGGTGGAGGACCCCTCCTGTGACCACCTCTACCCAGCCAAAGACAGGACCCTGCAGGACCTCATTTACGATCTGTCCACATC
The DNA here is from genome assembly GCF_002814215.2 of Seriola lalandi dorsalis. Lineage (NCBI taxonomy): Eukaryota > Metazoa > Chordata > Actinopteri > Carangiformes > Carangidae > Seriola > Seriola lalandi. Next base: position 588,144 of record NW_019525245.1, on the reverse strand, counting down.
TGGCTCAGGCTCAGGTCAGTTGACAATGGGATAATAAATCTGATGGCCAGCACTCATTTGGTAGTTGACACTAGTTTTGGGATGTCTAGATCAAATTTACTGACTGGGGATGACTGGTCTCCATTCTCATCTTTTCTGAGCAGGTCTGCCTCTGTTTGTCCAGCGGACCGTGGCCAGAACTATTGTCCTGCAGGAGATCATTGGTAAGGGGCGTTTCGGGGAGGTGTGGCGAGGACGTTGGAGGGGTGGTGATGTGGCAGTGAAGATCTTCTCATCCAGAGAAGAGCGCTCCTGGTTCCGAGAGGCTGAGATCTATCAGACTATCATGCTCCGTCATGAGAACATCCTGGGCTTTATAGCTGCTGACAACAAAGGTGTGCCCCTGTTGTTTTGTAGTCAAATAATGAAGGAGTAATTTACTTCTTGGAGGTACTAGTATTTGTGTTTTTATTTCCTGTGTAAGAATTAATCATTCTGAAGTAAACTTATACTTTCTGGGGTATTTCTATATGTCTTTCTCTTGCTCAGATAACGGCACATGGACCCAGCTGTGGTTGGTGTCAGACTACCATGAGCATGGCTCTCTGTTTGACTATCTGAACCGCTACTCTGTCACCACTGAAGGAATGATCAAACTGGCTCTGTCAGCTGCCAGCGGCCTTGCACATCTGCACATGGAGATACTTGGAACACAAGGTAGTGTTTGTGCATTTGTACATTTGTATTTAGGCATTACTTATTTTCCTGGGTTCCACATGTAATTAACAGGGTGGTTCGAATGGTGACACTTCCAAATATAAGCTAAAAAATCTAACACACTGTATGTCACATTCAAACACGTGGTTTAGTTTCTGAAGTAATGAGTATTAGTTCCAGAGTTTCTTTTAATTGTTGTAAAGACACATCAATGCCTGAGCAGGTCAAGTCTGCTCCCTACATGACTTATTTTCTCATCTCGTTGTGTAGTAGCTACCAGAGGTGAAATACATTTGTGATGTCTCTGAATTCTCTAAGCTGAAATGTTAATCATTCAGTTGTTTCGACCAGGAAGTTTCATGCTTTCTAGAGGTGAAAGGAAGTTTGGGCAGTAATCCAAGTGAAAAAAACTTCAGTCAACAAGAGCTTTTCACTTCTTCACTACTTACAGTGCTGGCTGTATAAATTTCCTTTCCAAAACTCATTTGTTACTTTGCCTCCCCCACCCACAAACTGGCACAAGGCCTCTCACTCAACTGATCTCTGTCTTTAGATAAAAAGACTCTGATGTAACTAGATAGAGTAAACAGAATGTGTCACAACAGCATGTTGAATTTGATTAGAAGTCACCCACAATAAAAGACTAATTGTTTTGCAAAGTATGTGTGTAATATATTCCTCAATTCAAAATAGAAACTTAAAAATAGTTTTAAAAAAAAAATATATATATATAGTAGAAAAATAATTACATCATGTTCTTGAAGACAATTTTATTCTAGAAGGGAGTCTGAAAACCTAAAGTTGTAAATGGCAGAGAAAGAGGTTAAATAAATAATAAACCTGTGAAAAAATAGAGGACACTTTCCAAATGCCCTTTGTTTTCCAACTGTTGACATTATATGGTCAAAGGCATGTGTTTGTGGGCTCCTGTCCAAGTCCAAGTCATCATGTTTAGCTGTCATCACTGTCACATACATGGCTGCACGTGCCTGTTTTCTATTTTTATGAACCAAACTGATGCCCAAAAAAGTAATTGGATACAGAAATAAGAATTCAGAAGTGATTACCATGTACATTTATGTTTTAATAGGAAAGCCAGGCATCGCCCACAGAGACCTGAAGTCCAAGAACATCCTCGTGAAGAAGAACTGCACCTGTGCTATTGCTGACCTGGGTCTGGCTGTCCGTCATGACTCTGCCACTGACACAATCGACATCGCCCCCAATCAAAGGGTGGGCACCAAGAGGTCTGTGTCCACATACACACTTGCTGACTTAACATTGACCTTCCTTTCTCACACAAATCTTTGACACCTTTCCCAGAATATCCTTTAATGCTGTACATGATTACAACCTGGGATTGTTTTTACATCTCACAGGTACATGGCTCCAGAGGTTCTGGATGAGACTATCAACATGAGACACTTTGACTCATTCAAATGTGCTGATATCTACGCATTGGGGCTGGTCTACTGGGAGATCGCACGCCGCTGTAACAGTGGAGGTCAGACTCTTTTTGTTTTTGCTCTGGATACTCGACCTGTGTTGTTTGTTTTTTTTTTTTTTAATCAGTGTTATAAGCTCAGATCACAGCACTGGGCTGACCTCAACACTGTCCTGTGTTATCAGGTATCCATGAAGAGTACCAGCTGCCCTACTATGACCTGGTACCTTCTGATCCTTCCATAGAGGAGATGAGGAAGGTGGTGTGTGACCAAAAGCTACGACCCAACATCCCAAATTGGTGGCAGAGCTATGAGGTATGAAAATGCAATTCATTTCTGAAAACAAAAATGTTATTACTGTTGAATATCTTCACTGTTTTTAGAGGGTAATTCTAGTTTATTACAACCAGGATCTTATCTTTTAATTATTTATCTGTTATTCCTATTGCTAATGGTAAAATTGTACTCACCAGTTTAGGGGCACATCTAGGGATGCTGCAGCATCACTAAAAAGAAGTCCCACGGGTCATAATTGTTACCCAAAGTTAGTGACTTACACACACAGTTTTTCCTTTGCATGAGAGTGGACATTTCAAGTGCATATGAATAACAAGTAAGCTTTACAATATGTTTGAGATCATTTAGAAGCAGTGTCACTGTTACATAGTTTGTCCACAGAGAGCAAGGTTTATTTTTTAACTATAAACTGTCCTGCCCATTAAATATCTTTGTCACATTTCAGTGTCCTGGCCAAGACAGCAACACCACATAAAACGTGAAATCTAGAGGTGTCACAACTTATAATAGACGTACAAAGAATTAGATGAAAACTAAAAGAAAGATTCACAAATGACGTAAAATAAAAAGGATTAAACAAGACCAAGGCCAATATATTGATTTTGGCCTCAAATATCAAGTGACAGTCGGACATTTACAACCTGTCTGATTGTCGGATTGTTTGTGTGTCTTGCCCCATTGAAAAGTATTTATAGAAATATGGCTGTGTTCCCAAACCTGAACAGTCACAGCGGTGAGTACAATGTTATCATAGACACTAAAAATGACACCAAAAACTACAAAAAAAATGACCAAGTTGTAATAAACAGGAGCTATCCTTTGAAGCCGTTGTTAAATACTGTGCCAGTGCTGCATTTGTACCATCAACTTTATTCAAACCATATTATGACAAATAATAAGTCCTAGTATACCTTTTCCTCCTGCTGTTCCAGGCCTTGCGGGTCATGGGTAAAATCATGAGGGAGTGTTGGTATGCTAATGGAGCTGCCCGCCTGACAGCCTTGCGAATCAAAAAGACCCTGTCCCTGCTCAGCATTCAAGAGGACATTAAAGTCTGAGCGAAGTCAGCAGACCACTGAGAAAGAGCACTGAGCAGGACCCGGCTCCAGACTATAGGACAGTTAGAGAAAAGGGTCCGGGCCCTTCTACAAAGAACGCACAGAGAAAGAGAATGTGATGGAGAGTGGCACATTGTAAAATATTAGTCCATCGACACTCCTGCCAGTTTTGAAGCCACTTGATTTCCGACAAACCCTACCTCGCTTACCCAGCCAAACTACCAAGAACTCCTTTCCTGTCTTGTCCTCAGCTACTGCTGCCCTACCTGAACCTTTCTGTTCCACTCTACACATACTAACAAGGATCTTTGGATTTCCTGTATGATGGTATGCAGTCAATAGCAGGATATGTAATTAACCAGTTAACGTTTTAAAAATCAGTTGCTGATATTTCAGTCTCTTTGATCACTTTTGCCTAATAGTTAACAAACAGCATTCGCTCTTATTGTCTTTGTAAGGGGGCAGGCTGGGAGGGTTAGGGGTGTTTTTAACTTATTTTTACGTATTCTGTTATTTAAATGGCTAGATCTAATGTATGGGTGTTTGTGAGGCTACTGTGTAGGTTTCTCTATGCTACACTTATAGCACACAGGCACATGACAAACTTCACAGAGAATAGTCCATCTAGCTCTGCTACAGCAGTGTGGTTTGGTTAAATGCAGATTTCCATGTTAACATGTACAGAACAGTTTGTGTAAGAGCAGCCCATTGACTCAGTGAGGTTCTCTGAGACTTCAAAACCCTGGAGTATTAGGGCACCTTGACAAACATGATTTAGCCTTTGGACCACTTGCCTGGAGCCTTTCACATAAGCTGTTGTAAACCTCAGGTTTTCTTTATGCTTAGCAATCAACAAGCTGTTTTCTCAGTTTAAAACCAGCTTAAGCAAAATACACATTTAGAAAATTATTAAATAAAAATGGATTTCACGAGGATGGAGGGTTCAACTTGTTGTAGAGCAACAGCTGCCAGTGGCTTGATACTTCAGATGACACACTCGCTGGCTTCAGATCTGGACACTGACATGCAAAAACACTACATGTAGCATGTTGCACAGTGGTATATGTAGTATGTTTATATAATAGTGTCCTATTCTGAATGCAGCCACTGTCAATCAACCCGTAGAGTATAACCTGCAATGAGAGTGTACATTGGCTCTAGTCCCTCAGATAAGCTGTTAAACGCTATATTCAGATCAACCATTGCAGCAGCCGCCACTATTTAAACTGTACATTAAATGTGAGGCAGAAATTTATAGTTTTCACTCACTTTTAAAAACACTAACTCGAGGAATCTGAATAATAGTTTGTTTTATGTGTATTTTTTTCATATTGTCAAAGCATGTCCAGTGTTCTTTTGCCGTCAGGGCTCATTCACCCTGGAGTATAACTACTGCACATAAACTAGCTTTTTAAGGTGAAACTTGTGTATATATTTGATTGATACCTGTCATGTTTTAGATGGTTGAATCTTTTATACCAGCTTTTTGGTTGGTGGGAAGAAAATCCAAGACTTCTGTCCTGCTGTTTGTAAACAGAAATATGTACCAATCTACCTTTTCACCTCTTATGTAACATTACTGTATGCATCAGATACACTGCTTATGCTGACGTTTTCCTTTAGCTCTCTGTTACAGTAGTAGCAGTGCAATATGTGATTTTTTTTTTTTTTCAGCGTTTCCCCTTGTGGCTCCTTTTGTTCACCATGCATTACCTCCTCAATGTGCAAATTGTATGTGATTTATTTACTTTGTGCCGACATTGTCAGAAATCACTGTCTACATTTTTTGTTTTCAGGAAATAGATGCACTTTTCCCGTTAGTTGTATGCAAATTCAACAGGTACTGTTTGTGTGTATAGTCTTTCCCATGTCATTTACAGTATATGTGTAGGCTGCGAGTCCCTTTGAAAGCCTAAAAGGCCAAATGTGCACTACTACTGACCTCACAGCATTAAAACCAAATTATTCTCAGAATCATCTCTGGTCGTGGCCTACAGTCTTTATTTAAGATCACGCCACTGAAAATGACAATGTTTACATAAATCATGCTAATCTCTGTCGGACCAGAAAAAATCTGACTTTTCTTTGGGTTTGTGGGAGAAGAAATGTTGAAAATTAATACTACTGAAATGACTCAATGCTGTCTCTCAAATGTATCCAACCCGTACTTTTTAACTCACAATCACTTGCTCACCTGCACTGTATTGTTTAAGTCTTATGGGATGTTAGTAAGAAGAGACGGATGGCACTCGATACTGTTGTTGTTGGCTGGAAAGACTGGGAAGCTCTGCTGTTTAATAGGTGGTTGAATGTCATTCATACTTATACACTAAAGAGGTATGTTGTTGTATCTGCCTTACAATGTTAAAAATGCATAGTGTATTTAAGGTTTTTAATACCTTGCTCTAACAGTGGGGTGTGAGTGAAAGAAATTAGGTATTATATTACAGGTTGTGATAATTCCCAAGTCTCTGTCCAGTTATGGCAAAGAGACAACTGCATCCATGTACAAATCCCTTCAGGACTTCAATCATGTATCTTCTAATAGAGTAATAAATACAAGTGTTTTCCTATGTTGTGTCTATTTCTTTTATTTTCTTTCATTTTTGCCATCCCCTACCCCTTGTACTGAAAATAGAAAAGCGGCTATACAAATATTTTTACATAAACAATAGATACATTACTAGTTGTATATGAAAGGGTTGCTTGGAGTGATGAAGTCACAAGACTCTGCATTTCTCCTCAGCTCTATGGAGCATTTTAGCAACTTGCAGCTCTATGTTTAGGTTTTCCAGGCCACAGCTCGACTTAACATCATGCCTCTGGCCACAGCTGTCACCGGCACGGAGGCAAAAAAAGAAAGAAAAAAAAAGTTAAGGCAGGTTTAATGAGTAGCTACAAAAATTACAGCACACATGCTACCCAGTTACATCTTTCTACAAAAGTTATGTCGTATACAAGATGAATATATTTAAAAATTAATACCATTTAAAACAAACTAAAAGAACCTTTATTGCTCATCCTTTAAATTATAATCTCAATGCAGATTAGTACAAAAACTGTGCATTTACATACAGTTGTACACATTCTGTTTCATATATACCAGACCAGGAAGTGTGTGAATGGTCTGTCCTCTTTAGAAAATGGAAAGGAAATGCTGGTATTCAGTGATTTTGATAAAGATATAACATCTCATATTCTGACAACATATACATACCACTAACATATAAATCATAAAATGAATAATACAGAAACTGTTACTGTGACCATTAGTTTTCAAGTGATGGACCAGATTTCCAAAATATTTATGAGATTTTGCAGCACAGGAGCAATAAGCGAATCCCTTTAACACTAATAATGCCAAACCCCAAAGTGTAGCAGACAAAATAAGCAGAAAAAAAGTTGTGTCTAACTCAATTCATTTAGTTATACATGAAAACAAAATGGCAAAACATAAAACCCATAAATATTTCGACTTTATGCACTCAAACAACACAGCACAATTAACGGTTGTCTCTAATAGCAGATTCATCTATGCTGTTCTAGACTTCACCAGTGAGGTCGTCTTGGGAGCTGAAAGTGCTGTTCCAGGTTTGCTATTAAAAGTCACGTCCTTGGATTCTTTTCATGTTGGTATTTGTGGCAAATGAACTTAATTGTTCACAAGTTGACATTTTTCAGTTGATTTCATTTAAGTTCAAAATTATCCAGAGTAATTTTTGGGGCAACAGGTCCTGAAGCTGAGATGTGCAAAAGGTCACACTTATTCAAAATTAGCAACACCATGACCAGGCCTTTTTAATTTTACATCTCTAAAATTATTTTCAGTGCAGACTAATGACAATTTCCAAGCTCTCCCTCCTGTTTGAATGATAAATTACACTAAATCATTTTCAATCATCTTCTCGAAATGGTATGTAGCAAATTTCTGTATGTATGTACTGCATGTACAGTATGTACGACACACATAGATAAATACTTAAATAACCATATATCCATCAATATGTCTTTGCAAGTTGGAAAAATGTAGTTGTTCAGGTTAAAAAAGATTAACAGCTCAATGCTCCACCTGCATTTAAATAATCAATCAACTGAAAAAGGAATAACAAGATAATTTGAGTCTGATAACATCATAGTACTTATATGTACAAAGAACAGGGCTCAGAGCAATGTCTAGTGTACATTGGTGTGTGGTGTTGTCTAAGAGCAACTACACACATCAAAGGTACACTGTGTTAAATATTACTCTTGGATAGGCTCAATGTGCATCTAAATTCCAGCCTTATTATAGAGAAGAAATGCTGCCACCAAAAAGCAATACAGGTATCAGTTTTCCTTTAGCTGATAACCGATTGCTTATTTAATCTGGTGATCACTTAATATTATCAGGAATACCTTTGTAATCAAAGGCGTAATGAATGTTGTGTCGATCTCTATGTAGGTCAGCACGACAACAGCCACAATGGTGGGAATGATGCTGGTCCTCCTTCAGAGGTTTCATGTGCTTTTGCATCTTTCTCGTCACTCTCTGGCGACTTGGAATTTGGCTCGATTTACAGGAGCTTCTACTGTATATGTCCCGTATTACTAAAATTATATATTACTGGGTTGCTAAAATGTAGTGAACTTCATATTTCTGCAGAGAGGGAGACGTCTTCTTGTGTGAATAGAGAAACCCAGTTACATGAGATGGATGATGATACTAAAACCTTCTGTCATTATTCCCCTCTCACATATTTGCTCTCATTCCCTCACTTTCCCTTTGCTTTGCTATAGTTCCTTCCTCAAGCAGCGCCTGTGGACAGAAAAATCAAACTTTACCATGGACACATTAAGGAAAATATGTGAATACATACACTACTTTTACAACTACTTAAGTACTTCCCTTATTTTAATATGCTCCTCTTTTTACGAAAAAGTGTGCTAGCTCCAAAAACAAAAACAGTTCTTACCCTCTTCTCCATCAGTAAGCACTAGTGCCTGGAGAATATCTGAAAGAGAGACAATTCCCTTCACGACATCCTGCTCGTCCACAACCACCAGCCTGTGCACCTGAGTGACACAAAAGAAGACCATCAATATTACCTTTATCTCTGCAAAACAGAATTTATACCATGGCCAAAAGAATGTGTGAGAAACTGATGCCCGGCATGCAACTGTGCACACACAGCAGCATTGTTGACAAGAGACAAGGAGGTAAGGAGTCTTTTATTTTACAAAAGAAAGCTAAGGAGCAACAGACATCAGAATTACAGCATGACTGGCTGAGATCTTGGTGACTTAGTAATAGGAGAAAGCTAAGCAGAGTTCACTCTTATGCAGCAGTGATTCTGTGCGGTAATGACACACTGACAAGTGTGAAGGAGTGAGCTACACCTGCTACAGGAGTAAGGACCAGCTACAAGAGACAGTACACAATGACATCCAACCCCCACCTCAGCCTCCACCAGTCTGTTGATGATGGCCTCCAGGGTCTCGTGCCTGTGGCAGGTCAGAACTCCTTCAAAGTACTGAGACCGGTGCTGCAAGGCTTTAGTCACCGTCACATCCAGGTTGTTGTACGTCTTCTCTGCAGCCAGGTTCTGTATATACACATGCCCTTAGATTAATAGTGTGTCTTCATCTTAAATCGCACAAAAAATACACTTATAATTATAGCCATCAGATACATCTGCCAAAATAACAATAGCGTATAATCTCTCAAGTAAGGATGGGAAATATGGACAAATCCTCTATCACACAATAAATGATTTTGCTACATTTTCTGGCAATTCAGAGAAATGTAGATAGATAAAGAAAAAATCCATTAAGTTAAAATTTGCCATATAGCAATTCTCATTGATTTATAGCACATTCAAACATGTTCAAACATAAAAACGGATTAATACCTAGTTAGAAACAATACTATTTAAAAATAAAATTAAAAAATACCTTTTCCCCAATCATACTTTCAATATTAGCGTAATGATCATATCTTGTATTGCGAACATACACATTTCAGGGTTTAGGACTTTTGGTCAAATAAAACAATGTATTTAAATGAATCATGTTAGGTTTTGGGAAATTTAAGCAGGCACCTTTCACTATTTTCTCATATTTTATACCAAACGATTAATGAATAGATTAACGGAGAACATAACTGACATATAAATGGATAATGGCAATAATTTTTATTTGCAGCTTTACTCAATTAAGAAAGACAACTGGAAAAGAATATCCAATTTTCCTATAAACAAAAAAGGTAGAAAAACATACAGTGAGTATACAATGAAAGATGACAACTTACTATAACATCAAATTTTGAGTATATATCCACCACTCGACCTGCAAGAGAGAGACAGAACTTCAGTACATAAACAAAACTCAAGAAGTCATTAATGCAAAAACAATAAGGATGCCATTTTAAGCAGCCCACATACCTTTGTCATCCACAACGGGCAGCGCTGACACTCGCTGCTCAACGAAAATACCCAGCGCTGTGTATAGTGGTGTGTCTGAGCGGACCACCGCTATGTTCTTGAAAGTTCCGATGTTCAGTTCCTCTAGAGTTTGACTCAAGAATGACGGTTTTGGCATTTCTGATATCTGAAAAGTAACAAGAGAATATACACACTTGATTAAAACTGCAGGGGGATAGATGTCTTTGTAAAGTAGATAAAAGTTAAGTAGAAATATACTGTTTCCTCAAGTGGAGCTAATAATCCTTAATCTGGACTTGATTTCTGCAGTGTTACTGTCAGAGTCAAACAACAGCAGATGATTTACAGTATCTAATGAGAGAAGCCTAAGTGACTTACAAAAAGCTTCAGGAACTTGAGAATCCTCTTGTGTGTGAGAATATAGAGTGTGTTCCCTGTCAGGGGGTCGATTACAGGCAATCTGTGGATCTTGTTCGTCAGCAGAGATGATACTGCATCATACAAACTGTAATGCAGAGAAGTTAAGAAAGGACCAAGTTAATCAAGTTATTTGGGATGTAGCATGTTGTGAGATAAAATAGCTGAATGAAAAAATAAATAAAGAAAAACTATCTTAGTTTCTAATGCTAGTTTCTATCTTGGCAGGAAATGTATTAACTTTAAGTGTGGGTTAAGTGTAGCATTCATACAATAAATGTTATGGATACAAACAAAATTTCCTAGGAACTTTGTTTAGACAACATAAGATTTGGAACCACAAGATTAAAATGTTGATAAAGTTATTAGAAAGTGTAGAAAAAGCTGATTGTAGACATAGTGAATTTTCAATAAGTGTCTGATGCCTGTTTTTACAGAGACTCTGGTCAAAAGAATAAGGTGTGGAGGAGCATTTTGGACACTGGAAATGTTAGCACTTACTGTTAAAGAGCCACAGATTAAAGTATCAGATGCCCCCTGGTTTTATGTCCGAGCATGGAACAACCATGTATTCAAGTGATATTTGACACACAAAAATGCTGACGCTCTGAAGAACTACTATTGGTCAAACAATTTTTTTAAAAACTCACCTTGCATTGGGAGATATGCAAACCAAGGGCTTGAAAGAGTCTTGAAGGTAGAGCTCTGTTATAAACATAACAGACAATATAGTTTACCTTCAAGATTACTGCTGTAAATGACAAGAAATACATCTGATATTCATTAAACTTTTTTACCTCTCCATGTCTCAATTTTGTGTTCTTCCAACTCATATATTTGAACCTGAAAGATTACAAAGAGACAAAAGGTTTGACTTCTTTAAGATGAACTAATACAGAAGTAAAGACAAGCTCTTCAAAAAGAAAAGAGAGCATGTGCACATTCAGCTAAATATTAGTAAAACCTCACCTATGACAAAATAACCTTGCAGTTCACGTTTAAGCTGTAAAATGTTACACCTAATCTTACAATTCAAGGATGGTAACCACCTTACCAGTGGAGATTTGTAGTAGCGATGAAGAATGTTAATGAAGTCTGTGATGGTTAGCATACCTGCAGAGAAAAATTTGTAGCATTTAATCAGTCTATTATTTAATTCATTCTTACTCAGATAATGAAACTGAGCCAAATGAAAATTATTCTTACCAACAAAGCACTGCTTCTTACTGTCCCACAGTGGCGCTGCTCTTACCCCATTCGAAACAAGTGCAAAAAATGCCTTCTTCACCTGAAACATTAATTGCACCAAAGCTTTCAGTCTATATTAGCTAAAGAAAGATAGATTCCAGTTTTTATTTAAAGCTTTTGTTTTACCTGAAGTGATGTGTCAAACACCACTAATTTGGAGCTGGTAGGTACAAGGTCATAACACCGGTGGGACTTCATAAACCGGGTGTACACATTGTGCTCTGGGTCTGAAGGAATACAAGGGAGACTATTGTTCACTGTTTTTAAACGTCACTGTTTTGTCATTTTGGTCTCATGAAATATAACTTTCTTACCCTCTATGACTGGGTCCTTTTTGGCTTCAAAATCATCAATATTTGCTGGAATCTGAAAGACAAATAAATGTCATTAAATTTCAGCTTGTCTGGACAACCTCCCAAACATAATCCCCAGCCATCAGGGTTATGGGTAGAAGCAGCTACTACATAACATATTAAACAAGCAAATAAATTACAATATATACCAGCAGTATAATAAGTGGTCAATATTAGCACCAGCGTTACCACTGATGTATAAATAATTATAATGCAATAATATAATGTATATTATTCTGAGATGAGCCATTCTGTATAATGTATAACTATATAGTGAAATACTATACATAGATACTATATTGCGACACTAATACTCAAGAAAATTTTGAAATCAATCACTTTAACTTGTAACACAGAATTTCTACACTGTGATATTGATACTTAAGTTAAAGTACTTCTTCCGCTATGGTGATTAGTGTGGAATGTGTCATGGGCTCACTAACAACTGGTCCACTGCATTATTACCCAGGTCAGCCTCACAAAATACGCATTGCTTCACTGATCATGACTTCATTGGTGGGATGTAGCTAACTGTACTGTTTCCATGTAACTGCAGTCAGTCAAGAATTCTGCTCACTTGAATAAACCGTGTAACAATTAGCTTCAGCTACTTATATCCGCTGTAATAAAAGATTCAGTTGACATTACTGCCAGTATTTAACGGTGCCTGGAGGTCAAAGTGACCCGGTGTGGTCGCTGTTGAAGTTAAGTGCACTCTGTTTAACGATACGTTGTACAAAACCATAATATTAACGTTAGCCAAACATTAGCTTTAGCTAGCGTCACACTCTGTTTACATTAACGAGTCAGTCGACGAGGTGACTTTCCATTTCGGTTCTGCCTTATGCGTCACTTACCCTGCTGAGACATTAAGTGGTAAACTGTCTGGTTTTAAAAATTATTTACACTGGTACTGGGGCTGAAACTATGTTTACATTCCCCTAAGTGTGTGCCTTTTCCAATGCTGGAGTAGTGGAGTTACTAACAAACAAGCTAACCTCATAACTATTCTACCAACATGTAGTTAGCTGGTTAGCTGCTACCGTTAACATGCTTCGTCTCGTTGGTAACCTAGGTGGAGAGGTACTTAGAAAGCTATTGAGCTCTAAACGCTCAAGTTAACTAGATAACTTACACACTCCATGTCCCATCCGTTCTGTCGCCTTCCTGGAGCTGGGTTAGTTTTCAACTGGCAAGTCCAGCAGACCCAAAGTCTTCCGCTATAACTTACTGTACAGTCGTTACCGTAATACACGTAGTGTTACGGCACCGCAATCTCAAGTATGAAGCAAACTATAAGTCGTATAACCCCCAAACCAAGATGCCGTGTCTGCTTACAATAAAATAGCGTTCATAAGAAGCTACAGTTCAGTGAAATATAACCAACTGCTGTAGTACGTCCAAAATCCTTATACCCTTATAACTTCTCTGGCCGTAATCCACCGCCCCTGCTGCACTGGAGGCTGTGCAGTAATACACTGTATAGACAGCCTTGCTTTTTGCTACCTAAATAATGCTGCCAAAATCAGCACAGAGACACATTAAATGAGTAACAGATTTATTTATATACAAAACTGTTTACAGCAAGATTTCTGAATTAACATTGACCCATAAGGGAATATTGGTTTTCAGGTGCACACCACCACCTGCACCCTTGGTATCAAGTCAACAGAAGGAAAAAAAACTTTTAAAGAGCACCTTGAGTCATGAAGGGAGGCAGATGAGGGAGTTTGAAGAACTGTAAGGCACAAGACACAGCATCACCAGCTTCTGTTCAACCATCATCAATCATCCATCAGTCAACTACTTACTCAGCAAAGCACTTGATAAAAAGTTACAATTACCCACTACAGGCACAACATGAGGATTGTGGGGGAAAATCCACAGTCTGTGTTTCTGTAAGGCTACACAAGCTAAGAAAAATAAGTCAGTGTCTGGCAGTGATCATGCCAGTCCACAATATCAATTAAATGGGCTGCATGCCATCTGGGCTCGGTTTTCTCCAGCCTGCATGAACCATCAAATCAAAACCAAGAGTTCAAAAATTACTAAGCTAACTCTGTGGCCATCAGCCACTTAACTGGTCTTATGCAGTGTTAAAATGCAATTTAAAAATTGCAACTTAACAATGTTCATAATTATAACGCGCTTATAAGCATATACTCTACTTATCATACTGAAGGGAGAGCAAACTTGCATCACTCAAGATATAACCAATAGTATCAAACCGATTTCTAAGATTCTATTTATATTGTATAAAAAAGGCCATAACTGGTAAATACCAATGATATGTTCCAATCTATACTAAGTTTCTGAGGTTTGTCCATAAGATATCAGCTTTATTATGGTCCGTAAGGAGAAATTAAACTGTAGAAACAATGAGAGAGGTCTATCTGCTTAGCAGAAAAGCTTAAAATGTTTGTTGTTAAATATACAAATAGATTCTTCCGTCATGAAGACACAGTTCAAGAGTTCATTGGAGAACAGTACCTGAAGATGAGTTGATAAAAATTACAGTGAGAAGAACTGTGAAACCACAGTGAAATTTCTTATCAGAAAACTCATTTCGGGGTGTTCAAGGAAATCCACCATTTGTGAGAAATAGTGACATTTTAACACCACATTTAAAGCAATGTGAACAGTGACTCTGCATCACTGTCAAAAAAGGTCTGCTGAAATAATATACTCATCCTAAAAAAAAAAGTAATTCACTGTACATTAACTTTACATTAGCTTTCGAGTTATGAGACATAAGCCAATGATGCCTCAAACATGAGATTTACAAGTAGTAATTACCAGAATAAGTTCATCAAAAAATTTAATGCAATTGGAAAATCTTTTGTTTTCTGAGGATTTGGTTGAACTCAAAATCAAGATTTTGCCTAGTCATAGATTACATTTCAATATTTAAAGAACATGCTCACTGAAGGTGCTTCTTTGTCTATAACAGATTAATCTTGCTCTTATAAATTTCTGCCTCTGGTTACGAGTGGGATAGTTTATCGACTGTCTGGGCAGTTGCTCTGCTATGTAAATCAATCTGGTATCACAATGGAGCAGAAAAGTTCCACTGCAGTGTCTCGGTGTCTGTGAGGTCCCGATTGGCAAGCCGGTGAAGTTGTGCCTCCTGTCTTCAGCAAATGAGCTTACTGATGTCCTGGATACACGTTTACATCACAGCACACTTCTTCTCCTCTGGGGCTGCATTTCCATCAGCTTTCTCCATCTCCAAAATGATCCGCTTGAAAACCTCCACAGCAGTCTGCATTGCAAGAAAATTGCCAGCAGAGTGTCAATCTGTGTCAGAAATAGTGTGTGGACTACACCTACGAGTTTGTGCTCAAAGAGACATCTATCATTACCTCATTCTCCTTGGCTGAGGACTCCATGAATGCAGCACCCCAGGAATCAGCAAGTTTCTTTCCCTCCTCTGGCTTGATAACCCTGGGAACAATGAAACAGAAAACACATACAACTTAACTCATAACTTTTATGTTACACGCACGCACTAACCTACAGCCCTTTTCTTAAGGCCAAGGTTGGCAATATTTTTATATTTTTGGCGGATAGAAACCAATGGACAACAACAGAGGCCCTCATCACAGAGGAATAAGCAACATGAGGCTTTCGCGACACAGACATTACTTGATAGTAAGATCAATGCTTTGTAAATTTTGGGGGAATTTGTTGCCATTAAGAGACGAAGAATGTAACCAGACTCATCCTTTAACTGCCAAAACATCAAAGGGCTCATTTATTATGTAATTTATGATTAATTATTGAGTCATAATTAAATGTCTTAAGTAAAAAGTCTGATAGTATTATCAGAATTTGTTTTATCTGACCGTAACAACCTACACATGCAGTTTATATTTATAGGACTTTCACTCATCTTGATTACCTTTCCATGTGGAGATCTTTTTTGTTCCCTACAAGAACAGTTGGGACCCTAAAAAGAAAATATGGTTGAAAAACAAAATTAGTTGGAAAATCAAGTGAGACAAATTTGGAAGTTTTCAATTTTAAAGAGCCAACTAAACTTACTGAATCTTTCCAACCATATCTAGCAGCTTGTCGTGTAGAACCTGCACAACTTCAAAACTGAATAGAGACAGACATCAAAATACTTTTAAATACTGACTTACTATGACAATATGCTGCCAGTCTAAAAAAGCACATTTGCAGTTGGATACAACAAACACCAACAGCCTTGATAATTATCTTATAGTTGATTCAAACCCTCGCTGATATAGTATCACAAATGAAACATAAACCTTGTTATATGGCTATTATACTGCATTAGATGACACTCTGGTATATAGATATGAGAGTTAAGTCTGTTAAAACACAAGCCAAAAATCAATTGTAATACACACATGGTGCTGTCTAACTAATGTACAGTGTTTTAAAACTTCTGTGTATCATAACTAACAACTTTCAATCTAATATTATACATACAGATGAATGAAACAAAACCATCCACACACCTTTTCATGGAAGTCACCGAATACACAAGGACGTATCCGTGGATGTCCATAGAGTGGGATTGTGGAAAAATTGAGTACTCATCCTACAGACAAAGGAGGGGTATGATAATCTCACTGAGTTGGACTGTTACCAAACACAACACATAAACAATTTGTCAATCTGACATCCGAGTACACATCAAAATACTAGCAGCGCCTAAGGTTAAATATTAGGAATTAACAGATCAGAACAGAAGTGTTGATTTAAAGCTAAGAGTGTAGTGCTTCTGTCAGTTATGGTGGTAGGCAAACAACTTACTTGTCCAGCTGTATCAACCAGCTGGAGATTGAAGTCTTGGCCATTCACGTTGACCATTTTGTTAAAGGCTGAGAAAGGAGATTTGCTCGTTTTAAAAAACATACCGTTTGATTAAGCAAGATGTCAAGCTAAAATGTGACTTTCTTTGCTGGAATATCTTGCACATTACCTAATGATAACACTTACTGTTTTCAATGGTGGGGTCATAGGAGTCAACAAACTGTCCTTCCACAAACTGTATTGTAAGAGATGACTTTCCTGTGTAGAGCAAAGAAACATAACATGGCTGATTTACTACTACTTTAATACAATATTAAAACCATCTCTTTCCTTGTAACAATCCTGTACGTTACAAAATGTAACTGTAACAGACACAAATACTATGTCCATGTAGAGACTTACTTATGGCTTCAAGCCTTTAAATGAACAAAACATTTTATCACATTGCACCACCAATTTCAAGTGTTGAACCAATTTCTATGACCATTTAAATTCTGTGACTTGATCAGAAATTTCAACTATATTGTCAATGACAAATCTTTTTTGTCACAAACTTTATTTGATACAGTAGGTGGGAAAAATAGTGCCACTGTAGTATTTGGATAGGATCTCAAAAGTGTGACGTGTCGGTTTCTGTGATGCTGGAGGACCAACTAGATATCACTACCCAAAGGATCAAAACAGGTGAAATGATTGTCCTCTTCAGGCAGGACTAGACACTACACTCTCTCCCACAGCTGTCAAATTTTCCACGGGTCTTTTTTTAAATCATCATTCGGCCTTACCTAAATACTATGAAGGCCCCACTTTGATAATACCTGCAATCACAATAAATTATGTACTAGAGTATGATTTTTAAAAAAAAACGTTTGCAGTAACAATATGCTTGATATTCCTTCCTGGGATCACACAATCTTTTGGATCTGGGGACTTGGTAGGAAGTAAATATGGTCATAAACTGATTCCCTTAGCTTTTCAACATCACATACTTGTTATGTTTGACATGCTACACTAAAGGTTTAGAAACACACAGCCCCTCACCGACTGAGCTAACTTTATTTTAACAGAACACGTTGTACTAGTAACTTATAGCTACAGCTATACGGTAAGACACGGATGATTTTAGTGTAGATCGATAATCAACAGCGGAGCAAACACATGGAACACAAAGCAACATGAACAAAGGTGAGCTAGCGTTACTGGTGAGAGTCGGATACACTCGGGGAAAACAAAGCCAGGACGTTAGCCTGTTAGCCAGCTAGCCGACTAACATTAGCTGTGCACGAGCTCGTGTGCTTTACTCACCTACAGACCTGTAACCAATAACAGCAATCTTTCGATATTTTGGTTGAGGCATTGTGGTGAAACGGTGTTCAGTGGATTTGGATAATGTAGTACGTCGCCTAGTTTTACAATCTAAACAAACTTTTATCGCCACATTCGTCTCACGTCACGTGACAACAACAAACTTTTCGGAGCTGCCGCTCGAGCTCTCCGCTGGGCCTCGAGCTGAAACGTCAAAGTTTCACTATGGCAAGTACAACTTGTACTTATCTAAAAAACTGCCCACTTCCTCTATTTGATATAGTCATCGATATCGATCGACGGTTTCAAAAAATGAAATTCTCGTTTCAACTGAAATTGGGAACGACAAAAGGCTTGTTCTACGCGCTTACGACTCGCGAGTGAAACTGACGGAAACTGTCATAGTGTAAGCACACCGTCGTAAAACAGGGTACGTCAGGAGTGACATGGACGAGAGGCACTCTGGTCAGTTTGTACAGTAGAGGTCACTCTTTGTATGTCCCAACCTGTTTCAAATAGACGCCCTTTAGACTTTTCTAGACTGAACTTCAGGCCAGAGTCACAGTCCTTTACCATCAGCAAGCATGTGAGTTTTTATTGTTCCAGCTTACAGCAGTATTGCATAGTTTTTCAGACCTATCAAATTTAAAGAACGGCCACAACCTCAATCTAAACAAATTGTGATCCAGGACAGTGGTGGAAGAAGTATTCAGACACTTTAAGTAAAAAAACGTATCAATATATTATTGTCCATACAGTACTGTGCTACATAAAGTGAGGCTTTTTAAAAAAAAAAAAACAATGCCATTAATGTTTTTTATCAGTTAACTTCATGCAAAGTCGAGTAGATGAAAAAATCTGGTACACCTGTGCACAGTTTTTCAAGGTACTTGACAAGTAGGTTGTCGGAGAAATGGCCGTACTATGGATTTCGGCTGTCTCAGTGTCTTCTGTTTCTTCATGTAATTCTAGACTGACCCCATGATGCTGACATCAGGATTCTGCTGCATGACTCCTTGTTCTTCTTGTCTCTGAAGATAGTCCTTTATGACTCTGGCTGTATTTGGGCTCGTTGTCCTGCTGAAGAATGAATTTGAGACCGATCAGATGCCTCCCTGATGGTGTTGTATGATGGATAGAAATCCAAATCTCACATACTTTTGCACAGTACTGTAAACTCCATTACAAGTAAAAATACTGCATTCAAAACCCTACACAAGTAAAAGTACAGAAGTATTATTTTTTATAAAATATGCTTCGAGAATCTAAAAATGGCACCAATACATGATATTTATTGTTAATGCATATGCATCAACATGAAGCAGCATTTTACTGTTATAGCTGGTTAAACTAGTTTGTTTTAATTACTTTATGTTAAATCAGGACTCTGAAAAATGTTTTCCATGTCTGAATATCCTGGTGCCTGAGCTATCTGTTCAGACATTATAATTATAAAAACTTGGAACTGTGTGGAATTGGGTTTCTTTGCCCAAATCAAGTAAATGTGAGAAGGCAAAAAGAAAACAAATGTTCTTCAACCATATGGCACATTACAAACTCTACAATGTCCTAGTCAAATACCTTCAAAAATCCTCCAAAAATCTTTATGGCTTCCTCCTAAATGATTGTCACAAGCAAAAATGTCTCAAAAGGTAAGGACATTGGACTCATATCTGGTGACCGCTTTAGTGTGTCCTGGTCAACATATTCACCTACATCTTGTTTGTGAAATAAACAGTATACTGCTATAGACGTGACATGCTTTGATTCCCACCTATTCATTCCAATTAATCCTCCGAGTCTGATCCCTACTCTAATATGTTCTGTAAAGGAACTATTACTTTACCTTGAAATCAGTGAACAACATAATCTAGTGTTCTCTTGGAACATAGACATATTATATGGTGGAGATCATTCTTGAACAGGAAACAGTTAAATATCTATCTTAACTTTATATTGTTCTGAGTCTGTCATTTTCATTTATGGTTGGGTATGGATCTTCAATACTTTTTGAGTACCGATTGAAATAGCACAGAGTATTGAAAACTGACAACCAAAAAAAGTTTTGCTCAGGCCTACTTTTTCTTTGATCAGATTTTTTTTTTCTATATTTTTGCAAAATTTGAGGCAAAGTAGTTGTATGGGTGATTTTTGTTAAGAAAATATAATAATACATCTATAATCTATTATTGCGTTGAAAATTATTTAAAATGGTCATATACATAAGTTTGTAGTATATGCTTCTTTTGGTAGCAAAACCCAGGTGTTGTATTGGCACTGGTATCATAAAATTTCAAAGGATAACCAAGAATATTTTTGACTGAACACAATACATTATTCTAAAGAAAAACAAAGTCACAGAAGTAGCTATTCAAACACCTAGATCCCAGGGTACGATGTACTACAAGGGCATTGTGCTTTATTACCTCGAGACAATTTTGTGCTCTGTTCAGTATTGAGAAATGTGATTAGAAGCCGGCAGCTTTCAGACAGTGAAGCATCACAATGAGAGATAAGGCGTGGTACAATATAAATAAGTCTTGCTTGCAGATTTTCTCTTAGTTTCTATGCAGATTTGTAGCTCATGTCAGCCCGTTCGCTGCTGCTGGCTCAAAGGCAGTTACGCTCGGGATGTCACCGGAAATTCTTTGGAGCTGGAGGTAAACGCTACCGGGAGATGCTGCCGTCATAAACAGGCTGATGAAAATACAGAATAATCTCACTGGAACGGCCCTGCAAGCGACAGGTAATGCAACAGTTTCTGGGAGAACCGGGCAACCGTAAAAAGTACTTCTGTTATGGCCTGTCTCCGCTGTGTTGTGTTGCAAAGCTTCAATGCTTCAGGGAGAGCAGACTAGCCAGCTAGCTAAACACTAGCTGGCTAGCCATAGCACTCTGGGAGGCGGTGGGTGCCATAGCAACGGTTTAGGAAACATTGGCTGTGGTGGCTAGCTAGCTAAGATAGTACAGGCTAATGGTGGTTTGTTATGCTACCGTTCAACAAGGCGTCATAGAGACTTCAGTGTCCAGTTTAGCGTTACGCAGCCACAAGTTACTGTTATCTACCTTGCGTCATTGCCAACAGTACTTAGGTGTAACTTTGCGCCGTGCTTTTTAATAAGCTGTCAAGGATGACAGACTGTTGTAACGTTATAGTGCTGAGTTGAGCTAATATTGCTAACGGTAATTTCCATCACATGCAGTAAGCTAACGTTAGCAGCCAAGGCCGACCGTAAACTTTATCTCAACGCCACCGTTATGTAAAGGCTGTCTTTCTGTACTACGACCTGGTTTTCAGACTCATTTGTCTCGGATGCGCCTATTGTTCGATTAGCTTATCGTTAAGTTACTTTGTCAGTGTTGTCATGAGTCAACCTATTTATTACTGAGTCAATCAGCTGATCTGTAGCAGCTAAGGTTAAAGTTGGCGCTAACTTAGCTCCTAGTTAATTATTTTATGGTACAATTAGTTAACCCACGTTGGCTAATCTTCAGCACATTTATGGTTAGTGGGCTAATGTTACGCTTAAATGTTGGTGCAGTTAAAAATATATGGCCTTACTGAAATTGCATCGATAAGTTAACGGTAGTTAGCTAACATTCCAGCTAACTGTTAGTGTTATCCTTTTTTCTTTACTTTTTTTGTTGTTTTTTTGAATTTTCTAATGTAATTAAACTTGTAAATCATTTCTCAATTTAGAAATACATCAGCACTTTCATTTCATAATGTGTTGTCAAATTGGACCTGCACCTATAACTACTGTATGTTCTCCTGTTATTTTAAAGGTTTCTACAAATGTGATTATGTTAAGTTATGACTAATTGAATCGGTGCACGAGTGAATGTGTGATGTGTGAACTGAGTTTGATCTTAACCTCCATTAACTGTTATTTCAGTATTCTGCTTGAACTAGTATGGATGTTGATGACTGCAATGGCCGGTCTTACATATCAGGTGGGACTCTATCACATCACATCTATCACAAATATACTTACCTTCAAAGGCTGACGTGGTTAAATGACAGATCTTGCTTGTTTTCTCTTTCGTTGCAGCTAGTGGAGACTCTTCAATGGAAAGAGAGTTTTCTGGGGCCCTTGGAGGTCCAACAGTGAGCACTCCAAACAGCAAGGAGACCTCTCCTACTCGCTCGCTCAGTGGTCAGTGAGGAAAAAAAGTGTGAATTCCACAAAGTGGACTATACAATGGTTAATCACATCCCAAAATCTTAATTATTTTCATGTCTCATCTTTATTAGTTCAGAATATATATCATGGAACTGCATTTCACTTTCACTGTGACATGTCAAATGTTTGCAAAAACTTTATGATTGTTTTGTTATTCAGGATACTCTTAATAATATCAAGTTTAGATGAGCTTACTGAGACAGCCCTGCTCTAATAACTAAGTTAATTATCAAGTCAATTAATTCTGGCTACATGCTGGTTGACAATCTCATTTAAGGCCTACTGTATTTTTGCTCCTGCATCTCTTTAGCCAACTCCATTAAAGTGGAGTTGTACAGTGATGAAGACCCAGGTCGTAGTACTGAAGATGAAAGAGGGGAGCGAGTAGAGGAAGGAGGTCCAGAGCAGGGATCAGAGGCTGTCGGAGGCTTCAGGGAGCTCACCAATCCTGAAACCATGCCAACTGGAGCCACCAGGCTGCCAAATGGAAAGCTCAAGTGTGACGTCTGTGGAATGATCTGCATTGGGCCTAATGTTCTCATGGTGCACAAACGCAGCCATACAGGTGACTGATCAGTTTAGTTCACAAAAATCTTTTCCATGAGAAAACTTTTTGTTAAGTAAAATTGGATAGATTCAAAAGATTTTGATATGTCTTGTAGACACCTTTTTCAATTTGTTGTATTGTATGC
This sequence comes from Seriola lalandi dorsalis, assembly GCF_002814215.2. NCBI lineage: Eukaryota > Metazoa > Chordata > Actinopteri > Carangiformes > Carangidae > Seriola > Seriola lalandi. The sequence continues at coordinate 565,245 of NW_019525245.1, read as the reverse complement.
CATTGACACAAGTACTTATCCTGTATTGATGGATAGTTACATTGGAGTAAAAAATATGGGGGAGAAAAAAAAAACATTTTTTGAGAAAAAAAATGTTGATTATGCAGAGCTAAAAATCTTGCTTGTGCCAAATGTATTTGAAACTGGTCATTAATCAGAATGAATCGCAGGAAAGACCTGCTCTGATAATTGTAATGTAACAGAGAAGTTGGACTTACAGGTTTAATTATTCCCAGGTGAGAGACCATTCCAGTGTAATCAGTGTGGCGCCTCCTTCACTCAAAAGGGTAACCTGCTCCGTCACATCAAGTTGCACTCAGGGGAAAAGCCCTTTAAATGTCCCTTCTGCAGCTATGCTTGTCGAAGACGAGATGCACTTACTGGCCACCTTCGCACTCATGCAGGTAGAGGACAGATTCAAGCTTAGCGAGTGACTGTTTTAATTAAAATAGTAGACATGTTTAGACAATAATAATGCTATATTCCTTTCTCCCCAGTGTCCTCTCCAACTGTAGGGAAGCCCTATAAGTGCAGTTATTGTGGCCGTAGTTACAAACAGCAGAGTACCCTGGAGGAGCACCGTGAGCGTTGCCACAGCTACTTGCAGAGTCTGGAGTCACAGCAGCCATCCAGTGCACAGACTCCAGGTATGTGTTTTATGACATTAATCGACATGACATATCAGAAGTAAACAACATTTTCTCAGATAAGACAGGAATCTAAATCATAATATAGTGTTGCAAATATCAGTCTCGAAAGGGATTGTAAGAAGCATCTAATGTAGAAATGTAGTCTACCTCCCTAACAAAGTAATGAACAGAATCCCCCACTTATAGTCACTTTTACTTTATATCCAAAACGTGGTTTAAATTCTAATGAAAACCAGCATACAACTTAAACATTTGGGATAAATGCTGTCTGAGTAATAAGAAAACCCCAAAAATAACATCACAGTTTGTTTGTACTCTGTGCAGGAGAGGAGATGAGAGAGCTAGAGTTTATACCAGACTCTCTACTGCAACCCTCCTCAGACAAGATGGCATTTATCGATCGGCTCGCCAACAGCATCACCAAACGCAAGAGATCCACACCACAAAAATTTGTAGGTGAGCATTTGGTCTCAGTGTGGACGGGTGCAGGAAACTTTAAAAGCAGCATTCATTGCTTGATTTGGATACCACGTGCATTAGGACTGATCTTTTTGTCCTAATGATGTGACCACCAGCTTTCAGGATTTTATTCACATTTGTTTTATTCAAGTTGTATGATTTGTCATAGCTTACCAACAATTGTTTGGTTTGGACGCATCTGATTCACCCATAGCTTCAGGACTACACTCCAGTCATTTGACTTAAAATAAATAGATCCATTTTTAGTTTTGGAAACTCAACATAACTACCGGCGTCATTATGCTATTCAGAATGGATCTAAAAAACTGGCAGGCGGTTTATTTATCTATGCAAGCTTTCCAAAGATTTTTTTGGGAAAATGGTGTTGTGACATCTTCCACAGACTTCCATTGTATAATATCGTAAGTTTGTCTCTCTCAATTGTAGGACAGAAGCACATACGCCTCAACCTTGGAGATGCACCTTATGAGTTCAGTGCTGGTTTGGATAGAGATGGGGAGATGCACGCAGGGGACCTTGAAGCCCCGCACTTTACTGGTCTGGGAGGAGAGTACACAGGCATAGCAGGTAATGGAGCAGGGGTATCAGACACACTGAGACCTCTACACCTTCCCACCACTCACCCTTCATGTCTGTCGGAACTCAGGCCGATCCACAGCTCCTCTCACACCCCCATTGCTCTAGGCCCGAGGCTGGATTGTACAGGGACAGGAACTGGGCTGGGAGCTGTGGGTGTAGGGGGAAGGGAGGCAGCAGAGGGTCATGAAGACCTGCCTGTCGGTCGAAGTCATGTGCCCTCACCTAGCAATGGTTGCCAGGACTCTACAGACACAGAGAGCATGCCGGATGAGCCATGCAACAGTACTGCTCTGACTCCAAGCCTGCACAGTAACAATGGCCATCATCTTGTCCACTCCAACAACCATAACCCAGTGCCTCCTCCCATTGCACATCACAGGAGCCGGGACAGACACAGCCCCAGCCACGCCAAAGAAAGGGAGGTGGAAAGAGAGGATGGAGGCCACTCAGCCCCCCCTCCTCCTGCCCTCGCTCCAACTCCCAGCTCACCTACCGCACCCTCCTCCACTTCGAGGGAGGCTTTTAGGGTTGTAGACGGGGAGGGGCGGGCTGTGCGTTCTTTCCGTTGCGAGCACTGCCGTGTACTTTTCCTGGACCATGTCATGTTTACCATTCACATGGGCTGCCATGGTTTTCGCCAGCCTTTTGAGTGTAACATCTGTGGCCACCGAAGTCAGGACCGCTATGAATTTTCTTCACACATTGTCCGCGGAGAGCACATCCTTGACTGAGGGTAAAGCGTGGACAACCTGCTACACCTATAGCTATTTTTACACTGAGACAAGGACCTGGATGGGTTTGGTCTGCATACAAGCTAAAGGGGACACTGATGATGTTAACCTGACACAAATATTTCAAAGAGGCATTGGTACAGTACGTATAATCGTAATCCTTATTATTTTTAATGCACTTGGAACAACAAATCTATTTAAAATGCACTTTGAATTAAATGTATTCTAAAATAGATGAAGAGCCAAATCACTTTTTCATCCACAGATGTGCCTTGCTCCAAAATTCAGGATTCAAACCTGATGCACAAATTATAGTAGACCATTCTGACTTTAGTCCATAGCATAAAAACTTGCCCCTCTCGTGCACTTTAACAGAAATAATGTAAAAAAAAAAAAAAAATTAATGTGAAGAATGAAGAAGGCTCGCTTCCAATGGAATCTGTAGAGTTTTTAATGCCTTGTTGTAATGTTTTTCATGATTCCCTAACAAATGTTACATTTTGCAAAGCTTTTACCATCTTTGGGTTGACTGTGTACAATTGATTGTTTCTTAAAATGCGAAGTGCAGACCAAACTCAAAAACCAGGTCCAAGTTGAATAGTTGTGTTTGAGGAGTTGTCCGTGAATTAGAAATGCACTTTCGTTTTTAATGGGGGTTTGGTTGACAGATCTGAGTGTATGTGTGAGAGAGAGAGTGAAAACATGAGAGACCCTGTGTTTTTTGGAAGTAAATTGAATAAGTAAGTGAAAAATGAAGGCCTTTATTTGTGTGAATGCTGAGTGGGACTATGTATGAAATGTTTGTTTTTCTTTTCTATGACTGCTTTTGTTGCACTGATACCTGCCAGAATACTATGATTATATTAAACTATTTTGTAGAATACATTAATGACCTGCACATTTCTCTCAAATGTGAGAAAAACTGATGGAATGTTTTTCTCACTAGGAAAGGAGTACGAGTATCACTGCCACAATTTTAGAGATTACTGAAGAGGTTAGGGTCTCTACAAGTCCGCAACATTTTCCCTTTCATCACCCCATCAAACTGCAAACCAACACTAACACTTTATGCTATATTTAAACCTGATTTTGGTGTTATCTCATTGTATTGTGCCTTTCTTCACCCTGATCACACCTTGTTGACCAGACTGAAGTACATGAGCTACTGCATCACATCTTGAAAGTGATCATTGTGGGTGATGTTAGAGATCATGAGTTATAAAATGATTAAGCACTCAAGTTGTTTTCCAGACACTTAAGTATCTGGCTTATGGCTTTGCACAATATCTATTTATCCTATTCAGATATGGTTGATTTATGTTAAAGTGTTAAAAAAAAAAACAATTCTGCTACTTTATCAAAGACTATATGTGCATGGCATTTGGCACATGCTGCTATGACATGAATGAGTGCAGTGTACAGCGACAGTTTACTACCGTCCTCACAGGTTAAATCCAAAAGATGTTTTATTTGCTTTTTCTTTGAACACTTTCAGTCCACAGTCACCAGGAACTGTTGTGACATTAGAGTGAGACAAGTGTTTATTTCACAATCAGTTCTATCAGTTATGGTTAATAATGAATTATGCTTTCTTGGTAAAATTGTGCAGAAACTAAATATATGTCAGGAGAAATGTGTCAGTTCAAAGAACACCGTCAGCTCATGATTCTGATTCAGTCAGTCTGTTTACATGTTAAAACAACAGAGATATTTGTTTTAGCCACTTTTCGTGAGATTGATCTCTATGTACGCCATTATAAATGGCCTCATGAGAGTTTTGGACAGACTTAACGATTCATGTATGCACTGCTATCCAAAAAACCTGAAGAAAATGGTAAAAATGATCAGTTGACTTGAGCCCATTAACTTTTAAATTGCACACAAAATGGCTTATGGAACTAAATTTATCCCATATGTGTTTATCAGAACTGATATTTTGACATTATTTAATAAAGGGTAGATCTTTTCAGCTTAAATAAATGTTGCTTTTCACAAGTCTTTTGCAGTCTAAACAGAAGCAACTGAACTACTAAAGGCTCTAAATGGACATTTTAGCTCTGGGAACAGTTCCTTAGTTCTGTCATGTATTAAATTTAATCTTGTATGGATTCTCACACTATAAGTAGTGGTCTAAATGTGCAAACTCCAAAATATAGTTTTTACAACAGGGAATAATAAATTACTTGGTTTTCATATTATTTTTAGACTGAGTGTGGTTCTGTATAGCACCAAATAATGGTTCCCTCGTGGCTGAGCCAAAGAACCAGTACTTCCCACTGTTAAGCACTTTTCCCTATTAAGGGAAGTGACAAAAAGAAAAATTCAAGTAAATTAATTTGTACATACAGTATAAATTATGCAGAAGCTACAAGATAAAATATTTTCTTTTCATACCTCGGTTCCCTTTTTTTCCAAGTTCTTGAGTGGAAATACATTTATTTGAGGGATAATTAGAAAGTTGGCTTTGTTATACATTGCTGTATGAGATGTAAGAGAACATCTGTTGTTGGCACAATGCAATGTGGTGATCTTGTCACCAATATAGAAACACACAAACTTAAACAGGTGGTTAAAAACGTTTTTTCCAAAGTAATAATTTAATTTAAAAATCAGATTATCTTCCCTTAATAGAAGAATAAAGACTGTTAAGTCATGTTAGGACAGTAGTTGGTTTGTAAACTAATCAGACTCTTGAAATGTAGTTTTCTGCAACCTGATCTAGACATTTAGTGTGACTTAAATGTAAATGATTTGACACCAAAGTTGTCATTACAAATCACTGAAATTGTCACATCAGTTTGCATGAGCAAGGAAATATTTTTATCCAATTACATCTTAGGCCCTGCTTTACATTGTATATTCTGATTTAGGCAACAACTTATCTCAAAAAAAATAAAGGCCCAGGTGTGATTCTTCTCCAGTTGGTGTGATTTGTGTGTAGTAGACTTTGCTATTGTGCCTTTGGCCTGAGGTCTTTTCTGCATTTTCCTCAACAGTTTAAATTCTCAAATTTTAAGTGCGAAACTTATTTTGTTGATCCTGTGGTGCAAGTGCTGCACGTTACAAAAGGCTCCACATTATTTTGGTCATCTTTAAATTTTTTTTCACCAACGGTGTAGAGCACACCTAAACCAACAAGTGATCAGTGGCCAATTTTACAACTGATGATCATAGATCCATCAGAACAAGTTTGGCAATGCTGGCAGCTAGAAGCCAAAGAAATTACTTTAGATTAATTAATTGTGTAAAATATCTTGTACACCTAAACCAACCACCATTATATTGACCTTTAGAGTGACAGTATATTAAAGAAGGCGTGGCACCCCAGTTTATGTAAGTTCTTCATCAAAGCAGGTGCACATTCACCATCTCAAAGCCCCTTTTGTCTTCACAGGCTGAGTTTGGACATTTATTTTTATTTCTGTGCTACACTGGGCAGTAATGTGCTTCTAAATCTGATGCATGTGGTACCAATGCTGTTTGCTCCTCAACCAACACCCCAGTCACCTTTCTGTTGTATTCTTAAGGACAACCAAATAGACTGTCCACTCCCATACAAGACTATACTTAAGAAAAGAAACTAACTAGTTTTGTGGTATTTTGTGTTCAAATGTTTTCCTTGTTGCACTATTTGTTCCCTTGAGTTTTACTCTTTAACCCCCCCCCCCTATAAATGGTCTGATATCGCTTTAAATAACTGCAGAGCCTTTTCAAATGTATCATATGTAATTATGCTTTTGCGTAATTTGATCTTAAACTACTGTAAGTTTTGTACTGTAAAAGTCTATTCCAAATAAAATACTTGACAGGCCTGTCTTCTCCTACATTTACACAGCACACAGTCAGTTAAGAATAATGAGCTTCACACTTTCAACTTTTTCAAAGGATTTTTGACTTTATTCCTCAGGTGTACAGCATCTTCAAAACCTGCTTCACATAGGCTTTGGATTAGCTCTTGGTGCACCAGCCTGTGAAAGAGAAAAGACAGTTTTAGAGCCATGTGACTTATTGATTGTCAAACACAGGTGTAACCAATTACATTAAGTTGGGCATATGAGACCTGGTGCTCCAATATAGTGCATACTTGCTTGTTTCAAATTAACATAATCATTAACATTATTGGTTTCACTTGTTCTTTTCCTGCTATGACTAGTCCAATTATCCAGCAGCACAAGACTTCAGTAAACATTCAGGGCAGTGTTCTGGATGGTGCTCACCGTGGGTCTGAACCTGGGTGGTGGGGTGCGGTCTTTCCTGGCCTCACAGGAGCGGTTCCTCACCACTTTACTGTGGATGGCACAGCTGACACAGTAGTGCAGCTTCACATAGAGCTTGGGCAGAACATAAGCTGCAAAGCGGACACAGGAGACGAGTACAGATGAGGACATGCTGACAAAAAAAATATACTAAGAGTTTCATGATGTGTGAAATGAAAAAAAAAACAAAGCAAAAATACACTCACAGTCAAAGACACTGGCCTCTGATATGTCTCTTACGGCGGCAGCCTCCACTATGTTCCTGATGACAAATTTCTTGATGGCCTTGTCCTTGGGGACACAACGGGCACAGTTGGTGCAGCGGATGGGCTGCACGTGCCCACGGCCCTTCTTGGCACGACCGTTATTCCTCCTCTTCTTAGTCTGTAAAACAGAGGCCACAGTTAGTGCATAGTGCATTTTACATAACAGCCTAGAAATTTATCAAGTGATCGTTAAATATCAAAAACTATAAAGCACCTAAAGCAAATGTGATCTGATTGTGCTTATACAACCTAAGTTCAGTATCTTTTGTTAGAGGAAAAGTGGTTCGCAGAAAAATTATCAGATATTAGCTATTAAAAGAAAGGCATGGAGTTACAATACATACCAAAAACATTAGAACATTGGCAAAAGTAGGGTTACAGCTATTAATTATTTTAATTAGTTAATCTGTCCAGCTGCCAGGCAATGGTGACAATTATAACTGCCTATCCCAGTTTCTAAGAGTCCAAGATGACACCTTCAAATGGCCAATAGTCCAAACCCCAAAGACATTTAGTTTTATGATTTTTATCTGAAAAGCCAAACATCTTCATTTACATTTTTGTAAAATTTAATGATTGTAAAAATGCTTCTATTTTAATGTCAACTAATCATTGCAGCTGTAGCCACTAGCCTGAAGTTTAATTTTTCTACAATTTTGAAAAAACTTAATTTAGACATGAACGACTGTAAATTTAAATTTTCAATAACGCGCTTCCACCATTTGCAGAAATTGAGGAATAAAGATACACACGTAAGCTCACGCTCAAACAGCCCAATTAGCCATAATTAGAGTGTCTATGCCATGACGGTATAAACTCACTTTACAACACGTTGTATCAGTATTTTGTTAGGTGAACACAGGCCATTACTTTGCGTCTCTTGTACTGCAGGCAAGACTCAACACACAGTGGATCGTCAAACGCATGGATTGGCTGCGGTGTTTCGAGGCTACTGTTAAATGTGTACTTTCACGTTTCGTATTTTACTTTACGTATTGGAGGACACGACGAAAGAGCAACACATGTATTTTAACCCATATTTTCCCCAATGTATTTGACCGCACTTCAACAGCGGCGTTATTCTGGTTCACAGGAACACATGCACAAAACGGCTAGCCTGCTAACAGCTAGCGTTAGGCCCAGACTCATTTTTTAATCAATTTGACCAACATCTAACACCGATTCCCCACACCGTGTTGAGTAGTTTGTTTATAGTACCTAAAAAGATACGATAAAGTATGACTGTTCGAATAAAACATCAATTTATTTCGGTTTTGCCATACGGCCGCCACTGAAAGACACTCACCATGTTGCACGGGAAGCTGGAAAGAGGACCGGAAGAGGTTGTACCGCGAGAAGTAGTGCAATCCGCTCCGCCCTCTAAATATTTATATTAAGAAGGCTAGCTAATCGATGTTATGTTTTATTTTTATTATCTAAAATATTTTGTGTTTGGTTTACAGTTAAAATTAAAAAATAACTACATACAAATAACTGCGGAAAACAACATTAACAAACTTGTATTCGCGGAGGGATATCAGTGTACATATATTTCTATCCAAACGTCACCGGAGCGAGCGGAGCTGTCCATTACTGTGATAATGCAGAGAAGGGCAGTGCCGTCGAGCAACGCCGTGTATAAAACAAGTACACCTATGTTCTTCAATTCTTTTACTAACATCGACAGGATACAATGAATTAAAATACCAATATTTTTTTGCAAAAAATGTTATGTTAATATGTGACCTTGAATGTGAAATTAATCAGCCTACTTTGTTCTCTTGGTTTTATTGGCCATATGATTTTTACCAAAATGTGAAAATGTCATGTTTTTTTTTCACCCATGGTTTGAATTCTACTGGAAATACTTGGCTAGAGTAGAAACAGAAGAAAAACCGGCCCTCTACAGACTACACATGTATATAAGTGTTTTACACTTATCAGGTCTAACAATGGGACTGTGCTGTGTTGATGATGAGTTTCTGTTGCTGTATATCTATTTGGAGGATGTGATTTTTAACATCTCTACAGCCAAATTGACAGTGAAGCCATTAGAGACAGCAGGGAGGAACTATTCGGATTTTTCAGAGATTTTTCATTTAACAAACGATTTGTACAAATGGGGCCAATTTTTTTCCATCTCCTCTAAAATAAGTAACAAACATCTCCCTCTCCTCTTAAGCTAGACCAAGAAAGAGATGCAGTGTGTCATAGAGATGAAAGAGTTGCAAGATAAGCAGGTGTATTACAAGTTATTCATTCAGTTGTTTTTAGTGTCTGCTGTTGGTCTTCCTCAAAAAGAAGGTATTTATTTAGATAAATTCCTCAGATGATGCTCCATCTCCTCTTAGCGACGTGTCACCTTTTAGGTAGTCAGTAGCCTATTACATAAGGCTATACAGTGGCACTCTTTCTAAATTATCTGCCCTTTACCTGACACAAAATGCTATTCAGTAGATTCTCATACAAAACACCTGAAGAACAACACACTTAAGAAGGGTCACGTGAGCTGTTGCATCATGTTAATTCATTCTGAAGGCTGTTCTCACATTTGTGTCCTCACACTTTAACAAAATGTCCTCTCGCCTTGTAAAAAACTCTTTTTGCTGTTGATCATATCATCTCTGGTTTCGAGCCACCTTCCAAAGGAGCAGAGAGGAGTAAAACACACTTGTTAAATGATTAAGTCTAATCTCTCTGCTTGTGGTGATGACTTGTACAGATTTATTGGGTTTTTGGCAGCTACTGCTTCTGGTAATACACAATCTGACACAGGAAACACCAGCTTCAAGCTCTTAAACTTCATGAATCTGCAATTTCTCTGTTAGTGCTGAGAAATGCCACTGTTAGTGAAGCTGTTAATGGTACAACACATATCCTAAACACTGACCTCAAAAGTTAACAGTTGTATTATCAGAAGACAGTAATTCCAGGTCTTAGTATATCTATTAAAAGCAAGTATTAGTACTAAATGAACACAAAGAAGAAAAAAATACAATTAAAAAATGTTTATTTAAATAGTTCTGTGCCTTGTCCTTATTTCTTCTTGATCTTCTTATCCTTTGCCTTCTTTTTGCTAGGCTTCTGGGAGTTGGCCTTTTTGTAAAGGTAAAGTCCCACCATGCCGAGCAGAGTGGGGACCAGGGCCAAACACACGAGGGGGAACACGTCGTTGACCATTTTCTGCCACGGTGTTTGCTGTGTTAGAGAAATCACCTCCACCTCGAACTCAAGAGCAGCATCACCTTGGACAGATCAAGGTTAGATTCATTGTTTTGTAAAAATACACAGTTACACACGTACAACATGAAGCGAAATGCTTGGTAGTATTTTTTGTTATTTTAAAATATATAATATTACATGACATCTAAAAAAGAAAAAGGGTAACCAACATATATTTAATTTTTTATCTTTTTCTTGTTGTAAATAAATACTATTTACAACAAGAAAAAAATCCTATAAAAAGATTAAAAAAACTATTGAAAACACTTAACGGTTTATTCATTTCTTTTTTTTTTTTTTAAATAATTTTGATTCATCCTCACATACACCATCCCGCTGATGTAATTACTCACTATTGTGTATTAATTCACAGCTGAAAGTAGTCCCCAACAATTACACTAAAAACTGCAGCTGTTTAAGGAAATCACTAAAAACATGAAACTTTGTACTTGTACTTTGTATTCCCCACATTTAAAAATTTGAATATCAGCCTCATCCTAAAAACAAATGTTCAATGTGATTGTGCTAATGTTAAATATATGTGATCATACTTAGCTGTGTAGAGCTGCACATTGAAGCGCAAAATTTGTCTCCAGTATGTACAGAACGGTGACTATACTGCAGCATTCAACATCAATTTGATTTTTCTGTAGGCGTCTGCATATGTGTGCCATAACATTACACATATGTACATGAAGATATTCTTATTAACACTGCTGTGTTGTATGTGTAGTGGTGCAGTTTCTCAAATCCTCAGTCAACCTCTGGTGTCTCTCAGTGTGTGTTAATTCGTGTGCTCAGTACCTGGAATCGTAGGAAGGTAACCCTTTTTTCCATATGCAAGGTGAGAGGGAATAGTGGCTTTGATTTTTTGCCTGAATGAGAGAATGAGAAACACAAAACGCCGTTACCGAGGAGCCGTTTCTCAGATTCTATCACAAAACCATTAACTTTGTTTTTTTTTTTTTAAACTGAATCCATTGCTAAGCTTTCTCCTCTCAATGGACCTTTACTTTTCGCTTACCCTTCACACACGCCAACCAAGCTTTGTTCCAGTCCTGATAAGAAAATCACACAGAGAAAATCAGCAAATCAGCAAAGCAGGCACATTCTCCGCCACACAACAGGCTGCAGTTATCTCTCAAATGTAACCCAGTTTGTTACTGACTGAGCAACACAGCCTTGACAAAACTATTATTTGTTCATTTACCAGCAATAACTGTCCTCTTCCCCAGCTCAACAACAAGAGGGTCCCGGGACAGTGATGAGTCGATCACCTTTCCATCCATCAGTTTACCCTGAACAATGAAACATAGATTGAGAAATATGAGACAATGACATAAATGAAAAGCCACTCAAAGATATATTTCAGCTCAGTTAGTTTAAATCTGTTAATTTTTGAGTTCTTTGTGTATTTGGTGCATGCTTTTAAGAAGTGAATTTGACTTAATTTTATTTATTTATTACTTAAAGAAAGCAAAAAATATTGTGGTTTTGACATGTGTTTACTTTTACTTTTCAACAGTGCTGTTCCAAAACATTTTGAACATCTATAGTTTTGCACTTTTGATAAAACAATTTAAAAAACAAATGTGTGTTTAAACATGTGTATACTCAAAATAGGAAATAAAAATAAGGTGGATATAAAATAATTGAAATATTTCATCTTTTATATTAGAAACTATATACATAGATGCACTATTGGCTAGAGCTGAATGAATGAATTTTTATCATACAGTAATTCTGCGTTTGATAATGTAAGCCACAGCGTTGAAAGATGGGCAGCTTCTACATAAATTTAGCAATCAGAGTTTGTCTCATCTGTGTCATTAATTAAAGTGTTAACTGTTCCTAAATCTGTTGAGATTTGTTTATAAACCACTCTGAGTCTAACTGGACTCTTAGTAGATGCTTTATTAGTGACATGTGCAATGGAAAGGCCAAGCTGCTGCCCAGAGACAGAGACAGTCCCAGCATCTGTGGTAAGTTAGGTGATTGAGACAATCAAGTCCATTTACATTTAGATCAGGTTAGGTTTCATTAAATTTGTTTATTCCCTTCTCACATTCTATGTAATATTCAGTTGGAAATTTAATTGGGTTCTGTTGTTTTATTATGTTGGTATAATGGTGATATTGCAGCTGTGTGTATTATGTACTGTATGTAGTATATGTGTAAGCATTTGTTGATTATATTGTGTATTTTTTACTATGGACCCCAGGAAGACTAGTTGTTGCCAAGGTGACTAAAAGGGACCTAGTGTAAATATTACTTTGTATGTGTTTTGTTCATACTGTGTGCTATATGCTTTAGCCACAGTCTGTGCCTCTGTGTATATGATTACTTTCGAGTTACACAACTAAGCATCAGATTTTCCGGAAAATACCGAAATACCTGAAGTTTTTTTTTCGTCCTTACAGCTGTTCCTAAGGTATTTCATAAATCTTCAAGGAAAAGGTTTTTTCAGGTTGGGACTGTATTTCCTCTCCAGGTATCAGGACAGAAAATGTTCTATTTCTATGTGCTTTTTGTAAAACACAAGCAAAATATTAACGTGTTAATATTATATTAATGTTATTTTGTATTTAATTAACTAACTCTTTTTTTATGGCGCAATACACATTATTCTTTCAACCAGATGGTTAGTAGAGTCTTTCGGGGTTCAGGAAAAAGTTTCAGTAGCCTACAGAATGTTTCCATACGTTTTATTAAATGACCTTTTGTGTTTTTCAAAAGTATTTTTGGGGAAAATCAGATGATGAGCTCCGTGTCTCCAGTGTAATAATGAAGCACATGTTGGAACTAACTGTGTATGATATGGCAGCAAATGTGCAAATTACCTGTCATTACACATTTTGTTATTGAAATTCATATCATCAAACACTGAGTTTTGAAACTCCTGAAGATCAACGCGCGTGTGTGGAAACTGGAAACCACAGAGCCTCCAGTATAATGCATGGACGAAGTGCTGCCCACTGACACACAGTGCTGTTACTGCTGACGTGTTGCACCGCCCCATCACTCCATAGTAAAAGCCGAATCGACCTATTCACACGTTACATTTAACCATATGAACCACACACGCATATACACACTAAAATACTCACTATCTGTCCCATAGTCAAAGAGGACCGTCTCTCCCAGCTGCTGACCGCAGGTCTGTTTATCATTCAAATCCACTGTCAGTGTGTAAATGCATAATCAGCGGTGTGCACATGCTTTATTCAGACGGTGCCACATTGACAACAACTGCATTCGTCATCAGCTGGGCCCTTCAGATCTACAGATCTTTATCCGACGCACGCGCACCGGGCTGGATTGTTTAACTCGTGTAGTTGACAATGAATAAGTTGCTGTTTATTTGTCTTACCGTGTAGTGGATTTGCAGCGTGTCTCCCATTGTGGAAAGTACAGAGCAAGTTTCGGGTTTCACCTTGGGTCAGAAGAGTTGACTGTTAACACTGTTGCATGTATTTATCATTGCGTGTTAATGTATTAGAGCCGCTGTTTTACTGCAGTATGACTGTTACACATGTGTCCCACTCACCAAGGTCTCCACCTGCAGCTCCTCGGCTGCATTTTCTTCTCCCTGTGCGAGTCCACAGGTGAAAGCTGCGAGCAGGAGCAGAAAAACGCTGGTCTTCATTGTGAACTTCTGGAAAAGAGCTGCCATCCAACAACTTCCGTGTATGCTTCTTCTACACACAGCAGATAGAAAGGGAGAAAGAGAGAGAGAGAGAGGCCGAGCTGCACAGTATGCCCGTCGACCTCTCAGTCCAAAATGGCTTAGCACCAAGTAATGCTGATGTGTTATAGTACTGTAGCGATAAGGACTAGCAGTCCGTGGACGTTGTCCCAACACCTGGGTCTCCCTGAAGAGCCCGCCTCATACATTCCGCTCGCATCCCATCAGGCTGCCGTGGGTGGGAAGCGGAAGCGGCGCTCTGCAGAGACGCTTGGGGGCGGTGCTGTGCAGCTTCTGATCCACACCGGCTCCGCTGCTCCATGCTGGAGCCTGCTAGAAGCAGACGTGCCCTGCTCAAGCCTGCTGCACAGACGCCACGTCGCTGCCATAGTACCCCTCGCTAGCCCACTGGTCCTGACTTCAGAAATGTTAAGATGATGAGAAGGCGACTTCAACTCGGAAGTGATGTCAAAGTCCCTTAAAACTTATTGTAAATATTGTTTCTCCACAGCAATAAATATCCATGGCTTCATAGAAAACAATAAGTTCAAGTTTGGGGGAAAAATAGTTAATATTTAACACTCAGCTGATCTGCTTCACCAGGACTGTATGCATGTCCAACATAAGAAACAACTTTCATCAGATTTTGATTCAAAAGTTGCTAAATCTGATTGATGCATAAAAACATGTGACAGCACCTTTTTCTGAATGAGCCCACCTGCTTTAAACCACTGAAGAAAGCTAGAAACAAATGTTTGGTTATAAATGTTTTCATGTTATTCAAGTTCTCAGGGTCTTTAAAATCATATAACTATACTTTGAATATAACCCCACTCTTTGTAAACATGTTCGTAAACAACTAGTTTTATTGATGAACTATCACACACAGAGCAGGCAGACTGGATTTATGCCAAACAGGAAACTGCTGTGGTGACTCAGACCTTCCAGGGGCTCCAGGTTCACCACATGAGTATTCATTTATGGTAGTTTGATTCATTTGATTATTATTTACTTATTGGTACTGTGTGCACCACTCAGTCACAATATAAATTAAAAATAATAGGGGCCTTAAAGTGAAACTTGCATTATTGCATAATTTTGAGGCTCCTTCTTCTACAGAGCCCTTAAATTAAAATCTAGTTTTAAGGTTTTCCATTATCCCTGGATGTGTGGTATTAAACAACCAATGAAAGTCCAATCGAAACTAAAATGAAAAGTATCTATAAAACGTATGTATATATTATATATATAGCATATATTTTGTGGACAAATTCAAAGTTGATTAACTGTACTATATTCAACACATACTTAATCCTTATAGATTTGTTTATTTAGTAAGAACAGATGCATCACTGCCGGTGAAAACAAGACTGGTTTTTCTTCACCTATGACTCACTTTCATCTCTTATTTTTAGTTTCAGTTAGACTAAATGTAGGAGCACTGTCTGACATAAAGCCCTCTTACAGCGGCATGAAATGTCAGCATGTCAGGAAGCATAGTTGTGATGCTTAATTAACACATGGGTCATTCAGCAAACCTAAATGTCTGCTAGCTTACAGCAAGTTCAGAAACACTATGTGAATTAGTAAAGATGGGAACTCTTCTTTTTCAGTAATATCCTTCTCCTCCATTCCTGTACAATATTGTCAGATGCTATCCCAACATTATAATTCGCTCCACTTTTCCTCCATCATCACTTAAAATGTCAAACTCAGAGTCATGCATGTCAAATTGGTAGATTGACAGATTCCTGGCTATACTAAACCTGTTGTATTAAGGAAGGGGTGACATATTCACCCAAGGACTCAACAATGCTCTGCAAAACTACAAACATTTAAATCACCAATTGTCTCGAACCCCAAAATCTGCTGTTTGCCAGCAGGATGTCAAGGAAGTATGACTAGCACAGATTGCAGTGTTTGTGCCACATGATGGTTTTTGATGCTGAGAGAAGTATGATTAGTATTAAGCTCTCGTGCCACCTAAAACAAATATCAAGACTGAGGCACCATGTTTGAAAATTTAAAATCCCCGTATTGAAACACGTGTATGATGAAGAACAGTACATTAAAACATTGTCAAAGTGCAGCACAGAAATAGAAATGAATGACTCATCTTTGTGTTCCAACTAAAGATAAAACCTGCTTCCTCCCTCAGATCACAGAGGTAGATAAGTGTATGCTGGTAAAACCACAATATTTTTTTTAATCTATGATTTTGCCCTGTCATCTATCTCTCTATCTACACTGAAACACTCTCCTTTATGCAGTATTTCATACTAATTATTGAAGTTATTTCAAGTACTTTACTTTACTCATCTGTCGGATGAACATATTACTAACAATATTTAACAAGAGTTATGTTATACGGAGGACCATTTTACTGTTTCCTGAAATCTATACATAAAACAGGAACTTTATATAACGGATGTCAAAATTCTTTTTCTGGTAATTTTAGTTTATCTCCACAACCAACCACAGCATTGCTAAACTTAATGCTATTTGCACAATCATACAACTCATTCTAATTTGGTAAAGCAAGTGTGTAGCTTTTGGTCATCTCTTGGAAAACCATGACAGATGGTTTGCAGTGTTTTAATGAGGGAAGCTAATTATGCCACACAGAAGTTTGTATTGTGATTGTTATGTGACCCTATCCTGCAAATATACAAATTATACTATTGAAAAGATTCCAGTTATATAATACCATGGGGAGTGACTTTAAAATGTTATAATCCCCCCAAAACAATTGTAATAGTGGTCAGCTGGGGTTAATCCAGCCCGGGTCGAAGTGTACAATGGATTTGGAATAGAGCCCAAAGTGGAGATATAAGTGTATTGTCCAGTGATAAAAACAAGGGAGACCAGAGTCACTGACCTGTGCAGAGCCTTGTAACTGCGACACTGTTTGTTATAAATGAAAATATTCGTATGTATTTTCTAACACAAATCAGGACTGAGGTGACAGTGTTCCAAAAACTGATATAAATATGTCAGTTTGTGAACAAAACCTGGTTGTTCAAGCGTCCTTTAAAGAAAACCAGGACAACAATTTTTGGTTTGGTTTTGACATCTACTCTCGCGAGATCTCGTTTACTGCTGAGTGGTCCCCCGGAAAATATCGTGAGACATTTAGTAGAGGACTCCTCGGCTAAGGTAAGTGAGGACACTGGCAGCACCATCAACCCGATAATATACACGTAGGTCCCAGCAGGTGATAAAATAATAGTGTGTTTGATGTTTGTCCAGTGGTGGTTGTGTAGCCTCAGTGTTGTCCGGCCTGAAGCAGCAGTGGACGGCTCGCTGGCAGCAGGATGCCCGCTGAGGATGGATGAATGGGGTGGATCATGAGGACGGTAGATACTCGCTAGCTACCGTCATGTCTCATCGACTCGGCGATTACAGCTAAAAGAGACCAAGTAATGAGTGTAGAGCAGATCCAGTAATGAGAGAATTATGGAGCTTGTGTGTCGAAATGAAGCGTGAATCTGAAGCGGGTGGGGTGGGGGTGGGGTGTGCGGGGCCGACGTTAACGGCTAATAACGAAAGGATAGCGGTAACGTTACCTACCGTAGCATCCCCGGCTAACGTAACCGGAGTCACCCGGGGCTGATTGAACATTATCACACCGGCATGTCGCGGCCCTGCTGCCACATAACATCACCATTTGGAAGATCATGTTTAGTGAAACGGAGTGTGTTGGAGGAGCTGGTGTCAGGCAGTGACGGTGTGTTGATGCTCTTCAGCACCATGGACAGGGCTGCAGCTCCTCTCTACTGATGTCTTCGTTTTATTTTTAGCTTCTGTTTCTCACTTTGTTGAGTCTGCAGGACAATTAAATCAACGCACGTTCACTACCAGGATGGCATGAGATGCATTAAACATAGAAACGGAACCACTGTGTTTATCCTCACTGGAGGAAAAAAAAGAAAACTTACTGTATTATTCAGAATATGTGTGGTTTTTCAAACAGCACATGTTTCAGCATATACCACAATGTGTTTGTACATTTAGAAGACAGGAGCAACAACAATGAGCAATAACTCATCGGTGTTTGGAAAAGTAGGAAAGATGTGCAGTGTGTACTTTGGTCACTCAAAATATGTTTTACTTGTATCCTGTGTTGACAATATAAAAACTTTCTGGCCACTGACTGGTCGTACCAGTGCTATGCAGCACCCAAAAGTTGCTTAACATCTTCTCTGATCCATATGTTTTATACAAATCTTTTGCACTTCATTCACCTAATATTGTCATTCTCTTTCCCGATAATGTATTTTTCCTGTTGCTGTCCCTGCTTACGCTCTACTCTCTATGTATATCATATATAGAGAGTGATAAATAGATACCCTCTATCCACCCTCAAAGAAGGATCCCTCCTCTGTTGCTCTTCCTAAGGTTTTATTTCTACCATAGACTTTATATCAAAAGGTTTCCACTATTGAAAGGTGTGTCATTATCCAGATCAAGGGTGTAAAGACAGAAGGTGTTGCAAGTTGTGCAGATTCTAATTTTAACATGTTCAGAGGTATTGCTCAGCATCCTCTAGTCTTCTTTAGTCTCTGTCTGTGTTTTAGACCATGTGGCTTGGTGGAAGAGTTTTACTGAACATCAAGCCGGGCCTCGTAATGTAGGACATTTTGTGTGTGCTCTGAGGGCTTGGCGTTGTTGCAGGCTAACATTTGAACGAGAAAAAAAAAACAAAAAAAACAGCAAGAAGGGTCTGAACAGATTGTGCTGTAGCCTGGAGTCATGGCACTGACACGAATCTTATTCACCCTCTCTGTGATGATGACTGTGGGCGATTAGCGTAGCTTAGCACCTGTTTTGGGGACTGCATGTAGAGGTGAGATTTTCTGGTGCTATAGTGTTTTTTAGGAAGGTGAGAGGGGATTGGCTGGAGCGTTTCTACTACTGTAACTTAACAAAAGCCTTACAGACTGTTTACCTTATCAACAATTCTGTCTTTATTCTAACATGTTAATAATTTAGACCAATGTCATTCATTTTCCTTGCAGTGTAGCAACACACATTAAAGTATTACTAAATGTTAATTTGCTCTGTTTCCTTTCAGCCCTCCTTTGTAATTTGTCCCTGCTCAACAACCAAGACTGACATCTAGCATCACGATTGTAGCCGCAAACTGAAGTTTAAAACCTCATCTGAATCATGGGGAACATTTTTGGAAATTTGCTGAAGAGCCTCATCGGGAAGAAGGAGATGAGGATCTTGATGGTGGGGCTCGATGCTGCAGGAAAAACAACAATCCTCTACAAGCTCAAACTGGGGGAAATAGTCACCACAATCCCAACCATTGGTAGGTGAACAGACCATAAAATATCTTGATGCACACTAATGATAGACCACGATGTTTGCATACATGTGCTTGTATGACCCCGCTGCTGTTTCCAGGGTTTAATGTGGAGACGGTGGAGTACAAGAACATCAGCTTCACTGTGTGGGACGTGGGTGGGCAGGACAAGATCCGCCCCCTCTGGAGACACTACTTTCAAAACACACAGGGTGAGCAGAGCTAATCAGAGGGTAATGCCAGCTTAAAGGCAAGAACACTGCTTTTCTTCCTTAGAAAATATTTGACTTAGCGTGTTCCCCTCACTGTTTCAGGTCTAATCTTTGTGGTGGACAGTAACGACAGAGAGCGTGTGAACGAAGCGCGAGAGGAGCTGATGAGGATGCTCGCTGAGGATGAGCTGAGGGATGCAGTCCTCCTTGTGTTTGCCAATAAACAGGCAAGAAACCATTACTGTTCTGCATGTATATACACACATTCACACATACACAGCACATATGAGTAAAAAATAGGCTTGTGGTGGAGGGTTTGGGGTTAACCCAGATAAACCTACTTCCCCTTCTATTTTTTAAGGCAAAATTCAACTTCTGCTTTAAGATGATAGAATTATTTACTATTTAGATTCAAATACAGCGGTAACTGTTAAAAGTACTGATGAAAATAATCTCTTTTCATGGACAGGGGAAGGTGTATCCTTCAGAATTCATGACATACAGGTCTATGAAAAGGGAAATTAAAAACGAGGACTGGGCTGAATAGTGAACAAGAATAACAGGAACTATAACGCAAAGCTAACATGAAATAGATAAACACGTAGAATGATCTCAGACACGCCATATTAAATGTCCAACATTCATATTATCATAAGTATTATATTAAATTATAACAAACCTTAAGAATTCCTCCATTAACACCAATCAAGTTATTGAAAAGATTAACTGATTATCAAATATGATAGAATTCTTTTGTCAGTCAACTAATTGATTTATTTTTTTTTTTATTTATTTATCTCAGCTTTATTTTAGTCTTATTGCCGAATTTACAAAGTTTAGGTGATAATTGTATTAAAAATCTTTCTGCTAACAACTTTCTCAACATAATTCATCTCTAGCAAAACCCATACTCTGCAGTTTCACTAGAGATAGATAATAGCTTCGCAAGATTTTAGGCCAGCTTTTTTACCAAGTCGACAGTGTACTGATACCGTCCCGCCATAAAGTCTCTCTATGTTTCTAATGCGGGTCGTTGCTTTGTGATGATCACATACTAAAGCTCAAAGGAATAGTTTGACATTTAGTGTCATGTGCGTATCACATTATCGCTAAAGGGTTAGATGAGAGGATTGATACCACTGTCGTGTGTGTGCATTGGTTAGCTTTGCATAAGGACTGGAAACCTGGGAGAATGATTCGAGAATAGTCCAGCACACAACTCTCTGTGAAACCACAATGTCTTTTTACACACTACAGAAATTAACAGACAGGTGTTTGTATTATTTTGTCCACCTCATTTATATCAAAGTGTGGGCTAAATAACAGAAACACTTTTCTGTATACTGTAATACAGCTCAGCAGTACCACAAACTACATCTTCCAAAATGATCACACAGTTGAATCAACAGCTCTTTAACGCAGTTTTGATGAATAAAAAACTGAGCATCATAACCTTCATGAAGTTAGGGTTATAGATAAGTGGGTTTCCCAAAACAACACTGAACAATTCCTTCAAAACTGACCATTTAATCTTACACCATATATCTGCAAACACTTTACAAGGGCTTCAAGTAACAATTATTATCATTTTGAATTCATATGCCACTTATTTCCTGGATTAATTGATAAATTGTTGCTCTAATAAATGTGAAAAATGCCCTCTCAAAATACAGTTTCACAGGGCCCAAGGCAACAGCTTCATGTTGTCTTGGGTGAGAAAACCAGAGAATTTTTGATTTATTTCCTGGAAAGATTATTTAAATTATTGTTTTAATTGCTGCAGAGAAATTTCCTGTCAATTGCATTATCAAATAATTGATTTACATATACATATATGTACAGACATATCCACAGTAAATGCATAATTTAACCAAACAATAAAACAAGTCACCAGCTGTCCTGTCTTTAGGGTCAAACACAAGCCTTATCACTAATCCTTGATTTTCATAAACTGAGGGGCAATACTTTCTCCTCACTGACCTCTCGCCTCTTTGACAGGACTTACCAAACGCCATGAACGCTGCCGAGATCACAGACAAGTTGGGCTTACACTCCCTGCGTCACCGTAATTGGTACATCCAGGCTACCTGCGCCACCAGTGGTGACGGGCTCTATGAGGGTCTTGATTGGCTGGCCAATCAACTCAAGAACAAGAAGTAAGAAGAAAAACTGGAAACAGCAGCCACACCCGTCCACCTTTTTATTTGTTTTGGGAATGGGGGTGTGGGTTAGGCACAAGGGTTTTGGTTGATAGGTGCAAAGCAAGATTTGGGGTCTGGGGGAGATTTTAGGCTTTCATTTTCAGTCTGTTGAGGTTTGTAATAGTTTTCTGCTCCTATTCAGATTCTCACATACTCCATATTTAACTCACTCACTCACACACACAAACGCACACTAACTGTAAGCAATCACAGCAGACACTTGCTTTTCCTGTGTCCACCTCTTGTCCTTCGGTGCAATGTACTGTGTGTTAGTCTCTAGGTGCTGTGCTGAGTCATGTGTGACTCCACTGAGTCGGCATTGAGTCAAATATGACTTTGTGTTGATGTGTGTCTTTCAGCTGTCAGTCATCCATGCAAAGAACTGTTCTGTGTCAGTTGCACTTTGTGTTTTGTTTTTTTTGTTGTTTTCTGTTTTCGTCCCTCTCCTGTGGGGTAACAGAGCCATGTTTGAGAACAATCATCGCGGGAAGATTCATGTCAGCATAACTCACTTTAATGGTTTGCTCTTCTTTTTCATTTGTGAGCAATGTTGAAGCACTTTGATACTCAGATAAAGTGTGTACATGTGTACTGTATGTGTTTGTGCAAGTGCCCCTGATAGTATTAATCATGAACAACATGTCCTCTTACTGCCTCATTTTGGAAATCTTTTGATATCTGTGGCATCTTTCTACTCTCTGTGTGTCGAAGCCGCCCTTTTAAAATATTTTAAAACGCACAACACATTCTCGACTGCCTGACCTGCATGCATCCCTGTAGATCTCACCGACATCGTTGCGTACCTTTACCATCCTCTGAGCCGCATGGATGTTGACGCTGTTTGTAGATCTCCTCTAACTGCCCCGATCGTGTTCTGGTGCCGTTTACAGTACAATGCAGAAACCGAATCAGCTGCCGCTTTCTGCTTATTAGTTGCCGACATGTGCTTAAAACAGAATAGTCAGCTTTAAGGTCTTTTAATGTGAAAGCAGTATATAGGAAAACCTGCACATAAACACAACACACGACCTGCACCGATGCTGCTTGTCTGATTTGTTGTGCGTCCATGTGAGTATTCAGACTGCATCAGGTTGCTCTCGCTCTGTGGTTTTTTTTTTTTGTCTCCGACTTGCATATCGAGGGTGGGGTGATTCTATCGCTGATAACTCTGTGTTACTGAATGTTAATATTGTTGATCGATCCGTGATGATATTTATTTCACATGCATTTTCCTTTACTTCTGTGATGTGTCGGCGTAATTATGAGGAAGAAAGCAGGGTAAGCAGATCAGTATGTGGGTGTTGTAGCTTGCAGAGATTCATCAGCACGTCCACGACTCACCTCTGAACAGCAGACTAGTTACTGCGTCACCTCTGATACCAGCAGAATCCCCAGATTTCTGTCAATAAAACTATATCTGTGTGCCATACATGGGTGTTGCTACTCATGCACCGGTGACAGTACAACATACTTACTGTATATCCACTCCACCAACTTATCAGTGCATTGTTCATATTCAGCATCTGTTGTATGTTAAATCATGAGTTTGATCATTTGGGTTTTGTGGCCTTATATTTAGTAATGACTTCAAATTGATTTTCCTCTCAGCTCGTTTGTTTTCTGCTTTTGAGTCACATATATTTATCTACAGTATAAAGAATGAGTTACAGATTTATTTCTCTATGCCCTCTAAAGGCAGGTTTTGCACCACAGTTCGAGATGATAAGGCAAAGGTTTTGTCCTATAGTATCCTTTGTTTTGCCAGTATACTTGATTCATATTTGGTGGTAGATTTCTTTGGTTTGTTTTGGGGTGTAAAGAAACTTTGATGTAGACTGTGTCTGTGAAACAATGATAAACAGTGCGAAAAAAAAAGGAAAAAAAAAAAGAACCTCTGATGATTCATTCTGTACCGTTATAGTTACACAAGTAGATTTTAAAACGGTAAAGACTAAATGACTCAATGCTGAATGCATGGAGACTTCTGTATGTGATGTAAGACAACAAACAAAATCCTGCTGTATTACAAATAAACCCATTTTCTGTATGACCTGTCTCATCCGCTGTGAGTGAGTGTTACTCATAGACGTCATACTTACATATTTACAATATATATTCATGTTTATAACTGATGACACCCGCACAGAAGATCTTGCTGTGACAAGCTTTAACCAGTAGAGGACGGTCTTATGCAACAGTATCGGTGTGACGTGATGTGATTCAAAGCTTAAACGGCTGTATCTACATTTTACAATTCAAAGTTACAGTGGTGGTTTTTCACTCTAGCTTTCTGTTTGTGGTCTGGAAGGCACTGGGCCCCGTTTAGCAGCTCATAAAACAGACCAAACATTGTTTCGTCTTCTTGATATTTCTACAGTCTGGGCAAAGGGTATGATGTTTTTGGGTTGTCCATCCGTCCCATTTTTGTGAACAGGATTTTCTTAGAATTTGGCACAAACATTCACTTGAACTTCAAGGGTATACTGATTAGATTTTTGATGGTCAAAGGTCAAAGGTCAAGGTGATGGTAACCTCACAAAACATGGTTTTGGCCTTGTGAGCACAGTATCTCGGGAACTCATAAAGGGAATCCCTTCACATTTGGCAGAAATGTTCACTCGGCCTCAAGGACGAACTGATTGGATTTTGGTGGTGGAAGGTCAAAGGTCAAGGTCAGTGTGACTGCACAAAACACTTTTTAGCCATAACCGCAAAGACTTCACACAGTAATTATGACAAATTTTCACACAAATGGATCATATTTTATATGACTGTGGATAAACAGGGATGTAACCTGAAACTAGTCTGAGTGGTGGAGGCAGACAACCATGAGGCAGTAATTCTAGTTCCTAATATTACAAGGAATCTGGAATCACTTAGAAACCTAATTTTGAACTGACATGTTTAAAAAAATCTGCTACACATGATGCATTACCTCTGTTTGGGGGATCAGAGACAAAAGTTTGTGTAATTACAATTCATTTTCATTTGCTCTATATCTATGATTGTACATTTTTACACACTACCCAACACAACACTGCACATTCATTTGCCTGTGAATGATCGTTTGGAATATATTTGTCCATGCATATAGCTGACATAACATATACACACAATTTCTCTTATTCTCAAGATATATTCTCACAAGATGTGAGATATTTCTTCATTTAGTCATTCAGTCAAGTTTGTGGCAAATGGTAGGGTAACCGCTTCAGTGCTTTTCTACATAGTGTTTGAAACAAGTAAGAAAAAAAGGGAAATATTTACAAGAAAGGAAGAAAGGAAGTAAATTGAATTCACAAAACAAAAACTTCAGAATTAAAAGGCAGATGCAAATATTGTTTTGTTACTTGTGTAATGTAATCGACAAATGAAAAACAATTCAACAATTAAACACTTTCTATTCATTTTACCACAAAACTATCATTTAGCAGCTTTCAGATGTTTTTCAGCCAAATGGACTTCAGCTGAAATGGGCAAGCAACCGTTCCAGAGTTTCTTTTCAAAATACTCTCCTCAGAGAGTCTCTCTGTTCTGATGGTGATTTTTTCATCTGCCAGGAACCTGATAACAACATCATATCACATATATTTTCCAAATGTCACTGGACTGTAACCAGATCCCTGGTATCTGGAAGTCTTCTACTGTCACACCAACCCCAATGATCTTAGACCAGTCGCCCTGACTTCACTAATAATAACTTTGAGAAAGTTGTTTTGCTCTGTCAACGGTGACAACTTGATCCGCTGCAATTTGCTTATCAGGTAAGGAGCTGTGTGGAGGATGCAAAACTTTTTATTATTTAACATTTATAAACACTGATAAAAGCCGAACACACACACCAGGCTTTTGTTTGCAGACTTCTCATCGGCAGTCACGGCCACATCTTGTAATAGAAAGACTGCTGTGTGATTTTAATTTGCCTCACCAGTGCGTAATATGGATCTTGGACTTCTTGACTGACAGAGATCCGAGGATCAAGTAAATGCCTGTTTTCTCAGACTCTGTAGCTTTGTCCACAGACTCGCCACAAGGGCGCGTCCTTTTGCCCTTACTCTTTATTATGTACACCTGTGGATGTAGGAGCCGTCAGAGGGGCAGATATTTGGTCGAACAGTCTGAAAACACTCTCCTCAGAACCAGACCGGGGGATGCCTTGCTGATTTTATTTCTTAGTGTGATAACTTTTTAGATTTAAATGTGTCTTGAATCCAAGAACTGATCATTGATTTTAGATGTAACAGATGCAGCCAAATAGTGTATAATACACAATGAACATGTAGAAACTGTCACATCATACATATATCTGGGAACTGTGTCTGATGACCATGATCAAGTTTTACATGAACACTGAGGCTAATGTGAAGCGGGGGCAACAGGGAATTCATCTTTCAGATGTCAGTTTTATCAGCTTCTCTTTTATCTCCTGGTTCCACGGAAATAAAATAAATAAAACATGTTCCACAATCATCTGAATAAAACAAAGACTTGAATTTTTTCTTCAACCAATAAATCCTCCGGGAAGCAACGAGTGTTTTGGCCTTTTGTGGACATTGTCTTGTAAGTGAATTTTCTCTGTTGCCATGAGGACATTGCAAATTGTTCGTCCCCTCTGAAATCCAAATTTTTTTATTGTTCACTCCAGTTACTTATCAACATTATTCACAGACTTTATTCTACATTTTAGTTCCTTGCCATGTTTGTATGTTTCTGTATGTTTCATGTTTCTGTGTTCCTCTGTGGACAAGCAGCTCGTTCCACTCAAACAGAGCTTCAAAAGGACGAAATTGCTGGAAGGACAAAACCATCTGAGCAGCACTCGATCAATCAGGCCTTTATGGTCCAGTGGTGAGAAGGAATACACTTCGAGTAAAAGGAATATAGCAGCCTGCTTGGAGTTTGTCTTCTCATCAGAAGAGACCGGGGAAGCTGGTCAGAAGTGAGGGAATGATGAATGCAGCCAAGTACAGAGAGGTCCTTGTGGTGGCTGCACCACATGTCGCCCGAGCGTCACCGTTTTCCTTTCAACATTATTACCATGCAAACATTTCAAGGAATGACAGTACATACAGCCTTTTGTTTTCATACAACACACACTATTAGTTTTTGACAGTTTGTTATTATGATATAAATTAAGTGCACGCATTCTGTCATTAACATTGTTTTCACTTGCTTTAATTATATTTTACCTTGTTTTGCATGGAAACATCAAGACCTCTCCGGGCCTAAAGGAAGCACCAGAGTGCACATGACCTGAGACCGGGGCAACAGTTCAACTCTCAGCATGAGACTGACCTGAATCATACAGACAAGACAACACTGGCCCAGCCAAAACAGGGCTGGACTGGCACCAGGCCAGAGTCCTCCAAACCACCTCTGTGCCTCCAGGACCACATTTTGCTATAATGACACTCACATATACAGACTGTCACAGGTGGTAACCAACTTACCAGAACCATCTTAGTTCATCTTCATCTTATACTTTGACAAACACAAACTTCATTTTGGTTTAAATAAATCCTTAATTCACACAAATACTGTAGATGTGGAAATATTCTTAGTCCAAACACCACAGTGAAGTTTGTTTTAGGTTGGGTATGAGGAAACATGTTTGCTACAATTTTACAGTTTCTTTGAAATTCATCTGTTATTCAGCAGGTTGTTTTCTGTGAGGACAAAAAAGAAAGACATACTTTTGAAAATGACTTCCTGGTGCTGGTGAAATATTAACCATTTGTTTTGAACACTGCTTTCACATTTCCTCTGACTCTGAGGGGAAAAGAAGTTCAATCTTTGCAGCAGAATAGAGACATTTTTCTGTCAGACGTATAATTCTGTGTAATCAGACCTGTCCAGAGAGAGAGCAGTGGACGTTTTCTTGTACATGTGTGTTTGTGTCGGAGACAGACAGACAGACTGGAGCTGCAGGCAGAGCCAGTTTCTTCAGAGCAGTTCAGCTTGCTCACCCACTCTTACAGGCAGACAATGTTTGCGTGAAGCTTAAGTGACAAAATAACAAGAGGACAAGAGATAAGATTTTCTAACCAAACCAGATGTTGTTCTGGGTTTGAGAATAACACTTCCTGCTGTACAGCCTGACCTGATTTATTTAACGAATGTTTGATAACGTCTAAGTGTCTGACAGTTACTGCACCTGAGGTTGATGCATAACTCAATCAAATTTGTCCTAAGTGCAGCAGTAAAATCACGCAGCAATAAAATGATCTTACATTTCGAGCATCAGCATGAAGGAGTGGAGGGGTCAAAGATTCCTCGCTTAGACAACAGATGTAATCCAAATGTTAACACATAGGAAGATAGGAGATTGTTTAAATGTTCAACTGTTTGTTGTTGTTTTTTGTGGGAGTAGTGGACTTTATTAGTGGGGATATGACCTTGTTTTCAGGTGTGTAAAGTGCCCCATTCTTTGTTGAGGTGACACGTTCTCAGGTTATGAGGGGGACTGAGGAAATGACTCACCTGCTCTGGCTCTAATGATAAAGCTACTTAAACATGAAGGAACAATGAGGCAGGCAAGGTGGGACTTAAAGTTTTCAATATGTCCAGTTCATTAATGTGACAAAACCTGCCTAAAGGGACCTGAATTGTACTGAACTTAAAATGGAAATTAACTTAGTAAATTACTATTTTTTGAAATATGAGAGTTAAAAACATAAGTCACGAAAGCAACATATCTACTCCATATTTGCATTTTTACATTGGCTAAGCACAGGAATGTGAACACTTACAGTCACTTATCAAACGTATGACTAATGCAGAATAAAGATAAACAACCACCTCTGTATGGCGTCACTCACGTTGTGAATCACTTTAGTACCGAGAACAATGATTTAATACATTTAGGTACAGGTGGCATAGTGCCTGAAAGCACACTCTAGGATATCTCACTCACTTTATTCACATGGAGTCAATAAAAATCACACCGGTTCATCATGTAAGAAAGGCCATCTGTGGGCCCTCCCCCTGGATATGAAGACCAAAGTGCCATGTTCACAACATGTCTGTGGGTCAGCTCTGACTGGGAGCTTTTGTTGCATGTCATCACTCTTGCTGCCTCTCCACATTCCTCTGTCAAGTCTGTCTTGACTGTCATACCTCCAGATAAAGGCGACTGTCAACATTGTTGTTAAAGCTCTGTTGCACAAATGGACACAGTGATTGGCGGCTGTGAAGTGAATTGCTGCTACAGTGTTTTTATTGTGCTTGTGGACATTTGGATCATGTACTACAATTATTTCTTTCCAAACAAGTTTTTTATGCTTTTCCCAGAACTTAAATTGAAGTGAGACCAAGTTTGCCGTCTTTGCCCCTAAACCTTGGAACAGTTTAGATCATCCAATTCAACTATAGTTTTGACCTATAGTCCCTCACCTCTGCTTTACTGGTTTAAATGTTCTGTTGCTGCTGACTTGACAAATGACTTGCTGCTCAGGGCTTTTACGCCCATGTTGTATGCACCCTAACCACATAGGTCGCCCATATATTATGCTTTTATCGTGAAGAACCTCATAGACTGACTATTATTTTTTGAAAAATGCTTTCTAAATAAATCTTTAGCCTATCTATTTTCTTTCCTCAAATTCTGCAAACCTGCTGTCTGTTCTTTCACCCAAAGCCTCCCACTTGTAAACTATTTGGCACTGCATATAGATCATGATTCATAATTTTATTCTATGAAATGAGGCATTCATTCGAAACATTGATCAGCCTAATAACTATTGATCAATGGAAATAAACTAACAAGAGTAAAAGTGTTTGCGAAGAATGTTGTGACTCCTGAGACACCCTGAGTGCATCCATCCTTATTTTCCTTAACAAAAACTGTCGCCATATTTTCTGTCCAAATATGAGAAAAGGGACACTTATGTGTATCTTTCAAGCTGCTCTCAAAGTTCCCACTGGCTTTGCAGCTTTCCGTAAGCAGTTACGTGCTGTGCGTATGGTCCTGTGGCTGCAGGCGGGGCCCTCCCAGATAAATCAGTGCCAGAGAAAGAGTCGCTCCCGCCGCTGATTGGCTCCGCGCCGGGGTCCAATCACTGAGTTGTAGTGATTCCTCTCACACAGACCGGAGCGGGCGGCTCGTAAAGTTGAGGCTCAGTCAAATGTCAAAGAGAGAACACGCAAACAGGTTTTCAGTACAGGGTGGATTTACGTCTTCATTTGAGTTGTGGAGGGAGTGGAGAGGAAGGAGTAAGAACCCGCAGGGAAATCTGGATTGATTCGACTACAGTTTTGTGGTCTAAATGGACTCTCTCGGTCTGAAACGACTGAGAACGACTTTGGACGATAAAAGGACTCGTTTCTTTTCCATTAATATGACGGTGATGTTTGTTTGACACGACACCAGCCTGGAAATTTGAATGAGGATGACCGCCCTCACGAGGAAGGTGCGGCAGGTGCTGTGCGTCCTGCTGCTGCCGTGTGCTCTCCAACTCTGCAGCGCTCAGACACAAGGAGGTGGGCTCACACGCACACACACATGCACACACACACACACACACACACACACACACACATACACACACACACACACACACACACACACACACACACACGCACACAGAGTTTTTGATACTTAACCGGGAATATTTGCGGTGTCCCCTGATTAAAACCCTCTGAACACCTGGAACTGCTCCCTTCACTGGTTGCTCTGATGTAGGTAAACACCTGTCCTCCCCTCACAAACCCCAGACACCAGAACCTGTTCCGCACACGTAAAACTTGTTTGCTGTGAGTCACCTGCACCTCTCCCACGATCCTGTGTGCTTCATCATGTTTGTCTCAGTTGTTTCAAGTTTTTGCGACATGCGGCCCAACCTTTCACAGCCTGTTGACTGTTAACCACAACCAGGCCAATAGATCTTTTCCATGGGAAACTTTTTTATGTTTGAATCTGTCTTTTGTCATTGTAGTCACTGGCGGAAGATTTATTATTTAGCTAAAGGTTATGATACCACAATGTAACTTTTACAAGTAAACGCTTTAGTTAAGATAAGTAAAAGTTACTGTCAGTGTTATTGTATAGTTACATCATATTTTAGGATTATTGATGTGTGAACATTTACAGCGTATTTCAATGTTGGAGCTGATTAAGGTGGAGCTGCTTGTATAGGCTGTTGGGTGGTTTAATCTATTGCACTATATAACATTTTAGTAACTGATCACATGCTTAAATGTTAAACTTTACTAGA
The DNA here is from genome assembly GCF_002814215.2 of Seriola lalandi dorsalis. NCBI lineage: Eukaryota > Metazoa > Chordata > Actinopteri > Carangiformes > Carangidae > Seriola > Seriola lalandi. Next base: position 534,440 of record NW_019525245.1, on the reverse strand, counting down.
GGTGCAACTAAGGGTTATTTTCATTATGGACATTGTGAATCGGCCAATTATTTTCCCATTAATCAACTGATCGTTTGGCCTTTAAAATGTCAGAAAATAGAAAATATAGATAATACAAAAAAAAGATAAAATAGAAACATTTGTATGACGAACAGTTCAAAACTCAAAAGTATTCATTTTGCTATGACATAATTCACAGCAAAGCAACATCTCCTCACAACTAAGGAATAGTTTCCAATTGATTATCTATTAATGACCAATCAGTTAACCTGACTAATGCTTCAGCTGTAAAAGTAACCAGTAACTCTGGCTGTCGCATCAAGTACTCAAGTACAAGTGTGTCAAAGCTTGACTCAAGTACATTCCTGGAGTAAATCTACTTAGTTACTTTCCACCACTGAGCACTGTGATGTGTTTGTGTCAGAGAGAGGTGTTGTGATTTGAATCTCTCTGTGTTACCTTTGACTTCATGTGCTTGTCGCTGTCACATGGCTGCAGGTGAGTCGAGAGGCGCACTTAGTTTGAGAAAAGCAATGTGAATGAGTTCATCGATGTTTAGGCAGCTGATATTCAGATGACAGAGCCTCTGGCATCCGAATTAAACACACACACACACACGAGAACCCCAACAAATCGCTAATACAAAAAACTATAAACCATGTCATTGCATGAGTAGAACTGATTGACTGACTGAAGTTTTTGCTTATATGAATTGAGTGCTGCAACATTAAACAATATTTCAACTAAAAACTATAAAAGACATTTCAGAGGTATCACTTGATGTTGTTTTCCCATCAGTCCTGGTCTTTTATCCAGTTGCCAAACAGGATTTTGTTGTGCAGTAACCAGGCAGTTATGAAAGAGGTTGATGTTGTTTGTCAGATGCAGAGGTGAACTTGCTGTACACCAACCTTTGATACGAACATATCAGTTGTTAAATATGAGATTAACTGGACGTCCAAACAGAATGACTGATGGTGATATAGTTTTGTGGTGTACTGGAGGCATTCATGGTCTCTTTTTATATAAAACATCAAAGGCATTTTTTTATTAGATCTTTCCTGCACCTTTCATCAATAAAACATGGATTGTACTATAAAGAAAAAATGTTTTTCACATGCTAGTTTGCACATAAATCACCAGAGGGACTCACATTACATTACATTGACAATATAAATAAAAAACAGAGGTAATCCCAACTTGTAGCAGTTTCATTTTCAAATACAGCCGTTGTGCCAACAGGATGAAGGGATTAATTTTTATCAACAAATATCATCATGAGAAAATGTTAGTTTAATGGCTCAGGTGTTAGATTTGTGATGTGGTGTTTGACGCTTCAGATGAAAATTGGTGTTATTATCTTTCCAGGGAACCACAATAACCTTTTCAGTAGCTTCTGTACTTTTAACAGGTGTGACTTATCCAAAGAACTGATGCGTCGAAAAACAAATATACTGTCGCTCATCTTGCCAAATCATGACAGTGAGCAACTCTCAGCGCCAGACTCAGTGTGTTCTGTAAAGTTTGAGGGATCAGTCCTGGAAATACAGGAAAAAAAAGATCTGACTGGGTTTGTACACAACCTCCAACCAGTGAATGCACCATGAACTGAAGTAGTTCATGTGCTCAGGTGTCTGTCTTTGTGTTTGTGCACGTGTGTGTGCGTGTGTGTGTGTGTCTGTGTGTGTGTGTGTGTGTGTGTGTGTGTGTGTGTGTGTGTGCGTGTGTGTCTGTGTGTGTGTGGGTGTGTGTGTCTGTGTGTGTGTGTGTGTGTGTGTGTCAGCGCGCTCACCTGTGAGGTATGCAGTAATCTCTGTCCATCCTGTGCCAAGTTTCTGTTTACTCCAGTCATCACCTAAACCGCTTTATTGGGCTTGTTTATCTCCTCCTCCCTCTATTGTTTTCTTTCTCTCCCTCACTTCTTTTCCAGTATTGAAACCTTAGTAACAGACGAATGGAAATAACAGCTGAACCTGATCCGTGTTATGTTTTCGTCATGTGATAGGTTGCACTTGAGCGGCGGGGACAATGACACCATTTTGCAGTGAGTTCATGCACTGTATGTGATAGTTAGTGATGGAATAACCGGCAAGGCCGACATACTGCAGTGTTTGTGAAGAGTGAGGAGAAGCACTGACAGTGCACACTGAAGTGTCAGCGCAAACAGAGAGAGGCTTGGAGGCACATCTTGATGCACTGCAACACTTGTTTTGCACTTTTTGAGTTGTTTGTTAAATAGGGCCATTGTGTGTTGATGTGTGTGTGTGTGTGTGTGTGTGTGTGTGTGTGTGTGTGTGTGTGTGTGTGTGTGTGTGTGTGTGCATTGACTCTAAACCCTCCACCCCATTCCTTTTTTCTCCATCATCCATCTGCCAACACTGAAAGTCCTGCTTTGACAGAGAAAACCCACTCAGCCAGTTGAGATTTTCAGCTTCCACAGCTGCCGATTGTGCCTTGTCTGTACGGCTGACATACCATGTTCTCACATAATGTACTGCATGTGTACACACAGGTTTGCCTTGTGTGTGCTGTATTGTGCTTGTACTGTACAAATGCTCTACATACTGCTATGTGTGGAAAGTTCTTGAACGTACATGCGCAGGTGTTCACAAATATTTCCCAACAGGCAATTCAAACAGTGTAGAGTCAACAGCTCAAGTCATCCACTGATAGCACTGAGCTGCTCTCAGGACTTAACTAAGGTGGGGTTGATAAAGAGCTTCACCCTTTAGCTGCTCATTAACTGACATTACTGACATTTTCGATTCCTTGGATTTTAGTCAGCAGAAGTCTCTGAAAGCAAATAGTCGGCTCCGTCATGGCAGCTCAGTGTGATAACAACAGAACCGCCACATGAAGCAGACTGGGGAATCTGATATAAAGAATCGACTTGTGCATGGGAAGGAAGTGGAACTGTGACCCCCCCCCCACAAAGAAGGGATGTTTACTTGTGACCCTTCCACCCCGACTGTGTACGCCTAGTGATTCAAACAGAGTGATTTCGTTTTATTTCAGTCATTTGTAGAGACCTCAAGAAGTAAAATCAGAGTTAGAAAAAAATTAGAGGACAGAGAGACAAGGATAAATATGTTTTTTTCTCCTATAAACTTGTTATCATCCCATGACCACTCATGTTCATCTTGTGACCCCTCTGTGGTGGTCCTATCCCACTCCAGAGTTTTCACTTGCATAAGGTTGATGGACTTGCAGGACACAGAAAAAAAGATAGATTAGATAAATTAGTCGATCGGAAGACAATTAACTGGCAGCTATTTTGACAACCTATTAATTGTTTCAGTCCTTTATCTTGTATCATTGTAATCTGTGTGTCTTTTGGTTTTGGACTTTTGTTGGTCGAGACATTTATAGATGTCACCTTGGGGTTAAATTGGGCCGAAGCCGGCTGTAGCTGAGCTCCACCTGCCCAAGTCCAAATTGCACCCACCATTGCTGGCGGTTGCATCTAAATAAAAGCCAACATCAACTTTGATACAGTTATTTTAACTAATTGAAAGGGAACCATACACTCTTTGTATCTGTTTCATTTGTTAACTAACCTTTATGCTAGCAATGCTGTTGGAATAACGCATAGAAGTCAGGGTAAGATCATCATTAGAGGTTATTTCTTCAGACTTTAGAAAGCTCCCACAGGGCCACAGAAGAGATTTTATAACTGCTTCTCACTAGAGTCTTACTCCACATGACGAGTGAAGTGTTCTTCTTCATGTGTAGAATCAGTGCAGTGCCCCCTCCCAGGGTCACTTCACCTAAATCACAAAACTACATATTTTCAACATCCCATTAGTGGTGTCAAGCCACAACAAAATTGGCAACGACAGAGTATTTGCCTCTGAGCCTCCTGCCACCCTTCCAATAAAATGGAGGTGAATTGTATTTGTATTGTTCAACCCACTGAAAAATGACATTTAATGAAATCAACAGCAATGTCTCTTCTTCCCAGAAACAATGTCCTGGTTGTTCTTGATAATCCACAGACGCCTCTATTATGAGTTAGACATTATTTCTGGCAAGAAAGCCTTGAGTAGCATAAACAAAATTCCATCTGCCTTCGTTGTTCTGCGGTGGCGGCCTGACTTTCCGAAGTATATATCTAAAAATACCAAACACCATGCAAGTGGTAATCTGTGTTTTTGTGATTTGAGTGAAGTGACCCTTTTAATAAGAGTCATTTCCTGTGAACCTGATGTTCTCAGAAATACAATAAAATTACTCTTATCAGGACTAGGATTTATGGATGTGAGACACACACACACGCACGCACACACGCAAATTCAGCAATGTGCTTTGACACCCTCCTCGTGCTGTGAGGTTAATAATTATTAGCCTTTTTTATGTCTTTGTTGATGTTGTTGTTCTACTTATTCTATTTGAACTCAGATGCCAGTAGATGGAATATGTTTGTGAGTGTGTCGAGGAGCCTGTACTTCATGTGTGATACTTGTGTGTGAGTGTTGTTCAACACACCTTGTTCTTTACAAAGGAATCAACAACAAGCATATTGTAGATATATTGTTTGGGTTTTTTTCATACAATAGTAGCTAAACAGTCAGAGGTGACGGGGTCATGATTATTCTTATGATTATAAGGTCAAAGGGTCAGTTCAACTGAATAACAAAATTTTCGCTTTTGCCAACTGGTATCTAGCCATAAAATAGATCCGGGAGGTAAAGAAACTGCATGAGGTGAAAGGGACAAGTTCATGTTGGTCTTCTGAAAACAACGAGAAGTTAAAAATTGTGGTTTGTTGATTCTGCCCGCTTGTCAACATGGTGAGCATTTGGCACTGCAGCAACGACTTTGATTGATACTCCTTCGTGTGATAACTCAGTCAAATCTAAACAGACAGACATGATACACATGCATTTAGATCCACTGTGACTCGCAGCCTCTGAGGATATCTTTGTCCTGATGTCCATTGTGAAAACATCTGCTTAGAAAGAGGAGAAAAAAAAGATGCTCCTTATAACTCCAGAGCTTGCCTGAGAATCGTTAGATTTTTAGGTTTCCTTCCTTCCTTTCCTTCCTTTAGGCGATTCAGTGATAGTTGTCTGTACAACCACTGGTATATTGCAAACAGGAGCCGATTAAAGTGAATTTGTCATTCTTGTAATGGTGCCAGCTTGCAAAAATGTTAAAGTACAAACTTAAAAAAATGGGGTTCAAGTTGTAGCCCATTATTGTCCCAAAACTGAAAAAGTAAATGAAAAACAATAGGTGAGATCTTTTCTAATCTTTTTTTTCATGTTGCACCGTCTCTATACACCGAGGCTCAGAACGTCCCCTCCTGTTTTTAGGATAGAGTTAAAGCTATGGTTCGTGTAGAGTTACATGGACATTCAATCATCACACTCTTGAGTGATGTTGTATTGGTGTATTGATATGTTATTATGGGTCCCCCGGTGGCTCACCTGGTAGAGCGCGTACCACATAGGCTTAGTCCTAACCGCAGCAGCCATGGGTTTGAATCCGACCCTTGGCCCATTGCTGTATGTCATCCTCTCTCTTCTCTATTTCCCCAATTTTAACGGTGTCCACTTTTCTGAAGTGCAAGATTTTGGATCCTGGTTGCAGTGATCAGAGCAGAGCATTAGCACAGTGGAGGACTGATGGTGGGTGATCAGGCCTGTCTCGCTGTCCAGTTCATCCCAAAGGTGTGGGATGGGGTTGAGGTCAGGGCTCTGTGCAGGCCAGTTCTCCAACACCAAAGTCTTTTGTTACTGGGTATTGTCATATTGAAAAAAAAAAAGGTCTTCCCCATGCTGTTGCCATTACTTTTGAAGCTCACTATTAATCACTCACTGTCATGGTCAGCAGTCGCTTTAAGATTTCTCTTGAATTGGAACTGAGAGGCCCAAACCATGAAAAACTACACATACATTTTTGTTTATATTCGTGTACAATCCAGATCAACAATCAAGTTCAGTTCTGTCCTCTGCTTCTCTCCTGACATTTGAATAGCAAAGCAGCTCAGAAGTGAATGGCTGAACTCCCACAGATCATAAACAAGGCCTCGTATGTTTGTCTCAGAGAAGGACATGTCCTGTACACAATCCTCAGCCTGTTTCACACTGTTACAGTACATTCATTGATTTAGTGCGAGAGGAACACAGTGGCTTGTAGTAAGAGGCACAAAGCAGTCTTTGTAAAAACTTACACTGTTGCCTCATTAATGATTTATTAGGTTTTTCTGTATTATTTTTTATTGTGATATCATAGAATGAACATCAGTGAATATTTTTCTTTAACTTATGTGGTACTATATGCCCCCTTCTTCACATTTAGCTAAGACGCAAATACTAATATACTATTGATAACTCATGGTAAAACTGTAAAATCGATTGTAAAATGCAATGAAAGTAAAAGAGTGATTGTTAAAGGATAGAAAGCTTGTGTTTTTCAGCGTTCAACAACACCAATAGGAGTTAGTAGTGTATTTGTTTATTACTATTTTCCATTGCATTTACTTATCCTTTAAATGTGTGTATTTTAAAGACATTTGTTAATGAGAGTTCATTCTTCGCTCCTCCAGTGGTCGTTTGTTACGGCACGCAGAACATTCTCAGCATGACCGGAAACTCAGAGAACCAGTACAACCTGATGAAGGAGCGGTACACCGGCTGTGAGATTGTGATGGGAAACCTTGAGATCACCATGATGGAGCACACCAGAGACTTCTCCTTCCTGCAGGTGAAGCTTTGCACACACCAAGGCATCACAATGACAAGTTTACAGAGAGTACAGTAGATCATTGGATCAAAGAACAATAGTATATGTGTCAGTGCATGTGTCAGTGGGAACTGGCAACTAGTCTAGACAAGGATTTTAAAACCAAACCAAGCTGTTTACCACTGTCTGTAGTGGATAATGTCTCTGTCTCAAAGGCACAATGAGCTCATTTATGTCCCCCTCCAAGGTCTTTTCTACATTAATCACTGCACTACAGTCACGCTGACTAACAACTCATCTGCAGCAACAATCAATCTGATTAACAAAAGCAGAAGAAGGTCTTTTTCTGAGCACCTGTACTTTATTTAATGTCTCTTTCTCATGATTTCTTTAACCCCACAGTCTATCAGGGAAGTGACAGGCTACATCCTATTTGCCGTCAACGAATTCAGCCGCCTGCCTCTGGACCAACTGCGTGTCATCAGAGGCACCACCCTGTATGAGAACCAGTATGCGTTGGCTGTGATGGTCAATTACCAGAAGGAAGGCCAGTATGGCCTTCAAGAACTGGGCCTGACACACCTCACAGGTACACAAGAAGTCACTCAGTAAGCGTGAGTGAGTGTGTTTAAAGTGTGGGAGGCTGGAGTGTGGCAGATAAGAGCTCGGGCTGGATGTGGCACTCGGTTGACGAGTGGAGCTCCCACGCCCACGCAGTGCAGACACACCTTCATAGTACGTAGGAGGGCAGCGGTGTGTGCAGCGACTGTGATGTGAAGTCACTGGAATGTCTCAGTGTGCTCAACAGCCCAACCGCCAGTGTAACATGAGCTCCAGCGCATTATACTGAGTCTGTATGTGCTGCAGTAAACAGCAGAGAATGGCAGAGTGTGATAGGATGAGTCATGGGCCTGTTTGGGCTTGCTTTGCTAATTGTCCCTCGCCATTTACATGCATGTGTGCCGCCCACAGAGATACTGGAGGGAGGAGTGAAGATCATCCAGAATAAGTACCTGAGCTACGCCCCGCAGGTGAACTGGCTGGACATAGTGAAGGATGGAACAGCTCAGATTATGATCGAGGGCAACGGGCCTGAAAGTGAGTGCAAAGGATGGTCGTTACACATATGAGCATCAGTTACCTTCTATATCAGAGGCTGGCTTCACATTTTTTAAGTCTATATCAACTCACATACCAACACAATATATGCAGTATCAGTCTGGTAAAATACAGGGAGGGAATTTTGCACAAAAAAGAAAGTAACTTTGGAAAATCCCTGCTTTGTTTATCTAAGTCATGCTGCTGAGGCGTCATGTTGCCTTGATGATTAGAATGATTACAGCGAACAAACAATCTTTCACTGTAAATATCAACATGTGAGTCTTGGTTTAACACAATGCATCTACTGATAATGAAATCATTGTCTCAGAGCCGTGTGACAAAGCATGTGTAGACGTGTCATGTTGGGGTCCGGGAGGTGACAGCTGCCAGATCTGTGAGTGAAATCAATATCTCTTCATTTTTCAAGTCAGTTCTGAAATATAGTCGATGCCAAAGAGCCGAGGGTGCTGCATGTTGATTTCTATATTTTCTATAGTCCATTTTTTAGTGTTTTACCACATTAAAAAACATATGTACATTTACATTTACACGTTATTTTACATTTCCAAAAATCAAAAATATAGTAGAAATAAACATTAAAATCACCATGCACACAGACTGCATAGTTAACATACCCTGTTAACTATGCAGTCATTGCCATAGTAACATACTAACATGCTTTCTGGCAGTTGATTTGTGCAAGTACACAGCAGTAATATCCATTGTATTTTAAGTTCACACACAAAGCAACATAGTCTAAAACTACAGTTTTCTGCTTTTCCTGATCTGGTCTGTATTATTTTACTTATTATCGATGTTACTTCATATACATATGTCACACATTTAACATAAATTATTACAACAGTTGGTGTAATTAGTTGTTGAAAAAGTTGCATATACAAGTAGGGGTGTCTTTTTTTTTTTTTTTAGTTTGGGAGCCAGTGCTGTAATGGATTAACAAATGAAATTACTCTCAACTTTCTTTCAGTGACAAAGACTGTGTGCGCCCCTCAGTGTAACGGCCGATGCTTCGGTATAAACCCCAGCGAGTGTTGTCACATTGAGTGTGCTGGAGGCTGCACTGGGCCCCTGGATACAGACTGCTTTGTGAGTCTGCTGCTTCAACACGACCTTTTTACACTGAAGACATTTTGTCATGTCACAGGTGTAAATAATACATTTAAGGATGACTGAATTCCACTGAGCTGTGCACTGTCACGTCTTACTGCGACACTTGAATAGAACCGAGTCCTTGTTAATGTTACTAGTAACACCTGAACGTTTCCTACTAGGACGAGTCACAATCTGTGCTTTAAGCTGTGTTGCTGACCGTGCTGTATTTGATTTTTTACAGGCTTGCAGGAACTTCAACAACTCGGGCTCTTGCGTACCTCTGTGTCCTCAGACACTCATCTACAACAAGAACACATTCAAGCTGGAGCCCAACCCCAATGCCAAGTACCAGTATGGCTCCATCTGTGTGGCCCAGTGCCCCAGTGAGTCATGTTCACACAGACCTACAGTTTATATACCGTGGCTAAACTCCAGTTGTTACACTGTCGTAAAATGCTTAAATCTATCTTGATTTGCCCATGTATGTTTTTGATTAATGTTATTTAAGTCACTTATTACTGTAATTTATTTTCCCAGCTAACTTTTTGGTGGATGACAGCTCATGTGTGAGCAACTGTCCATCTGATAAAATGGAGGTGGAGAAGAATGGAGTTAAAAGATGTGAGCCTTGTGGAGGCCTGTGTCCAAAAGGTATTTAAAAAAAATGTAAAATATGTTTAATGTACAAAAATATCAGATTTATTTTGTAGATCATGTTTTTTGTGTAAAATCATAATATGCAAAGTAACTATAGCTGTCAAATAAATGCAGCACAGTTAAAAGTTCAATATATTCCTATAAGTGTAGTAGAATAAAGTAGCATAAACATGGAACTAATGAAGTACCTCAAAAGTTATAGTTAAGTACAGTATTTGAGGAAGTGTACTTATACTTCCCACGACTGCTGTTTGGTTCTAACTGACTCTGCAAGTTGTTGACAGCTTTACTTCAGTTTTTAAGCCTCTCTTCCTCCTCTTCTTCATCTTCCTCCCAGCTTGCCATGGAACAGGAAGTCCAACGAGACAAACCGTCGATGCTCGTAACATCGACAGTTTCATAAACTGCACTAAGATCCAGGGCAGTCTGCACTTCCTGGTAACTGGGATTTACGGGTAAACAATACTCTTTCTTATAATGATTGCCCTTAATAATACGAGAGATTTTACTGTATGTAGTCTAAGTATTTCATTCTGTACTTTATGGGTGGTTTTTGCACTAGGCCTTTATTTTTGTCTCTTTTTTTTCTGTTAAAAGTGATGAGTACAATGGCATACCGGCCCTCGATCCAGAAAAACTGAAAATCTTCAACACGGTGCGGGAGATTACAGGTGAGCATGGGAGTTGATTTGTTGAACTGTCATCGCACTTTTGATTTTAAATGTCACATCACAGTGTTTACAGTCTGGTTCAGGCCTCTGAAACACTATGTCTCCATTTTCAGACATCCTCTCTATCCAGTCGTGGCCTGGAAACATGTCTGACCTGTCAGTCTTCTCTAACCTCCAAACAATTCAAGGCAGAACACTTTACAAGTGAGCAGTGGTTGTTTTTTTCCCCCTCTTTGTTCTAACATTGTTTTTGTTTCTCTTGTCGACTAAGGTCACGTTGCTATCATGTTGTTGTATCTTTGACTGCATTGCAGACTGCATCTTCATCGGCATGAATCTGATTGTGTTTTTGTGTCTTGTATCTCTTTGTCACTTTTACACCATTTAGAGTGAGCACAAGAAGGTACGGTGAATAATTCACATGCCCGCCTCTCTCCGCCTTGTCGTGTGCAACATTTCAGTTGAAAATATATTTTCCTGGTTTCTGTATGATTATTCTTACAGGGCTTAGTCACTGCTGGGAATGTGTGATTTGGTGGTGGGCACAACTCTTTAATGAGTTCACATGGTTTTCATGCATCCTCTTACTGAAACTATTTGGGTTGGAAATGTTGGAATCTGACTTCAATCTCAACTGAATACCTAATTGTTAAATGTAATTACTGCTGGTATTTAAATACCACAGAATCTATACTTTTTTTAAGGTTCACAAATTCAAAGAAGAAATACAGGTGTCCATTAAATTCAAGTCAAGTAAAAAAAAAGTTTCTCAGATTACATTAGTGAAATTCAGACACCAAAATTCAAATTAAAACGCTCAGGCTATGGTAAGGATAAGAAATCAAGTGTGACAAATACCAGACATTTGTTTCATCAGTTTGATCAGATGTTCTGTCATTGATATGAACCAGAGAAGTTCAGCTGACACTCAAATTTTTAGATCAGAACATGACCACCTGGATCTGAGCTTGAATATTGTTTCTTGATGTTCAAATATCTGTATTTTCTGCCTGAATTTGTGAGAATAATAATATCATTTTTTTGAAATTGCAAAACTTGAAATTACTATAATCCAAATTAATTCAAGCCTCATAAGACCAGAAATATGGTTTTCACAGTAAAATATCTTGATGCTATAAATTCCCTAGTGATAACATTTCCCAATAAGATATTCAGTTTCCCGTAAGATTTAAATTATAAAGTACTTTCTTTGCTTCCAAAGTATTTTAAAAGCAATCAGAATATAGATGACTATTATTTTATATTTCAGGGGCTACTCTCTTCTGGTGATGAGGAGCCCCTCTCTGACTTCCCTGGGCTTACGCTCGCTACGAAAAATAAATGATGGCGGCGTCTACATCAAAGGAAACAAGAAGCTCTGCTACCATGATACTGTCAACTGGACACGTATCATAAGCAGCAGCAGCTCCCGCCCACAGCGACGCCCAAAGCCCATTGACATCAAGGACAACCAATCAAGAGACCAGTGTGGTGAGTGAAGTTGGATCATTTTACTACAGCTCCTTTATCAGCGTTAATGTCAATGATGATACAATGATTTTTGTTCCCTTGTGTCTGTAGTTTCTAACGGTCAAGTGTGTGACCCCCTGTGCTCCTCTGATGGCTGCTGGGGTCCCGGACCAAACCAGTGTGTGTCTTGTAAGAAATACAGCAGGGGAGGAACGTGCGTGCTGGACTGCATGTTCTTAACTGGGTCAGTCTTCCCAAAATAATTAATAATAGGAATAATAATATCGCCCCAGTTTGTCTTGTGTGAGTAATGTTTGCTGTGTGTGTAGCCGTTCCAAGTGATTCAATGTTATCTGCAGTCTGTTCAAAGATTTTGAAAGTGAATGACTTTTTGCCCTGAATGCAGGGAGAGGCGAGAGTTTGCCACTTCATCAGGGGAGTGTATGCCCTGTCACCCTGAGTGTAAGGTCCAGGAGGGGAAGGAGACCTGCACAGGCCCGGTATGCTTATCTTGATTCAGTGATAACTGATGCCTGACTATCAGGAGGGTTAGGTTTACAGCTGTAATTTGCACAAAACAAAAAAAAAGTTCTTCAAGCTCAAGAATCCTGTTGTAATAACTTTGGGTGCGCTGCTACCACCCAGTGGCATTACATCAGACATAACTACACTCTTTAAAGATATATGAACACACGTCTGTCTGCTTCGTTTTGTCTAAAGTCTCCCCTCTTCTCTCCAGGGAGCAGAGCAGTGTGTAGCATGTGCCAGCCATCAGGACGGTCCACACTGTGTCTCCTCGTGTCCCGAGGGCGTGATGGGAGGGGAGGGAATCATCTTTAAATACCCCAACAAGCAAGGCCACTGTGAGCCATGCCACATCAACTGTACCCAAGGGTAAAGAAGGACCGGAGCTCTGTATTTCTACACACATGTGCATGGTTTTTTTTTTTGCTGACCCCTTATGTGTTTTGTGTTTAGGTGCGATGGTCCAGGAATTGGAGACTGTGTGGGGTCTTCCCGTTACATCTCAGGGTGTGTTTCTCTTCTTATTCTGATATATAACATAACATGACATATGATATAATTATTTTCAATGAAATAATAAATCACTTTTTCATTTTGATTCAGTATCAAGTTCTGGCAGATGTGACATTTGATCTTCCTCTTCATCTCTGTCTCTAGTCAACAGACCATGGCCATTGCACTGGGAGTGATTGCCCTCATCTTCGTTTCATTCTCTGCCTTTGTGCTGACTGTTCTGTACCGCCGAGGTATCGCCATCCGTCGCAAGCGAGCGATGAGAAGATACATGGAGAGTGGAGAGGTCAGTCAGAATCTGTAGTTTGGGCATCATCCTTCTGTTATGCTTCATTTGGGGTTTGTTAACGTACGCTGTACGTGCCCACAGAGTTTCGAGCCTCTGGAGCCCGGAGAGAAAGGAGCTAAAGTCCATGCTCGGACGCTGAAGACCACAGAGCTGCGTACGATCAAACTGCTGGGTAAAGGAGTGTTTGGAACAGTCCATAAGGTACTTGTGATTGCCACTGTTGCATATATAACCTTTATCTTGCACATTAAATATTTATTTAACAAATGATGTCTGTGCTTTCTGTACTTCACAGGGTATTTGGATCCCTGAGGGTGATACAGTGAAGCTTCCTGTGGCCATAAAGACGATTCAGGATCGCACCGGTCGGCAGACCTTCTATGAGCTGACAGATGTAAGAAGACATGACTTAAAGGGCAACTCCACCAAAAATATCTCTATCTATTGAGTATGAAATGCTCAGTGTTTGTGGGCTTGAATGGTGGCTCTGACATGTTTCTTGGTTGCATGTTAAAATGTATCAAACCATGAGTAGAAACTTCTTAAACCATTCCTACAGTGTAATCCTCTCCACTTCTCCAGTGTTGATATGTATACACAGTACGATAAGTAACACGCCAGTCAGGACATACATGTTCTCCACAACAAAGTTAAACTCCTTTCTCCACATTGTATCCTCACAGGGAACAGTATGCAACAAATAACATATTTAATGATTTATTGGCAAAGTAATCATCGAAATGGGGTGAACATACACATAAACAGCAGAGGTGAATTATTATGTTGCTGTTGTGTTTACAATTTTCTTTTTTTTTTTTTTTTTGCTGTGAGTCTGGGTCCCCCTTACAAATCCACAGTAAATGCTGTGAATCCAGCAGCTTTCCGCCACAAAGGAGCAAGCTCCAAACCTCTTCAGATCTACCTTTCAAACCTACAGTCATTGAGTATTTGATACGTTAAAGATCAACTTTGTGTCGAGCTAATTATTAAACCTAAATGTTCACGACAGCACATGATGGCAATGGGAAGCTTGGACCACATTAACGTTGTCAGGATCCTGGGTATCTGCCCCGGGGCCAGCCTGCAGCTCGTCACTCAGCTCAGCAATCAGGGCTCCCTGCTGGAGCACGTCAGGAACTCCAAGAACAACCTCAGCCCGCAGAGGCTGCTCAACTGGTGTGTTCAAATCGCAAAGGTAAAGGACCGACCCTTGTTTTAATTCGAGTGTCTTTTTTTTCACTCTTTTCACATTGTTTGGTTTATTACACCAATAGCCCAAGCACTTAAACACATTGCGGCCCTTTCTGATCAGGGTATGTATTACCTGGAGGAGAACAGGATGGTCCACAGGAACCTGGCTGCCAGAAATGTGCTCCTGAAGAGTAATTACAACGTCCAGATCTCAGACTATGGCATTGCAGACCTGGTTTACCCTGATGACAAGAAGTACTTTTACAATGAGGCCAAGGTTTGTAGTCCGGCAGAAAAGACACGACAGACAAATGAACATTCAGTAAAATGATCAAAGTTCATTAAAAAACGGGTTTGACATGAATTTAATTTGCACACTGTGAGACTTTGCTCGGTTTCTAACATTCGATGACCATTTCTACTAAGTAATCAATAGAGACATTTTCTGTCTTCGTCTTTAGACACCAGTCAAATGGATGGCCTTGGAGAGTATCTTATTTCGCAGATACACACACCAGAGTGATGTCTGGAGTTATGGTGAGTTTTAAACCAAGCCCCAGTTTTGTTCATATTGAGCGTTCGTGAAAACAGTAGTGGATGTTTGAGCTGTAGTAGTGCTGCTTCATGCCACACTAAATACATTGCCCTCATTTAGGTGTGACAGTGTGGGAGATGATGTCTTATGGGGCAGAGCCGTACGCAGCAATGCGTCCACAGGAAGTTCCTGATCTGCTGGAAAAGGGCGAGCGTCTGTCCCAGCCTCAAATTTGCACCATTGATGTCTACATGGTTATGGTGAAATGTGAGTGCCTCTCTCCTGTTCTTCTTTTACATTTGGTTTAAACTACAAAATAGCTGTAGAAGTACAAATATACTATATGCTTTTTAGACATTCATGCCCCCTTCAGGGTGAATTTTATATTGTCTCTTAACTTTTCATCTCGTGTCATCATCACATTAAATTTTTATATTTCCAACACTTTGGTTTATGACCAAATACCTGCAGAACTAATGACAATCCCCTCAGCCTCAGCTGTACGTTGTGTTTAGAGCTAATTAGCAGATGTCAGCATGCTAACATGGTAAACCAAGATAGTGACCATGGTAGACATTATACCTGCTTTGCATCGGCATGTTAGAGTTGTTACTGCAAGCATGCTGACATTTGCAAGCTGTGCCTAAATCAGACCCACAGAGCCATTAGTGTGACTGCTCATATCTAACTACATTTTAATGTGGTTCTGAAGTCTTTTAATTGTGAATTAGTGTCTCCATAGATGTGAGTGGCTTAGTATGACTGTTGTTCTTCATTTCCAGGTTGGATGATTGACGAAAATGTACGTCCAACATTCAAAGAACTGGCCAATGAATTTACCAGAATGGCCAGAGACCCACCTCGTTACCTGGTCATCAAAGTAAGAAAAACTATGTGTTTGAGTTTGGAGCTTCGCTAAAAGTGGACATGCAGTTCACTGATCTATGTCTCACCACTGTCCACCAGGAGGACTGCAGCCAACAGGACCCGCCCCTGGATGAAGTTGCACAGCGGAGTGCAGACCTGGATGACCTGGAAGACCTGGATGATCTAGACAATGAGCTGAAGGACCAGGAGGCGGAAGGAGTGGTGGATGGCATGATTCCACCATCTATCTACCTGTCTCCGTCCAGGAGTCTCAGTCGCCTCTCCAGGATGGACACTCACAGAGTATGGGACACTACTTCCTGTCAATATTATGACCTGTTTATGTTTGCAAAGTTATTTTCTGTCACCTCCCGGATCTAACTCTCTATCTTCTGTCTTGTCTTGTGAAGGTGGTTCTTAATTCAAGCGTTGCAGGATACCTCCCCATGACCCCCGGTGTTGACAACCCAGGACAGGTAGCTAAAACAGGCTTTTGTGGTGTAAAGCCACATGAACTGTTTTGTATTTTTATATGTACATTCACTGCCCCTAACGGAGCATGATCAAGACACATTTAAAGATATAATCAACATCATCCTTTTGCACATCCCTACTCGTGTCATTTTACTGATACAGGTCTGTTTGTGTCGTCCTGTGCAGGCCGTGTGGCAGTCACGCTCTCGACTCAACTCAGCCCGCACTGTGTCTGAGAGCTCGGAGGGCTGCGGCACAGCAGTGGAGCTGGAGATGAACGAGGACTTCTCTCTGACAGGGAGCCTGAAAAGAAGACGTCATCGTGAGGACAGTGCTTACATGTCACAGAGGGACAGCATGTCCGGTGGGCCACCAGAGACTCCATCCCCGGAGATAGAGGAAGAGGACCAGAATGGATATGTGCTTCCTGGAGACAGCCCAGAGAGAGGTGACAGCCTCGTTCATAATAATATCACTGCAGATTTATGTGGCCCTAACAATGGGAAACAGCCCTAAAGGTCTGGGTTAGTTCCCAACCACCACTCTATAGAATGAATATTATTTTATAGAATGATTACAAATCTTCAAGTTTCATATGTTTTTTCTTCATAGTTCTTGGCCATGTGTCGATCTTACACTACTCTCGTCTACTCTCATACAGTTACTTACTTACACTTACAGTAGCTTCATTACTACAGCTACAGTAGCATCAATCTTCTCATCTAACTCTCAGCAAGAAAGCAAATAAATCTTTTCCCAAAATGAGAAGCTATGTCTTTAATCATTTTGTGTAAGAATGCGGAAGTTAAATTTCCAGCTTTTACAATGTTATATTTTTAACAGAAAGAAGAAAGGAGAAAAACTTGGCTGAAGTATTTAAAAAAAAAGATGTCACAAGAGAAGAAGAAGCCACAAAGTGTTGTATGCACATACCATATTCACTTTTCCTTTTTTCTTTTTCAGATACCCTACTTTCATCTCGAGCCACTCCTGGCAGGATGGGCAAGTCTCATTCATCAGGCATCTTGGATGATCCAGACAATGAAGAATATGAGTATATGAACAAGCAGACACCTGTCTCGCTCAGGCACAACAGCCACTGGCTGAAGCCGAACAAAAAACGAACCTCCTCTGTATCGTCACAAGTGACAGCATGCTCAGGTGATACCACGCCGTCTGTGGAGGTCAGAGGAGTTCACACGAGGAACAAAGACAACTCTGACTCGGAGCAGCAGGGGTCTAACGAAGTTGAATATGAATACATGGACATCAGAGGTAGTGAGAAAGACGAAAGCCCTCCAGTACATGACCCTCCACCTCCTCTGACGCCAGCAAGGATTAGAGGACAGGTGGAGGATGAGGTGGAGGAAGAGGAGGATGAATATGTGGAGGACAGTAACTATCATTACACAAACAGACAGCCGAAGCTGCGACAAGCCCTTCGAGACAGGAAGGAGCTGAAGATACAGGGCAGGGACGATGCCGAGGCGTATGAGTACGAGGACATGGACTGCTTTGCTGCTCTGCGGCCTGGAGATGTAGTGGTGTACCAGAACCTGCACAGGGACGGGGAGGGAGCAGTGGGGGGCACGGAGGTACATCGATCTGGATTTGAACCTTATGTAAAAGTGCGAGCTGGAGTCGGGGTCGGGGAACCTGCAGGTGGCGACAGATCTTTTGACAATCCAGACTACTGGCACAGCAGGATGTTCCTGAAGCCCAAAGCAGTGCCTACGTGAAGAACATTTAAAATCTCACGAACTTCCCCTCTGAGATGTATTCATGAAGGACCTGAAACGGGAAATGCAATCAAACGCCATGTTAATACTGTAGCCTAAGAGACCAGTTAAAAACAGCTGACAACATGTGTGACTTTTTCACAGCTTAGTTGTCTGTTACAGGCTGACATTATATCTTGTATTTAGGCCTTTGATTTTGGGCATTTCCAGAAGTAATAGCACTGACTGTTGAAAACACTACCAGAAAGGAACAGATTACAAGCTATATCTCTCTGTTTACACTTTGTAATGAACAAAGAATGTTTTTGAGAACAAATGCATTTGTTTGTAAATGTTTTGAGACCTCTTTGTGTGATTATACTGTACATGAAATACATTTTATACACAATAAAAATATTTTGAATAGCTATTTTGAAGCAGCAACTTTTTTATTTTAACTTGCCAGTATAGCATGACCATGTGTGCAATGTGTGAAATGTAGGTTATGTTCTTCAGTTAGATCTAATAAAGTTAAAATTAACGTTCATTATGGGCTTGACAATAGTAGTTTGATGAAAAATAAGTGACGTGGTTAACACTCTGACTGGACATGGGTTCAATTCCTATGCTGGTCATGGTGTAATTTCTGTGAATTTATATATCAGATGCTTAGATATTCTTTTAAATATGTGTATCAGGACTAGATTAACCACCAAGCTGCCTGGGGCAAAAATGAGCTGTGACCCAATGATCCACTATTCCTCCCACTCACTATGAACTCATCTATAAAGTCGCCATCAGTCATCATGTGTTCAGCATTCATATGGCAGCTTCATTATATTTGGCAAAGCAACATCTACAAATCCCAATGATGTCGACCTGAGTTGCCTGCAGGATCACACTAAAGAAATTTATGATAATTTATTGAAATGCAAATGTATTCAATAGATAGAGCTTAGTTGTCATTGTTCAAGACAACTGGGAATTCTCCAGGTTATATTCATACTTTTAAGATTTATGTTAAATGGTGCAACATCTGTAGCTTATGTAAACTTCTCCTGGCAGATAGGTTCACAATCTTTCAAGTTTGCCCTAAAACAATAGTCCGGTGCCGATATGAACATGAAGATCCTAACTCCATCCTTCCACTGCAGCTCAACCACGAAACACCAATGGAAACACAAAGAGAGAATTTAATACTAAAAGGATTCCAACTCTGGAAGATATCCACTTGATTGAACTTAACTAACTCAGACAACTTCAGATAATCATTTGAACATCACTTGCATTAGAAGCAAAATAGGATGGGATCTCTGATGACTGGTATGAACAGAAAGAATTATCACAGCCATTGACAAATTATGACACTGATGGGCACAGACATGTAAAAGGCCCTCAGCCCTCCTACATAGAAGCAAGACACCTGGAGGTAATATGAGTCATTTTGTATCTCTTGGCAGTCATTTTGTGTCTCTGCATTCGCTTTGCTTCTCTTTGCAATCATTTTGTCTCTTTTTAGTTATTTTGACTCTCTTTGTAGTCGCTTTGTGGTCATGTTGTGTTTCTTAAGAGTCGATCTGCATTTTTTGTGGCCATTATGCTTTTCTTGGTAGTTGGCTTGAGTCTCTTTCATTTCGCCTCCCTTGTTGCTTGTTTTATTTACTTTTTTACAAGAAATGTTAACAGTGACTTCAAAAAGCGGTTCTGGCCCTGAGGCCCTCTGACCCTTTGGGCCCCTGGGCCTGTACTTGGTAGTCCCATTCAGTAATCCTTACACAATTAAATTGTTAATAATTAAAATGTTCATATGGTATGGCACCTGGCTATTGTTTTAAGACAAACTGTGAAACTATCCTTATAGTACAAAACACAATGACACGACAAAATGACAATGGAGAACAACTGCTTGATAGACACGTTACTAGTACACTACAGCCAGGGCCACGCAAAGTGTCAGAGCGTCCCTGCATTTTGGCGGGTCCGTGTCGATGTGACGTCGGGAGCGTCACCGTGATGTGGGAGGGGCGCGGGTGGCGCTGGGAGGCCCCTGTTAGCAGCAGCGGTCAGAGCTGAGGCGAGCGACGGGAAACTGTCGCTGTTCAGAGTCGAGTAGCGACTGAAACTTCACTGCCAAGATGTCCGACGACGAGCAAGAACAGACCATAGCCGAGGATCTGGTGGTCACCAAGTACAAGATGGGGGGTGACATCGCCAACCGTAAGTCAATGTAATCGAGTAGCCGTTGGTGACTGGACGAGATGACCCGTTATATTTTCGGCCCGTGGTGCAGCCACCTCACGTTTACCCCGCAACAGCAGCAGCAGCAGCCGCCATGTGGTTTACATGCGAGGCACACATATCTTGCTATAACAGGCTAGCTAGCAGGTGCAGCTGGTTGAGTTTCAGTTAATGCTAGCTCCTCTGTTAGCTGCTTAGCGTTGACGTTAGGCTTCGTGGACAGAGCTGTCTGTATGTTTGACTATTTTGGGATGCTAACTAACAAGCTAGCTCAGCCTGTGAACCCTCTTTATATGCAGTCCAAGCTGTACAGTGTAAAACATGTAAAGATAAGCAGACAGCCGCAGATATGAAGCCACATCATAGCCGTTATTTTCATTTCGTCATTTCATATCTTTGTCTTACACTACCAAGCTCAGCAGTTTGTATTAGCTTCTCCTTAAGTCTTTAACTGACAGATAACTTACATGCTGATGTGTCTGCTACGGGCATAATATGGGGTCTATTTACATGCATGTCACTCCAACGTTATTCATGTG
Source organism: Seriola lalandi dorsalis (assembly GCF_002814215.2). Classification (NCBI taxonomy): domain Eukaryota; kingdom Metazoa; phylum Chordata; class Actinopteri; order Carangiformes; family Carangidae; genus Seriola; species Seriola lalandi. The sequence goes on along the minus strand of NW_019525245.1, from coordinate 513,852 downwards.
ATATTTTTTTTATATCCTCTGTGCATTTACAGGCCCAGTAGTTTGACTTTTCTGGTTTATTTGTCTAAAATGCACCATGATGAAAATACTTAGTCATTCACTGGTAGTAAAGGATGACTTGGTTATTTGACATTAGGAGTGGTAGATATTGATAAACTACTATCACAGTCTATGTAATTTTATGGCACAGGGTCCATTTGTATTGTAATGTAGTACAGTTTCAGGAAAATCAGTTGAGGAACTGTTAAGAAATAATGATAATAAGCAGAAAGTAATTAGTGTTATTGGCAAATCCAGAACATTGAATATTTGATAAATCAAAATGGAATAAGCATCTAATGTTTTTAAAGCAGTTTTTAATTTGCAACATTGCTTGCTGATACATTAAAGTTGTATAAATGGCACTACAAAATCTCTGACCAATGGCAAATCTATTTGTCTTGCATTATGCAATTTCATATCACACAGCCCTTTTTGAAATCTTTATTTACTTTGCACACTATCAGTCATAATTATTTTTTATAAATTAATTCATTTTTCACGTGTGGGGATTCAGAATTTATTTCTCTCAATTTTAATGTTCAACAAACTGTAATACATCATTTTAAGACAATATCTTAGATAATATCTGGTCTCATGTCACAGTATCAATACTGCATTAATGTTTCCACCTGCTCTACTTTGTTGATCATTTGCTTTTTTTTAACAATTCGTTGTTTGTCTCACCCAGAGGCTCTTCGTCTGGTCGTGGAAGCAGCCAAGCCTGGGGTGAATGTTCTCAGCCTCTGTGAAAAGGGGGACGCATACATCATGGCTGAGACTGGAAAGGTCTTCAAGAAGGAAAAGGAAATGAAGAAAGGTGAGGCAAAGATGACACAAATGTGTCTGAGCTGAGCTGAGGTGGATCCATCAAGAAGAAGCCTAGATGCAGTAATGCAAATTGGTAGTGTGTTGGTGTGCGATTTCACACAGCCTTGAGTAGCTTTAATAACAGCAGGGGTTTTTAAACACCACTAATATGGTGGCAGAGTATGACAGTGTAACTTTATTAGGTGAACCAAGTGTCACTCCCTCCTTCCTTGTGTAGTTTTCTTGCTAAACTTGTGGATGATTTCCAAATGAAGACTTGGTGGTTCTCTTTTCCCTCTTCTAGGCATTGCCTTTCCCACCAGCGTCTCAGTCAATAACTGTGTTTGCCACTTCTCTCCCCTGAAGAGTGACCCTGACTACACACTTAAAGATGGGGATCTGGTCAAAATGTAGGCACAACGCTCTGCAATAATGTCACCCCCTCCTTCCCCCATGTGTCTTGAGTCTCCCAGTGTGTTGTCATCCCTTCTTTCTATGTGATATCTCAGCTTGTATGTGAGGGTTTTCGCTCTGCTGTTGACTGTCTGCTTCATCAGTAAGGTCTTGTCTTCCTGTCTGTCCTGTGTGGCAAACGACAAGTAAGGTTGGATGTTTTTAGACAAGGTGTTTTTGCAGATTTTTTAATTGATATGTTGGATTTTAGCTTTGATGGTCATCCATCTGCTAAATCCCATTTATCACAATTTTCTAATGCAATGTTGTGCTTTGAGAAAGGAAGTCAGCTCATCTTAGTTGTTGTATTGCCACTAATGTCTTCGTCCTCTGTAATGTTTTCTGTGCTACATGTAGGTGTTTGTTGTAGCTCATGTTGATGTCGTTATACACAATAGGTTTGTATGTTTCTCAATTTTTTATCAAACTCATCGTGTAACCCTCTGGCTGGGCATGTCTGTTCAATTTATTACTGTCTGTTGTGCTGCTCCCTTGAATTTACAATAAGTCCTTCACTGTATTCCAGCTGATGTACAGCCAAAAAGAAATTCACCTTGGAATATATCTGCTGTTTAACGGCCATAACAGATTAAGTAGATTTATTTTTGTCTGACCTTCTCTTATTGTTTAGTCTTTTATGAGTCTCATTTTCCAAAGTGGAACATAGTTGACATTTTGTCCTTCCCAAGTTGATTTGATTGATTGGCTCCTGCATCAACATTAGTAATCTTGACAGCTGTGTGGCAGTTAAACTTGCAATGAATTGACACATGGCCAATTTCCTTTTGATTTATTGTTAAATCATCCCCTCTTCTTTTCGTCTTATTTCGTGTAGAGATCTAGGGGTTCATGTCGACGGATTCATTGCCAATGTTGCTCACAGCTTTGTTGTGGGAGCCAGTAAGGTAAGGACCTTTTAATAAATAAATAAATAAAAATAAAAAAGTACCCACAGTTTTGCATCTTTTTCTTTGAGCACACTTTCAGGTGCTCTTCTCACTGTGTCTTATTTCTGTAGGAGAACCCCATCACAGGCCGCAAAGCTGATGTAATCAAAGCGGCCCATCTGTGTGCAGAAGCAGCTCTTCGCCTTGTTAAACCTGGTAACCAGGTACATTCAACCACCTCCTCACAGTCTTCTCTATCTGTCATAATAATTCTTTTCTACAGTCACTTGAAATGTTTTAGATGGGTCTTAAGACTTTGGCTACATGTGTGAATGCTTGAAAAACATCATTTTTAGCTGTTTTTTCTCTTGGGTTTTTCACTGCCTATCCTCAAACAGTCTTGCTCAGCTGACATTCACATTATTTAGGCTATGGTTTGAATACAACCCAAAATAAATAGCTGGCTTCAGATAGCATGTTAGCTCTTAGTTTTTTGTATATTTTGATTGGTCAGTTAAAACTGTATTTTGCATGTGAAAGTAATGATTTTTTCTTTTCTCTCTCTCAGAACACTCAAGTGACAGAGGCCTGGAACAAGATCGCTCAGTCGTTCAAATGCTCACCTATCGAGGGTAAGTGTCTATTAAAAGTTTGTGCCCCTCAGTGTGCTGTGTCATGGAAAATGTATTCAGGGCAACCACGAGTGTTAATGTTTGGCTGACTTCTGATATTAAATTTTCTTCTTGAATCCGTCATATTTGTTCACATAATAGCAAGACGACAGTTATGGAGTCAGATAGTTGATGAAATTTGTTTGTTTTTCCTGTTTAAACATTAGTTTTTCTGCCTTCCTCTGTGTTTTGAAGGTATGCTGTCTCATCAGCTAAAGCAGCATGTCATAGATGGAGAGAAGACCATCATCCAGAACCCAACAGACCAGCAAAGGTACATTTTGTTACTTTTTACACATCAGAAGAAGGGACCGAAATCTGAAGCATTCTGTGGGGGTTTGAATTTAGTAAACACTCGGACTCTGTACATTATTATATTTATACTGACAAACATTAAAACTGAAACATGAAATAGGTCCTGTCAATTGATATTACATGTAATATATATTTACAAAAAAAAACCTTTCCTGTAGAAATATTAATAGCTTTCTTTTTTTTTATGTGTAATTTTCTTTCAATTTACCATCTGCCCACAAACTTAAG